>NC_092862.1:25440445-25594016 GCF_032062135.1 Pyxicephalus adspersus
ATAGATAGATAGATAGATACATAGATAGATACATAGATAGATATGCGGTGGCTATAGGTATGTTTACATGTTTCTAACCATCATATAGCACAATTTTGCCAATATATACAATAAGTGTATAGATATAAGTTGATAGATGCGGTGTACATATCCATATATGCAATATTACAGCACCATTTCTTATATGTGTGTATAGATGGATGAATACATACTGTACCCGTACATACATATATATATGGGTGTGATAAGGTAGATAGATGCAGTGGCTTTAGTTATACATATGTAAATAAAGCATCATTTAATCGATATAATATATATATAATAGATATATATATATAGTAGATAAAAAAGTGGTATATATATATATATATAGAGAGAGAGAGAGAGAGAGAGAGAGAGAGAGAGGATATTATATATATATGTTAAAAAAATGTTGTTCTCGCCATAAATACATAACTCAGGTACACATGTTGTGTATATAGGTGTGTAATTGTGTAAATGGTAGTATGGTAATATATATCGATATCTGTGTATATATATATATATATATATATATATATACAGAGAGAGAGAGAGAGAGGGTATATAGGGAAATAATGCAATCATGTTCTATAAATATATATCTCAGGTACATAGATAAATATTGTGTATATAGGTAGGTGTCATGCAAAGTGTATATATATATATATATATATACACACACACACATTATATATAATTAGATGAATTTCTATAGGCAGGTGTTGCGGCTATAGGTAGTTTTTGTATTATTATATATTCTGCATGCTTTCTTTTAATGTAAGTGTAATACTGATGATCAGTGATCAGCTTGCACTGAGATCCTATAGACAGAGAATATATAGGAAATATATATAAATATAGGAAAATCTTCGCAGATTTGTGTTTGTTGGAGAAATCAGGGAACATTAAGACAAAGAACATACAAGTCTGATAATCGTCACCCTCTATGAAAGGTCACACGAATCTGCAGCACATCTGTTTATAGTAATAATGAGCATAATTAAGATAAGAATTGTAAATGAAGAGAAGGAGCCGGGAGAAGCTCCTCTCCTACCATGGTCATATGTTGAATTTCTCACATTATCGCACGCTACGGTAAACCAGCCCGGCTACAGAAAGAAGGGAATAAAAAGCCTTTTACCCCAGGCATCCTTCTGTGTAACTCCTTCACTGCCGATCGGTGGCAGCTGGAAAATACAGGGTTAATATGATTACACTAATAAGTCTTTTTTTGTTAAGTACATTGTAGTTTATTGGTTATTGTTTTTTTTTAAATAATAATAATATTTTTTGTGTTAAGTATATGGTACTTTGAGATCGATCCATACAATTGCTTATCTGTCTAATAATGTATCAAAATAAATAGACTTATTATACTTATATAACACTGAATCATTCAATAGATTTTCACATTTGTCAACTATTTTATTTCTATATGCACCCATATATCAAATAAAATATTTTATTTGTTATATAGGTGAATTACAATAATAGCAGATCTGCCATGGCATGTTACATTATTTGCACTGGCCCTTTAAATATCCATCCAGTGGGAGAAACAATGTATCAGTTAAAAGGAAAGGTTTGAAGTCACGTGACTCCGAATAGTTACAGAAGATTCCATGTAAATTCCTGCACATTCCATGCTTTCCTGGTGTCAGCAAGGCAGATTCAGGAGAAGTGTTATGACTTTACCCCAGGTCCCTGTGATAGGAAAATGTTTGTACATTATTGGATTAGTGCTGGATTTAAGAGAGACCCCCCTCTATGTCTGCTGTGCCAGAGGAAACCCCTTCCCCCACCTCTTTGGGTGATGTGATCACTGTTCTTTCTCACTCACAGACACATCCTAATCTTCAACAATCTCACATTAACACACAAGCACTGCAAGGGTTTCCCTTTACCATTGCAGTGTTAAATTGTATAGTCAATAGGAGCACAATATGAGATACCAGCAAATCAAAATCAAAATGGTCATAATTGGAGTGGATTTCAGGAACAGACTGATGCCATCACATGTCGTTTTCATTCGATATAAACAGTCTGCAAACAGGATCATTACAGCATTCAGCTCTATAGAAAGAGCAATATGCTGTCATCTCTGCATTTCATCCTTCCAGCAGGCTGTGAACTGCCAGCATAGCACATTACCCCCTGTATATGGAATGCAAAATCATTGTCCATAATTAGCCTAAAGAATTAATAAAACTAATTAAAACACCAAGGAGTTTCCTAAACATATGTTGTGAGAGCATAAAGAGATGCAAGTTGCTTTGGTTATGTATTGTGTAATGTAAAGTTTCATCATTAGAGAGAGGGGTTTGTTATCCATATGCAACATATGTGTGTGTGTGTGTGTGTGTGTGTTAATAATAATAATAATAATAATAATATTAATGCTTTCTGTATAATCAAGTCAATTCCACCTTCCTGTGGCTGCCTGAATAGACTGTGTTTAAGGTTATACAGAATTAGTACATCTGTTAAAGATATAGATTTAACTTGGTATCTTCTGCATCTATTGATCAATTGAGTAATATTTGTATCTCAGTATGTGCTCAGAACCATGTAATAATGATATGTACAGATATGTTCTTAACATGTTCCTGCCAAGTCTGTCAACTTTTAGAATAATGATGCAGTAATATAGAAAATGTGTTCCTGGGCCAACCATGTGGAATAAATGGGGCACCAAAACTCTTGGCATTGCATTGTTGATTACTGAACAATAGTAGTGTTATCATGAAAAATGTATTTGTAGCAGTTTCAATCTTCTGTTCTCATACTCACACATACAAATGTAGATCTAACCCTGTGAAAAGATATTTGTTCTATTAACAGGCATGCTAGAGCCAAACCCCTTAATTCCTACCTGGTACTTGTGCTTATTTTCTGGTGATGTTTTAATAGTGTTTTACTTACTTTTAGGCCATGTGCATCTACAATGGACGACATGATTTCACATGAAGAAATATATTTTTATATTTATATATATTTATATATAAATTAATATATACATATAAATATATATATATATATATATATATATATATATATATATCGAGAGAGAAAGACAGAGAAAGAAAGATAGAGATTTACATTTAATAATGTGCAAATTACACCCAATGTAAATTCTTGGACAAAATTATATTTGTTTGTGAACAAAGTGTTAGGAGGAAACTATTGATAATCCCAAGATATGTTGGAGAACATTTAGTATTAAAAAAGCTCTAAAGAGCAGAAGATCCCTAAAGCACCAATTATGGATCTGAAGGAGTTAATTTGTGTGTGGAGTTGGGGGGGGGGTATGGTTCATTATATATAGTCCCTATATATTTGTTTAACATGAGTGTGTCTATGTGTGTGTCACACAGTTCCTGTAGCCCCAGGCTAGCTCTTGACTCCATCTGCCATCACCTCTCGCTTCAAAAACATTTCCATGAGTGAGATTAGCTGAGCCTTTATCAGGAATTTGGGGTTAGTTAGTCAGTGGACACAATGGAAGAGGGAAACTGATAATTTATGATCTGGGCAGGAGGACCAGTTAACTTGGAGTGGAGCTGTATTATGTGGAGCTAAGTAGGATGTGAGTCACCCTGAGATGGGAGAGCTATGATTTATGATGGATTTGACTTCCTTCATCCCATCATTTATTTATCTGTAGATCGATCTGCTGATTGCTCACTTTCTTCAACTCTCTTTGTAGTTATAATAACACTTATATTTCTCCATATATATTTACAATACATGTAAAGACATCTGTGTGCCCACATATGGTGACACGTATATACAATCCTCCATCTACTATTCATGTTATAGTGGCCCATTGTGATCGTCATGTAGCTGCTGAAAGATCACATAATGTTTCACTATAAAGGGATTCGCCATCATGAAATTATTTTTTTTATAACAAATTTAACAGTACATGTGAGCTCTGTTAGGGAGATGATCTCTTTAGAAAGGGATTTTTGGTGATCATTCATAATCATTGTTACTGATTACTAGTATGTATCACAATTCCCATAAATAAATATTAATAAGGTAAAGCAGATGTAAAATGTTGGTCTCTATATAGATTGGATAGTAGTGGAAAAAATGTAGAGCTAACTTTCTTAACCCTTTTATGCCTGGAAAATCATTGAAATATTCTTCAGGTCTCAGGGACCAATTTATTGGAAATCAATAGTGCTTCCTAAATTGGTGGCAAGAATGCCCCCCACAATGGCAGTTAGAAATACATCTTTATAAATACCTAAAAACATCACAAGGGTCATGATGTTGGCTGTACCAAATGGTGCTGACCCAAAACTTTGCCGGCATCATCAAAGGTTAATCAGCTACAGTTTGAGGAACACCTAGCAACCCCAAGAGGAACCCTGGATGATAATGACTGGTATAGAGGACCGGGTTAGGGGTTTTAGAAAGTTCATGAATGTACTATATCCAGACCACATGGCCTCAATTCCTCAATTTCTCAATTCTACATGACGATCAAATGGCCTGCAACGGACCTGTATTGTGGATAAACTAAATTTTGTGTTTAGACCAGAAAGGATAATATTAGCTCTTTTTACAGTTTTATCTATACATATGAATGAGATAAATATATAATATGTTATGAGTAATAATGTTTTCAAACATTTTTTCTATGTGGTATGCATACCCATAAATGTACGTGCGGCAGACATATTGGAGCATTACATCTGTAGGCTTCATTCAGTAGTTCTGTGGAGTGTTTCTGTATTACTATTCCTTATTGTAAGTTTATCAGTCCCATTCCTTCCTTTCCCTGAACTTAACATATTGGTATTTCGTGTGTCTGGTTTCTGCAGTGACCATGATAAACCACCACTATTCATTGACCCGGTGGCCTCCATGACACTATTACTGGATTGCATCTGTGTCTTCAGGTTAGCTTATCACCAGGGCTGAATAGTGCAGGCACAATGACACTGGGAATTACAATGGGCTGCAGTTCAACTTTTAATAGACTGAGACACAGCTGAATGTAGCAGTTTAATTGCAGCTGGGAATATTTAGTGGGAAGGTGCTGATTCCTCTGCAGTTTATGTACTTTTTAACTCACTCGGAATTTATCAGTGCAGACAATGTGATTCATTGTGTTTTATTACAGTGGTTACAACAACTACTCCTAACACAATGCACAGCTGCAGAGTTCAGATTCCTGTGTTATCAGACATACTGGAGAACAGTATAGACATATGGGAATCCAATAGACTCTATGTATAAAAAAACAAAAACAACAACAACACACAGAACTGTATTGCTTCTTAAAGTTCCAAGAAGTTGAAGGCAAAGCAAGATGTGCTTTTTTTTATAAACCAATAAGTGTTTGTAAATCATTCTGTTGTATTAAAACAAAAGAAGAATGCATTCTTTACATTGTTTTACGTACCATTGGCTATAGTTGGCTTCAGGGGCTTTACAAATAAATTAATTACACCCATATTCTAAATGGCCTAAATAAACATTTCTTATTTTACTTTGTGGTAGAAATAATGAACATTATCAGGAGTCAATTCTGGTATTTTAGAATGTTTTTTGGCTTACCCCATCACTATATGCTTAATAAACATAATGCTAAATATTCCCTTTGGAATATTTCATATTGATTTGTTATCAATCAGATATAAAATATATAAACATTTTTTTATCAAGCTTCCTAAATTGATTATGTGATACAATGCTGTCTTTTTTGAAAAGACCAAATGACAGTATCCCAATGCATCCATTGTTGGTACTTGGTTAACCCGTGACATGACTGGAGGCTCTTTTGTCTGGACTTCCTCATTCATAACATCCCTCGTATTTCATAGCATCCTTTTCCCATCAGCTATGATCTTTGATACACCCCTTCCTTTTTCTTCTATCCTTTTTCTAATATGTTCACCTCTCCCCCTACCATCTCATCATCACCCATTTCTTTAATTTACATACATACCTATATCTACTCATTGAAATATTTATATACAAAGTTGTATATTTCCCTTTATGGTGGAAGTATACAATATAAAATATGACTGCATATGACCATGGGGTGAGAGTAATCTTTATTTCATGATTCTCTTCACCATAAACACTGATCCAAGCTAAATGTACATGTATGTGATGTCTCTTATGTGCACATGTCACATCTTTCTGTAACTTTGTACCATTGCATGTTTAAGGTTTTCTACCGATAATGTAACACCATTTTCTTTACCTGTTTCCTTGTTTCCATAAAAAACTGATTACACATAAGTTGGAGGAGGGAAGATGGCAATTTGAACATGCTAGGTTTTTCAAGAGATCAGCAGATGCCATGTGTATATTTTCTGAAGGCCAAATGCTTCAATTCAGATAAGACGAGCGATAAAAGGAAAGAGAAAAATGCAATCATTTTTATTTTGTGTTTTTCAATTTGTGCCGCATAGGAAGAGCTATTTTGTTAAACTGCTACATCTGCTTCAATATGAATATTGAGCCTCTCCCACTAAAATAGCACCCTGTAATTTAGGAGCCTCTGTAATCTTTTGTTAATGCAAGTGGTTTTCAAACAACATCAATTTTCTATTCTGAAATTCCTTTGCCTAATGCGAATTTTTGGCTCTCACTACTTATCTTTGGTGGATAAAAATGGTATTCTACAATTAGAATGCTGTGCATAAGGCAGAGTCAGTGTTTTACTCTAGACACCATTAGAGACACTGGCAATAAATCACAGGGCATATTTCACATATTTTAAGTGGCATGTAGTGCATTTTCTTGTTTGCGTATCGTTCTTTAATTCACTGACATTTTGGATCCTGATTTACTTAGGTTTTAAGTATGATTTTCATTTCTTTAAACATGGTCAATGCACTGGGGATAGCTGGTAAAAAGCAAACCTAATGCACAAATAAACACAAATTACTGTCTTGAGACTACAGTGTATAGAAGCACAATTTTTTTTTTATTATGTTTGGGATCACGCCTTATTGTATACAGTAAAAATGTTTTTTTATTAGTCAGTTTCTTATTTGATACTGTTGATTACAGGATTTCATATTGCATGCTGACAACACTATGCCACTAACTCACAATTAGAAACAGTGTAGTCAGCGTGATGAAAGAGTTCCTTCATTTGGCCTGGTGATCTGCTAGACCCAATAGCAAATGGAAAGATTTATTTCATATGAATTTATATTATGTAATTTTTTTTTATTCGATACTATGCAAATTATTTCATTATTGGCCCATTTTAAAACTTAAAAAATGAGATGCAAAATTACAATTGCGCTGTGATAACAAATCAATGCATATAAAATACTCACATTGAATAAAAATAGATCTGGTTGCATACTAAACTAGATGGTTGATAGGTGATGAAGTGAAAATTATTTTACTCGTGGTTGATTTTATTTGAAAGACTTCCTTGTTTTTTCAGTTTATGATACCAATTTTATCATTTAGTTGATTTTAGTTTCCTTTGTTAGAAACTGTAATCTGTGCTACTGCTCAGAAACCCTTAAAAAAAACCACTCCAGACAATCAGTGAAGTCTATTAGTGAAATGGTATGTAGGGAACTTTGCAGTAATCACCAAGTGCACTATTATGGATGGATTATTTAAATAATGAAGCCTCCTATAGAGCCTGTGTTGTGCAGCTTCCCTTTCTGTCTGTCCTAGGAGAGACACCATGGAACCTACAGCAGGAGGGGTTGAGAACATCTGCACATCTGCAGGCTTGGGTGTTGGTGTTCTCAGTACACAGACTATTGGGAGTATAGTAGCTAGTGAGGTCAGAGGCAATAAAGCCATATCCAGGGCATTTCCCAAAAACGTTTCTGTCCATAGTATTTCCCATATGTATTTCTGTCCATGGCATTTCCCATATGAATTTCTGTCAAGGGCATTTTTGCCCGGGTGATTTCCCATATACGTTTCTGTCCATTGCATTTCCCATATGTATTTCTGTCCATAGCATTTCCCATATGCATTTCTCTCAATGGCATTTCCCATACTTTTTTATGCCCAGGGCATTTCCTATACGCCATATCCAGGGCATTACCAATATACTTTCAATCTAAGAGGCACCATGGAACTTGGAGCCGATAGTATTGAGAACACCTGCACATCTTGGCTTGGTGTTTTCAATACACAAATTACTAGTGGCATCATAGTTGGTTACAGGCAATAAAGCCACATCCAAGGCATTTCCCATAAGCATTTCAAAGCATATTCTGACTGTGGTATACTTTAAACCTGTTTGTGTAATTTCTTGTTATTCTATTTTATATTTATATATTTTTATATTTATATTCTTCTAAATGTGCAGAGGTGGCTGGTGTAAAATCCTGTAAACCACAGAAATCAAAGTCAGACATAGTTCAGGCTTGGACACCTTAAAATAAATGTTGCTGTGCCTCTCTGTAGGATAAAGTAGCCACACTATTGAGATGATCAGGACTTTATGCTTATCACTTTGCCCACAGAGGTTCCTTTGCCCTGCTGGTGGTGAGCCGTCCATAAGACTAGTAGTACCTCCTACCTGTCCTTACAAAGAAACTACATTGTTCGTTGTGCAGGTGACAGGTACACTTAAAATAACACAATTGCTATCAGGAAATTGTTACAGTGTGATAATTATAGCTTGCAGTCATTAAAACCACTAATTACTTTAAAAATGAGGCTCTACAGTCACATGAGATGGATCATTTATCAGATAATAGACTCACAAAAGGAGTTGTTATTTGGTAAATATAACCAGTGGTGGGGATTATGGCTTGCAGGCAAAAGCCCTACAGTCATCTTTAGTCTACAAATTCCAACTTCTGTAAAATCTGCAGAGAGAACCAGAATTGTTGTGGGTCATACATTATGCTACCAACAATTAGGAGACTGCCTAGGCCATTCCATAGACATAAAGAAAGGCTGGGGTGCGAGTCAATGATCAGATGCCACATGGTGCCGTCTCATCAGAGGACTTTGATCAGGCATTCAGCACTAGTAGGGACTTGGAGTAGTATTACCTCCAGGGAAGTAAGCATTTCAACTCTTACCTTGCTCTTTATCTATCACAATAAGACACTAGGCCTGATTTATTAAAGCTTTCCAAGACTGGAAAAGATAGACTACAATGGAAGAATCTGGGTGATCCAGCACATCTGGAATGGATTTCCTAAAATAATTTGCTATTATTCGGCGACTGTTTTCCAAATCCATTCCAGATTTGCTAGATCACACATGATAGTCCATCTTCTCCAGTCTTGGAGAGCTTAATAAATCAGACCCATAATAAACCATTGGGTAAAAGTTTTCTGCAACTGTAAATAATTTAATTATTATTCAAATAATATATCTAAGAACAGAAATAATGTCTCAGTCTTCTGGGTAATAATTAGCAGTATTACCAATTCTAATAACTTCATGAAGTCTTACTGCGCCATTCCTGCTCATACTTATCAATGTTTCATTTATGTTGTGGTCCAGGCCTACAAAGCCTAATTTATTCAGAAGCTGCTCATTTTGCACTGCGCCACAACTTTGATGTCGGCAGTTGAGGCTTCACCGTCTATTTGTGTGCAGTTGTGGGATCAGCTGACAGAACATTGACCGCATCATATCTGCAGCTGGGCAATTACAATGCACCCTAAGATCTGTGAGCTTCAGCCCTGAACACAGATGCCTTCAAAGTTCTGCTTTCCTTCCATGTGGAAGTCATTGGCATAGAACAGATGCCTTCATTTTGGAGAAACCAGCCTCTGGATATAATTGGTTCTATCTTCCCGTGTCCTCTAGGGACAGACTATTGCAGATTAAATTAGATTAAAAAGAAAATGAACACAAAACAAAAGCTTTTCATGGTGCTTTCACTGCTCTTCCCAAGAAAAACTTCTCGGTTCGGAGAATTCGGCATCTTTTAATGACACCGTGTTCTCTTCAGTCCACCGTTGCATAAATTAAATACATACATCACTATGGCATTCGAAAGCATCTCTCATTATTAATTCATCCTCCTTTCTGGTTATAGTATAGAGATTATTATAGTTCGTTTTTAATGGTGAATGCCATTAAGTTTGCCTTTGCGTTGTGATTTTGTAAAGCATTTATTTTTAACAACCGCCGTGCATTTGCTGATAGTTAAAGAAGATGATAAGGCAGACAGGATGTACGATAATCAAAATAAAGCGCTGTACGCAGCACGGCTGTAGAGCTAATGGATCGCTCCCATTATAGAGACAGTCATTTAAAAGAGATGTGCGTTGGATCAAAGGGTTTGTAATTTGTATTGATGAGGAATGTAGAATTGTGCGGTGCTTTTTTTTTTTTTTTTTACATATGGACTGATTTAAAGAACAGAATATTATTTTATAACAAGGAGCAGTTGAAATCACTAAATATATCTACAGCTCACTTTATTCTTTCTCCTTGTAATGAGAGCTCATTTATTGTGTCTGTACTCCCTGCAATACATAGTGGGGATGCCTGTAGAATACTAATGTGATACTAGTATTATGATTATTATTACTACATACATACATACATTACTATACATGCATTCATATTATTTTTTTTTATTATTATTATTAAACAGTATTTATATAGCACCAACATAGTAGGCATCGCTGTACATTGGACAGACAGTGACAAAGGTGGAGGATAGGACAGAAGAGCTTGCAATCTAAGAGATTAGTTACTAATATCTCTTGATGCTTCATGTGAGCTAATCATTTTCTATAAACAATCAGCCATAACACGCTGAGTGGCAGTAAACAAATTTTACATTTTACACATGTGCCTGACTGCAAGATTTATAAAGAAAATAGCTTTCCACAGTAAAACCCATTTACACCTATGTGCATTTTTATTGCAGGGATGCACATTGAATTTACATGGGCCCTTGACAAATGCAAACACAAATTTTGTGCACTCTTTTTGGCCACCACGGGGAATGGTATTGTGTGTTTTCATGCACTGGAGGATCAGCGATTCTTTACATTGTATATGTGCCTTTGGGAGCTATTTAAAATAAATGGAAACACGCATATAACATTTCTTTTTGTGCATATGTATTAAAGCATACATGAACACAAGTGCAAATGTGTTAATAGAGGCTAAGAGTTGTAATTTTTTTTGTTGTTTAAATTGCATTAGAGTAATGGTATGTGGTCTGTCTAGACACAAACAGTGCTTAGGGGAATTGTTTAATAACAAAGTGCATATAGTAATAGGATGCTGTAATATACAGCCTCATATCTGAGATCCTTTTCTTTAAATTGGCCAATAAAGAGGCTCTAGACATTGAGTTTCAAATGAATTCTTCATGTAGGAGACCACATTGTCTAAGATCCTAATTTATATTATTAATATTATTGTTATTATTAATAAACAGGATTTATATAGCGCCAACATATTACGCAGCACTGTACATTAAATAGTGAAATTTTGTTTATTTATGTTAATTAAAGTGAAAATAGACTCAACTTTTTTGGCTTTGCTTATGGATCATCGGCTACTCATTTGGTCAATCCACCCCAAAGACTGAATAAGCAATTGGTTTCCATCTTAAATACGAGTAGGCTTCAGTATAACCAGGGCTCTGGCGTTTATCATCCGATTGTTTAATGTTCTACAGTGTTTATTAACAATATGAGGTTGTTAAAGTAATACGTTGTTAATTTAATATACAGCAAGAATATAGTATAACTCACCGAGGGGGTACAGCGCACATGTTAAATCATCATGTTTTCCATGGAATGTTTATTTTGAGAGCATAAAATCCCAGCATTTACAGAGCAGGGGTGACATTAATCAGAGTGGGTGAAAGCCACCTGCAGTTCATTGACTACACCTGGACCCTCTTCTCAAGAGGCTGCCATACAGCTGGCTGATCTATTGTGCTTTTATGTGTGTCGATGCATTTATAGGAGCGTGTGAGTGCAACTTTCTGTTTGTTATTATTACCATATGACCTGAACCACCAGGAGTGCCACATAAATATAAAATATGATATTCAACGTTCCCCTCCCAGCTCCTAAACTTCGCTGCGCTCCAGAACCCACACAGGCCCATGTCACAGCTGCAATCTTAGACAGCATATTGTAGTGTTTGCTTGTTGTATGTATACCTAAGGGATTATTGCTATCATGTTTTAATAAACTGACAGTCATATCTCATAGCACCGACACTGGTGGGGATAATTATACTTAAAGATTATAGATAGAAAATGACATTCATAGGCAAACATGTACAGATGTATATTGCCTAACAGTACACACTTTGTCCTGCCAAGAGAATAACATTTATCTTCCAAGCTTCTAATCATTCATAAATTCATGTGGTATGAAATTATATATAATATGAAGGTGACTTTTTTATTTTATTGTTCACCCTGAATAAAGCCTCTCCACAATTTAAAGGAAGAAGCAAAGAAGGTTGAATAACTTAGTTCTGTGCATAATTGTTAAAGCAGATTGTGTTTTGCTTGGAATTATCAATGTAATATAAAGAAAGATACTTTGTGGTCTCCCTTACAATATTAAATAAAATATTGATAATGTGCTAGAATTTAAAGCTGAATTCTAGCTTTAGTTCTTATCTCACCTATAGAAAGTTCCCTCTGGTCTTCAAATACGTTAATCTGTTTTTGGGCAGATTGTGGATTCTGCAAGGTAAAAACCTAATTCCAGCTATTGGACTACTAGTGTTATCAAGCCCTCTCCTCCACTGCCTCCGGCCTTCCCCTTTAAGCTATTAGCTGCCTTTTACAGTACTCAAAACACCCAAAGTATGATGTGTGAGAAGCTGCTTTCCATTCTGGAACACCAAACCCTCTTCCCTAAAGTTACCTAGCAGGTATTGACTCACAGGAACAGGAACAATACAGAATTCAAACCTGCCCGTGAAATCAGTGGTAAGAGGAGTGGTAATGGAAGTAAAAAGTACATTATAAAGTGTAGGCTAGAGCTCAGCTTAAACTTTCCCTATCCCCAAAGTACTATTGTTATAGTAAGTCTGTGCTTGGGCCATTCTGGTGCGTTCAAAGTTGAAAGGTCCATCACTTTTGTAGGTGATCCTATTTTTTCCAGCTTGTAAACAGAAAAGTTTTAAAGTAAATATAAACTAAGCGAATGATTTCTTCAAAACATATTGACATTTAAATCTTATATAATGATTGATTTTCATATTTTTGAGTTTACTATAGTATCTGATTGGTTGCTTTGGATTACACAAAACACCCATTACATTTACTAAACATGTCATTCTTTTTCACATAACTTATATTTGGAATAACAACAAGAAAAAGACCCCTTTTTATTACCCATCCTAAACCTATTATTGTTACAATTTTACATTTTGGTAAGGGGCCTGAGGAAACTTGCATTGTTCTACCAAAGTGCTAATTTGATAAAAGACACATCGCATTGGGATAAATGAATACCAAATGGTGGCAGAAAGCCATGGGAAATATGTTTAGGCCATGAAGGAATTCCGTAATGGATAATGGCAATTGATTTCTTATGTGGCTGATTCATAGGATCATATTGTTTGCATCCTGTTACACTCCGTAAAATAAAGCAATGTAGAAATGATTTGCCAACAAGTTATCCTTGCAGGAGATGAAATTTGGCTACAGTGTAATCTGAAGAGTAGTGACAGTAATGTTTATATAATCCCATCAGAAAAAAAACAGATTGTGGCTTGTAATGAATTATTATTGTTATTGCTAATTATGACCTCTAACTTCAAATCTAATGGCGGGCTGATAATAATGTGTTAACTTACATTGTATTTTTCAGTATGTTTGGTATCCTCCCTTATTGTATACATTTTTTAAATTCTAACATTTCTCACATTAAAGGTTAATATAATTGCAAAATAATTTTTATTTTTTCAAATATGCAGCATTCATAAAAAAACATTAGTGAAGCTCCTTGTTAAGACAATATACTACAGACATATAGGCTGTTCACTTAGCAAAGTGTATAATCATCTTGCAAGAGATATTGCACCTAGCTCATTAAGTGAGAAATAACTCTCATTGACTTCAACTATCCAATCATGTGCAAGAAAAAAATCTTGTTTTTTCAGATTCTCTTGTATGTGATTGGGTATTCTCTGTAAAGTGAACTATCACCACATTTGTTAAGCTATGTGAGATATCCCTTGCAAGGTGATAACTCATCTGGGTAAGGAAACAAAAAATACATTGCTTTACCGAATCAGCCAAAACAGTAGAATGGATCCAAAGCTGGACCCCCCCACCCCTTCCAACCATTATACTACAAGTAGTTTAAGCCAACTAAAGAAGGAAGCTAACATTGTGTTAGAATTTATATATGGATATGAGTTCAGAAAAATATTTTTTTTAGCAGATAAAATATGAATTTAATTAAAGATCCAATAGTTCCTTATACAAATGTCAGTATCATGGTGGTACCGGTAATTATATTGTGATACAGCATACTTTATTGATTATACAGTATGAAACAAAGGATAAAAGCTTGCTTACTGACGCGTTTCGCCATTCTGGCGTCTTCAACGGAAAACGAGTTTTATTTCTACTGTATGACGATATAATTTCTATCATGACAGTAAAACTTTGTATTGAAACTACTGGATCTTTAAATAAATGTAAATTTTATCTGCCAAAAAATCTTTTGTTAGTAATTCATTACAATGTTAGTATATCAGGCTCTTTGTGTTAAAGGGTGAATACAGAACACTACCCCAGCTCTCAGTTTTGCCTTTAGTTCTCCAATAGAGATGTCAAGCAGCCATACCACAATACTCATATATGATCCTCTATGTATGGTTGCAACAATCAAGAAAGAAACCTTATGAATTCTTTGAAGCAGTTACTGGAGGGCATGGACAAAGACGGGAAGGGCCAGAAAGAGTGCAGGGATGTATGAAAGGATAAAAAAAATTGTGATTTGTTTTTGTTACATCGTGGGAAACCCTTATAATATAAAAGTTACATTTGTTTCATGACAATATTTGCATTAGGGTTATGTTTAGATATTAATGGATCATTTTTTTAAGGACCATAAAATACTACTTTGGATTCAGATAGAAACCCCATTCAAATGATTGCATTCTTTCGTAAAAGAAAAGAAATACATTTTGCATATGGTTAGGATTGATAAAAAAAAAAACAATTTTGTGTTCCAGTGATTACATTCCCATCTGTGATTAAGGCTCTCTGTCTACATCTGGCTTTCACATTATATTGCTGTAACAAGAATCCTTTATAAGGCAGGCTCCACTCTGTATTTTGTATTAGTTGCAGCCGCAACTACTGCACGCCGTTCAGCTTTTCACATGTGTTGCTCATTACTTCGTACCACTGAGAAAAAGTAATATTTGTTTGGGAATTGCTGTTTCTCTTCATTTCCATAGCAATGCAACATGTTGAGATTGTGCTGTTTTTTTTCTCTCCTTTTTTTTTACGGTCGTCTTTGAAAGTTCCAGATTGTTGGTGACATATTTTTGGATGACTTATTACAGTTCGGCAGTCTATCACTTGACATTTCAGGTAGAATGGAAAGCAGACACAAATAGGGCATTGTGTGATGGGGAAGAGTGACAGCTTGAGCATATGTAGCTGATGTAGAATATGGAAAATATAGCAAGAAAATGTAATATTTTGTCAAAGGAATATTCATAAGAATGCTCTGAAAATCTATATACAAAGCTGACTATACAGCTAAATATATTTGTAAAAATTTTAAATTTATCAATGCCACCCATATAGTGACCAATTTCTATTTCAAGAGCAGGGGAATAAAACTCACACAATGGCTTCTTTTATCTCGTCCATAGGGGTGGCATTACCTTACCATAGCTCAACGTTTTCCATCTGGGTGCCTCATGTGTATACGTTAAAAAATATGGGTATACTTAACTTTATTTAAGTTGAGTAATGTAAAATAAATGGAATAGTAAAAGTTTTTCATATTTTTATATTAGCTGTGTAGGACATCACACTTGGGGTAGGTTGTTGTATTTGCAGCATCTCCATAAAAAAACTATATTACTTTTGGCAAAACTGTTTCCATGAAGTGACATTCTATTTGTCATCGATATCTAGAACACCACTTAGTGCTTTAAAAGCCAGATACAGTATGAGAAATGAAGACATTTCAAGGCATCCACTTTGCATGATGGGTTCTTAGCCATTATCAATGCAGAATGGACGACCTAACTTCAATGTAGAAGGTCTTTGGGAGCAGTGAGATAAAAAATAGTTAGAATGTGTTAAGCCAGGGCTGTCAAACTCAAATACACAGAGGGCCGAAATTAAAAACTTAGACCAAGTCGGGGGCCAAACTTGAAATGTATTGAAAAATTTGAGGAAGTTTACTACTTCATCCATAACTAACAAAAACAAACCTCTCTACACACACTCTAGGGTTGAAAAGACTAATTTCTATCTATGCAGGCTGTGTGTTTTCATCCTCTCAAATCACAAGTTTGTCTAACACTAAATATTACACTATGCAGTCTCTAATGGATTGTGTGATCATTGCCTAAGCTTTGTGTCAAATGATGGATGTACAGGAATAATGTCTATGTATTGCATGTATTAAAATGATGATGTGAGGTGGTAATGTGGGCGGGCAGGCCAGATGTAGTTCATTTTCGGATCTCTTTGGGGGGCCAGAAAAAAAGAACCTTTAGGGCCAGAGTTTGACACCCCTGTATTAAGCTAAAGAAAATCAACTCAAAGGGTCAGATTTATAAAACAGGGAATCCAACATTCTCTTGTGGGAGTCTTCCATGCCCGTGTATTTCAGTGGCTGTAATTGGTTCCCACCACGGAATGTTTGTGGGAATGTCAGATTCCATGTTTTATTAACAGTGCCCTAAATATTGTTATTAGGTACTCTGATTTGTATTATTTGTGTGCTGCCTTTCTGCTGTTCTGGGATGAATTTCTTCAAGATCTGTTGGCATTTGTACCCATTCAGCCAAAATAGCATTTGTGAGGCCAAGTTTAGGTAGATCTGGTTTACATTCTGTGCTCCAATATATTGCAAAGGTGTTTAAATGGTTGAGGTCAAGGATCTGATCAGGTCATTCTGAAAAATGATTCCACAAGTTGGGTAGTGTCATACTATTGCTGTACTCAGAAATCCTCAAACATTTGGCCATATAGTATAACGTATGGTATTGTGAAGCATATGATTGCCTTCATATAACAAGTGTTTATAGGCGGCAATGTCCATCTACCATAAATCTAGAAGAAAGGTGTCTTCGCTGTCTACACCATATAAATCATTCTGCTATACCCATTGGACAATAGTGCTTTCATTTCTAGCATAGATCTAGCCTGAAATGAGAAACCATTTATCAGTTTCTGGCCTTTATTGGTGATTCCAGTGGCTCCACTTTCATTCAGTAGAAATGTAAATAGCACTTTTTAATTTTTTTTTAGTTAAATAGCCAACAACAATCATAATTATTAATAGCAGTGCTGACCTCTGCAGAAACTGTCTGGACTGACACTATTCAATTTAAAAAAAATACTCATGGTAATGAGCTGTAAATGGTCTCTTCAACAAATTGCTGCGTTGTAAATCACCCTGCAAGAGTTCCCTGTTTATGGCCCTGCAAGTGTAAAAGTGAGCACCTCTACTGTTCTGTGTACTTAACCTGTCATCCATCATTAGACTCGTTCTGTCATCGGGATATAAATCCATGCACAGCCCAGACACTCAACATATTATCATTAGGATGACTTGAGATCCCCACCTACACAATTATTGTTGAAGAAGAAAAGATTTCAGTCTAGGCGTATGATGAATTGTAAGTAAAAGCCAAAGATGGCCATGGATTTCCAGATTATGTGTTTGGCCATACCAAATATTTGATAGCCAATGGAAGTTACCAAATGGGTTGTGTTACAAATGGCCATCATATAATAATAAAGACATCTAACCACTTCTTCCCTTAAAATGTATTACAAATTAAATCATTATGTGGATTTATTTTTGTTCCAGGAAAGGAGGGACATTTGTGCAGTTCATTCTTAAATGTATTGATACGCCAATACAGTCGTGTCAAACAACCACATTTATTATTAATTAAAAGATCCATATTTACAGGTACACCACTGAAAAGAAAATTTTACCAACTTTTAAGAGGCTCTACTTATTATGTTCTCTACCTTGCATTCCCATTAGTAAAATCTGTATATTGTGCAGGTGTTTTCATCCTCTTAGTGAATGCTTGTAAAAATACAAGTTCGTGTCGCCTGATTCATTCTTCAGCCACTTTCCGAGATCACTGCTCTTTAAAAAAACAAAAAGGAGAAAGGTTACATGGTGCAAAAGATGTGACAAAGGACTGCAATGCAACCCAAAGGATTAGCAAGTGTATAATAAAATATACGAGTTGATATTTCATCTGGGTGTGACATTGCTGGACAAAAAAAAACAAAGCATAGCACTGCTGTACTGGGGATGGTTTACTGATGAGCAACAATTGTACCTAAGGTTGTACTCCCAATATTCATACATTGAAATATTTGCACACACCCATATATATATATATATATATAGCCAGCCAGCTTGCATTTTAGGTTTACTGGTTCTTTGATAATTTACCCGGCTGAAACCCCTTTCCAGTGATCTCATGGTGGTTTGTTCATTGAAAGCTAATCCATTATTACATCTGGTGCAAAAATGAATCCCCTGCTCATGTGACAATGCATGTAGCTGGTTTTCCAATTACAACATATAAGTTTTTTCTTTTATGATGGTGGAAATGGTGAACATGTTGGCATACAATAAATTTTTTTTTTAAATGTTAACCTTTAATGCAGTGGAAATAGTTTTTAATGGATACAAGACAGGTTTTGCCTTCCCTTTATTCATCCAACTGAGCTAAGATAAAATCTCTATTAACTATCTAAACTGCTCACTTCTCAAGCTTGTATTTTGTTATATATATGTATATATATATATATATATATATATTGCCCAATGTGTGCTCCTTAGATGTCAAATTCACCTCGACGTGAGAATTTCCTTAGCTCCATTCATTATATAATCTCATGGTATTATTTTCTTTCTTAGTTCACACAAAAAAAATATGACTTAGTCAGAGAATTGTTTTTTTTTCCAATAAAACTGTTTTTTTAGTGTTGAAAACTTTTAGTTTTTCATTGTATCTTGCCAAGTGTTATTTTATTACTGGTTCCATTGGCTGTGTTTGCTGCTCTTGTCAATAGACACCTTGCAGGTGTTACCACCTTGAAGCTAGTTGTGCTTTGGGGTGTAAAAAGAAGTGTGATGATTTTTGTGAATTCCCTTTTACATAGAAGATTTTAAAATTGGATAAAATATAGCATATGTGGTAAATATGACATGAGCGTGATAATTGAATCTGATGTGTGTGGTAACACTTTGAGTCAGACAGAAATAAGAGTAAGAAATTCTTTTTTCATGAAACTCGGCTTTCATCTCTTCTTTCTTTGCACATACAATGGCTTCTCTGTATGGCCAGCACATGAGGTTATCACTTTGCCTTATGGACCCCAGAAGTATCCTGCAAACTGGAGGATGAGAACTGGGACAAAGAATCCTCACCCGGTGTTGATGCTTGATACTCAAATCCAGTTAACATTGGTAGAGGATAGGGATTATTGTTGAGGTGCTGATAATGAAGAGTTCTGATGTAGGATCAGGAACCATAGACATGCATCTACTCGGTATGTTTAAATGTTTCTAAAACGTATAGTCTTACTATAAGCTACTGGTAAAGGAACAGAGTAGTTGCACTATGCCACAGTGAGTGCCCCCTAGTGGCTAATCTACAAATCTCTAAACTTTTTGATTGCATTTGCACTTGCGTTATCAAGAATAAACCCCAAATGCCCTTTCCCCTGCAATAAGGTTTCACATCATATTTTTAACGCTTGTTCTGTAGTGACAAACAGACTTGATTTCTATCTGTAACATCATCAGCATTCCTCTAAAATGTTTGCAGCTGCTGAAAGCTTGGTCTAATCAATACATTTAAGGGGAATGGGTTAGAGAGAGGTGGAGTATAGGTGGATTCTTGTGGCTTAGCAGGCAGTGCTGAACCACCATGTCACCATGACATATATTGATGCAAAACATGAAAGAATACATTTATACAAATTTGAAAATCTCTTTCCTTCCTCCAGTGACCTGCTAATGATTACTTGACTCATAACCTCATCACACGCACGGCTCCAATACCTTTCTAGAGCTGCTCCCAATCTCTGGAATGGTCTTCCTCTTCCTACTTGGCTTGCTCATATTTTCTGCTTAGCCCCTAAAACCCATCTTTTTAAATTTGCCTACCAGTCTTCTCTGTCTCTTAAACCCTCACTACTCACCCATCATTCCATGTCCCCCCTCCTTATGTGTGCTGCTTCTCTACCTCTTAGATTGTAAGCTTTTTGGGGCAAGGTCCTCTACTTCTCTTCTTGTGTCACTGTCTGTATCTGTCAGCAACTTGCAACCATTATTTAATGTAGAGCACTACATATAACCTTGGCGCTATATAAATCCTGTTTATTAATAATAGTAATAATAATAAAAATACCAATAATCTATAACTGTTCCTTTTTAACCAACAGACCTTCTACATCTCATCAGACAGCATTCAAATGGCATAAAAAGCTATTTTTCAAAAAATGTTGGCAGCATGGTGGCTCAGCAGTTAGCACTTTGGCCTTTGCAGCATTAGGTCCCAGGTTTAAATCTTGGCCAGGACACTATCTGCATGGAGTTTGCAGGTTCTCCCTGTGTTTGTGTGTGTTATCCCTGGGTACTCTGGTTTCCTCCCACATCCAAAAAAAACATGCAGTTGGGGTATTTGTCTACCCCCCCAAAATTGACCTTAGACTGTATTAAAGACTATGGTAGGGACATTAGATTGTGGGCCCCTTAGTTGGACAGCTAGTGACATGACTATGGACTTTGTACAGCGCTGCATAATATGATGGCACTATATAAATACTGGATAATAATAATATTAATCATACAGAGAATGAGAGGTGGGGGTAGTGAACCTCACACACTCTTCTAGCTCCATGCCCCTGTAATATTACCCCAACCTCCCGCCAAGACGTATTCTGTGTGCCTTTGTCTGTACCCTGATTACTCCAAAAATAAAAACACTCCAGATATCAGACCAGTGTTTACAGGAAAGGCGAACGTTTCCATTCATAGCCCCCTGTCTGATTTATCTCTTTCTGGGATGGAATAGGGGTCTATGGCAGCCTTAATGGGCTGCGGCCCACACAGAGCTCTGAGAATAATGTAACTGCGCTGGCTGATCCCAGGTCAGTATGATGCGTGAAATCAATTTATTTGAATCTCTTTGCCTCTATAGGAATTTGGCTGTTTGCCAGTTGTTTTCATTTAATGTCCTTTGTGTTGAACACAGACAAGCAGAATTGCTTTTGTGTTTTTTTTTCCTCTCGCCTCTATCGGTGGTTGCTTGTTCGAAAACCGCATTATACTTAGTGATCTCTGGGATGTGAAGGGAATAGATTTTTGTATTGCTGTGAAATATTAGGATGAAATTAAATTGAAAATGAATACATGGATAAATTATTAGCCAATTTACAATTCGCAAATCATTTTACTGTGTTACTGGGAATAATAGCAATGCTGGAGGGCATGGCATAGGATCAACTATTTGCTGTATATGTTTTGTAGGTAAGAAGTGGCTGGATAATATGTTTTGTATTGTTCTCATCAATCTGTAGATTCCATGCAGACATCATTGTGCATTCTAAAATAAGTAATAATATAGGTAAGACAACAGTCAGATTCAGGTACTGGTCAGGGGAAGGATCTGTAAAGGGCAGGGATGTGAGCAAACCTATGGACACCAATCACAACTTCTCTTTCTGCTGATTAAAGTGGGAGAATTAGTGAAAGCTGAGTTCTGATTGGTTGCAATGATTTTAGTATACCTCTATCTTTTACATCATGGCATTGTATAGCATGATATATAAAGTGTAGTTGGACTTACAATTTATTAATATTAATAATAATAATAATAATATTAATAATAATAGGAGGGTATTGGTTATTGGATACTTTGTAAGTCACTCCAATGTTTTTTGTCTCATTTGGCTTATTCTGCATAGGATTGGGTTACCTTGGAAAGTAAATGTTGGCAAAAAGGTGAAGCGCTGCTCACATCACCCTAAAAATCATATGCTTGGCAAAACAAGCATTTTTTTAAACTATTTAAAGTAAATGCTATGCAAAGTGAACATACAGAACTAAAGTAGAAGGCATGTGTGTGTGCGGGTATATGTATAAATACAGCAATGCGTAATATGTTGGTGCTATATAAATCATGCTTATTAATAATAATCATATTAATAATAAAAAATAATATTATGTATGTATATACATGCCTTCTCCTTTAGTAAACAAACCCAGATAAAAATAAATGTAGAAAATGGCATGTTGCCTTTTTTACCCATTTAGTTTTTTGCAGTAAGTGTAATATTATTAAAAATAATAGGTGATATCAATGAAAGAATGAGTGATATGAATACAAATATTTTTTTATTGAAGAATAACTGCTTGCAGAGAATGTGTTATATACTGCAGACACAGTGTTACTGATAATTGTCTCTCCAGTCTTCTTGTCCACATTGTATACAAACAGTAACCATTCAGTGATTCAAGCACTGTAGAGACTGCAGAGCTCTGCATGCTGCTTGAAGTTTATTTTGTGTCTTCTCTATGTCACTGTCAGTGTGTGACAAGCCCAGATCACACAGTCCAGGACCAGCCTGCCCTGCACATGTTTTAGTGGAGTGCTGAAACAGCACTGAGCTCTGTGGGGAATTACAGCTCATAAACAAGACTGTCTCTGATAATCTACAGCCATATGGTTACCCTACACTAAACCCATTTCACATATCCATCCAGGCACACTGCAAAACAACACCACTGATTGCAAATGTGCACAGGATCTGCACACTGCTGACTTTTACATGGGGACCCAGAGGGGATGCATTTAACCCCTTCCTGGCTATGGCAGAGAAAGAAAGAAAGAAAGGAAGAAAGGAAGAAGGAAAGAAAGAAAGAAAGAAAGGAAGAAAGGAAGAAGAAAAGGAAGAAAGAAAGAAAGAAAAAAAGAATAAAAAATCACCACTACATATGTCCCCTCCTGTTGTTGTCCTCCCATGTGTTACTTCCTCCACCTCCTAGATTGTAAGCTCTTCAGGTCCTCTTCTCCTCCTGTGTCACTGTCTGTATTCGTCTGTATTATATTATATTATAATAATAATACAATTAGGATAAACCTACATACTTTCTACTGTGCAGATAAAACCAGTTCGTCCAAGAAAAATATTGAATAGACCACAGCTTATAAAATCACATCTGTGGTCTTTTTTAAAACCCAAAAATCATATGAAAAAAAACATTTCCCATACAGGCCACCCACACTGACCTCTGAAAGGGCCATGTCAAACAATCGATTTATTTGCAGCATTTTTTAATGACAATGTAATTCTACACAGAAGTGTTTTTGCTAATTTTATTGGAATTTGTAGTTTGGCTGCTTTCTTGGCATTTTGTGGCGGTGATAGGATCGCCAGCGACATTTGTTCTCGATTATTGTAAGCATGCTTAGCTACAAATCTACAAATCTATGTTATTGTAGTCACTGATTTTAGTGAATAATTGCTGATAAAAATTTGCATGTTTTAATATCGAAAGTCTCCTGTGCACATCTGAAATATGTGAAATTGGTACATTGTGTTGGTGCATATGTGTTTATAGGTGATCATAGCTATTGTGTATGTGTTTGGTTTTCAGGGGTAAAAATTATGAACAGGGTTTATTTAAAAATAATAAAAACAAGTGTCAATAGAACCATACTGATTGCTTGCATGTGAAAGAGCAGAAGGTATTATCAGTGAGCATTTGTTTCCAGGGGCTGGCCAGGATGGGGTGGGTGGGGGATGTGCAGTGGCAGGCTGTTCTTGCGGAAGCTGATAGGCAGAATATTGGAGCCGAGGTACCGGGGTCAGATCCATGCATGCTTCCTTGTTATAATTACCCGCAGAGCAAAACATCTCCTCACAGGGTGTGTGAATAGCCTATATCTTGGGCTGCAGATCACACATCCTGCCGGTTTGTGACAGCGGCCTATCTGTGCACCGCCTGTGTTCCTTCCATTCACCGAACCCATTGTGTGCAGCAGGGCTGGGTCAGGAACTGGCCCGGCCGCTCTCCCTCTCCTCCTGCACTGCTGACAGATACACTTTTTGCTCATACCTTGGCCTATGCCCAGTGGCTGTGCAGGATCACTCAGTTAGGACAACAAAGGCCTTAAAAATCAAAGCACTACAAGCACCGATTTGGGTCTATCACAAAACAAAATTATATTCTTCAGTTCTGAACAATAGCGTTGCCTGTAGATATCATTCTGTTACCTGTAGACATCATTCCGTCTACCTGTCAGGTTCAAAAATAAAAAGGCCATTAGTTCAGTGGAGGGCCAAGGTAGTATACAGGCCAAGACCAATGGAAATCCACAAAGGCACAGGTGGAGAACGGGAAGGTGTGCCAACCTGTGTCATTTCAACAATTGTAATTCATTTTATAAGAAAAAAAAACAAGAATTCCACATATCAGACGTATATTCTGATACATTCTCTATGTATGTATTATGGTAGTAGTCCAAGCAGTCAAAATGACTGAGCTCCCTGAGTGCGTCTAGCTGACTATGTAATCTACCAATATTATTGGGTCCAATTGGCTCCACTAATAAATAATGGGAAAAGAGCCATGATGGGTTCACAAGAACTATTTTTCATTTATGTTTGAGGACTAATTGAGTGGTTTAATTATTGGGGTTCCCAGTTACATGTAAAAGTCTGATTGACTGGTCCAATCTTGATGGAGTTTTGGAGTTCATATAGGTGAGCTTTGAATGCCAATGAAAGTCTCCCAATCATCGTTCACTTGAATTTTATAGTGCAGATGACCATTGTGAAGTTTGGTTTGGCCTGCTTTGATTTTCTTTTGAAATAGCAGGTCCTACAGAGGTTTATGTTAAAAGCAAGGCAGGTCAAACACAGGACTGTAGATTTATGTCTAGGTTCACAGTACATGAAATTTAATACAAGAAGCATTAAGGTTCCCCATTGTCCCTGCAGAGAAAAGCATTGATGTACTTTCAATGGTTATGGAGGGGTCCTTACAGGTACATGTACTGGTCATGGGCATGCGGGCTCTGCACTGTCCCATATGTAATGATTGAACTGCTTTATGTCTGTGTAGCCTTCTGTGATTCATTGCATCTCTGCTACACATGGACCAAGCAGCCATTACCCCCTGGGGCTCCAATACAGCCAATATATCCCCAGACACAATGTAGTAAAATCACTTAAGACACCCAAAACACAGCTTGCACTCTTGAATCATTGAGTATTCTTTTTCTCAGTGCAGTAACCTACAGCAATCAGGTACATTTCTGAAGATAAATTCTGATTGGTCATTCTGCTCCTGGCAGCAACCTAATAAATTTACTTGCTTTATTATTATTTTTATTAGCATATTCTTATCAACCAAATTATGCTTGTTTTTTTGCACATCAAGGCAAGCATGGAGTATAAATAGTCATTTTATCATCTTCTGACACTCAGTTTATCAAGTTACAATCAGTTCAATTGTAAGAGGAGATTGATGTCAGTGCTCAGTATCGCCACCTGGTGGATCCTGGGAATAAATACATCATCATAAAAATTCATTGCATTCCACACATACCAAAAAAAGTGAGCAGTGTGCAATCAGGTGACAAATGAAGGAAATGGTTTATCCAATCTCCCTATAACAAACTATCTATCGCTACTCATTTTAAGTGCTGCAAAGGTATATATATAAAATCAACAATTTACTGGTCTACTACCCTATGTTTTCCATATACCATGTAACATACTTTACAAGTGTTTAATCAGCTTTAAGTTTAATGCTCATATATAAGTGAAAAATTTCTTAGATTGTAAGCTCTTCTGGGCAGGGTCCTCAACAGGGTCCATGTACAGCGATACATAATATGTTGGCGCTATATGAATCCTGTTTAAATATAATAGTAATATTCTCCCTCCTATTGTGTGTTACTTCCTCCACCTCCTAGATTGTAAGCTCTTCGGGACAGGACCCTCTTCTCCTGTGTCACTGTCTCTATTCGTCCGTCATTTGCAACCCCT
Source organism: Pyxicephalus adspersus (assembly GCF_032062135.1). Classification (NCBI taxonomy): domain Eukaryota; kingdom Metazoa; phylum Chordata; class Amphibia; order Anura; family Pyxicephalidae; genus Pyxicephalus; species Pyxicephalus adspersus. The sequence continues at coordinate 25,466,679 of NC_092862.1, forward strand.
ATTTATTGTACAGCGCTGTGTAAAGTGTTGGCACTATATAAATCCTGTTTATTAATAATGAAAATAATAGGAATTATAAGCAAACAGGACATAAATAAATATATATATATATATCAGTCTTATCCAAGTGTAGCAAAGCCAATTATATATAGGAGAGAAAGTCACTTTTGTCACTCCAGTTTTTTTCTGTTGCTGTTAAGTGTTGGTCTCTACTTTTATTAATTAAAAGTTTAAATCTTTTTTTTTATTTACTATTTATATAATGTCATTGGTGGAGAATGATTTTCTGCCATTGAAACATATGGATATGGAAGATTCTGCCCCAGGGAATGTTTCAGTGAATGTCAGGTTTGCTACTTATATATAGACTCCCTATTGTACCTTCTGAACCGCAGATGCTTTGTCTTTTAGGATACATTAAGATTAAGTAAAATGAAAAAGAAATATCTTGTAGCTATCAAACAGCCAATTCTATGGGTACCTTGGTTTAAGAGATGTCCATACCCAGTGCTATGGACAGAGGATGTATTTGCTTTATTGCTGCACAATTGTCAATGAAAATGGTGACTTTTATTTTTGTCTCTGAGCTATTTTTAATTCCTATTCTACGTGAAAGAAATTTATAGACCCAGCTCATTGTCTTCATAATAATACCACCAGTCATGGCTGTCCCGATTAGCATTTATTGTTGTGAGCGGACAAGAGGAAAACGTGAAATTGGTATGTCATGAATAGCTGAACACAGCTCCGGAGCCCTGTAATGGAGCCTGTAGTAAGATGAGGGGTGGGCATGGAGCAGAGACTGTCCAGATGGCAGCCAGCAGACAGCAAAGCTGCAGGTTTTTGTCCCTGCTGATGAGAGGAGGGAAAGGTTCACTGGAGCATATGCAATCACCCTCACATTTTAACAAAACTAACTCACCATCACTCACTAGCAAGAGGGGCTGACATTAAAACAATGGCTTTTCAATAAAATCTTAAGAGACCTTGTGCAATGAATTTAGTTGAATTTTAATACCGTCATCTCTTTTTTCTTTGCCTGCTTGTACAGAAGTCTGCAACAGTCTGTTCAGCTAATACCGCCTAGAAGAAGGCACTGTGAATAGACAATCCGATTTTATTTCATAGACTGTTTGCAATTCATTGGGATTCTATGCAAAGCCACCTGTTCTTTTAACTGATAGATTCATTTATATGCGGCCGACATAGAAGCTTGTGTATATTTGCTGCCAGACCTTTTTTCCTCAAGTGGATAGGAATTATTATTGGAGTCAAATATTTGCTTAGTATTCTTTTAATAGCATATATAGGCTCATTTAATATCAGAGGCCCAAATACTTGATCCATTTGTAGTGATATTCTTATTCTGATTGTCTGGGCTGTGCATAGGGATAGATATATCTATAGGGTGAGTTTCAGATCCTGTGGGACTTGTATAACAATGGGACATTGAGTGTGTCTAACCAGGATATGTGCCATGGGAAACTAGAAATCTATTATCAGTCAATCCATTATTGTTCTTTGCTGCCCAAGCTTGGAGCTGTGGTGAAAAGTCTATGGACGAGTTCCCAGGATGTTCGGATTGGCTTATGCCATGGACAGTACCTGCAGACCTATTAGCCATGGAGCCAAAACTGGTCCCATTTTTTTGTTTGAGAATTATTTTTAGGTCTTTTAAAAGATGCATGCATGTGTTGGTTATACAATCAGCCAATGATCAGAATATTTCAGTACTGTCCTTATGTTTTGGCCAGTTGGGTGGTAAAGGAGACATGGCCCTATAAGAGTCCCTGGAACAAGCTTCTAAGAGTTCAGCTAAAACATTGGTTGGACTTGCCCCCTTTTTGGATTGAGAATTATTATATTATGTTATGTAGTTTTATAAAATTGGTTATTTTAATATATTTTATACCTCTATGACTAAACACTAACTAGGGGCCCATTTAGCACAGATCACAATGAATGTTTTAAAGGCGTGTGAATTGATTTCTTCTACTGGTGTGAAGTTAGGGCATCTTACACTGCTCTACCCACCCATATCGCTCCCCCCATTGGGTGGGTTTGCCCTATCAGTGGGATACTTTAGGAAAACACTAATAGCCTCCAGCTAGGTGGAAAATTTGAGAGGCTGAAAAGAAAACCTTAGACAAATTTGAATTTGAAAGACCTGCAATTGCACATACTTTTACGTTCCCCAAAGAGATTGTTTTCTAATGTGCCGGCCTCAATTGGTAAGCGTCGGTCTGAGAGAGCAAAAAAACAGAGCAGAATGCGGCCACAAGCAAATCCGCCCATCCGAGCACGTTTGTCACCAACTCCCAGGGCCCACCATAAGAAGAGGGTCTATTGACCATTCATCAATGCTACTTGGCCGATCATTGAGTTCCGCCTCCTCTTTCAGTTTATCAAGTCTTGCACATAGAAAGGCGAGAATAAAGAAGCTTCATTGAGCTTTGTTAAAGCCAACAAGGAGTAAAAAGTCGCCATTTGAACCCTTCCTGGCCTTGGTTTTTCTCTCTGTTAATGCAGCCCTGCTTAGAAGGACCTCCTTTATTTGCTGGGTTAGAATATCTAAAACTATTATTTCTCTTGAAGAGAATAGCTGGTGGCAGGCCAGAGCAGATGGGGAAGGGGGTGTATTTGGTCGGGTGTATTGCTTTCAATTAGGATCAATCAGGTGTCAGCTTCTTTTCAATGGGCTCACTTAATACCCACTGTGTGAAGTCAGGAATTCTCCGGGCAGCCCCACGGAGGAGTTTATAAGTAGAGGGAACTTAGCCTCAGCAGACACTTCATATCCTGGTCCTTTCCTGGTCAACGTCGTCTTCTGCTGACATCCAGATGCATTTTTATAGCATCTTGGACCATGCTGGTAAGTTCTCCTCCATCGCTTTACATATCTGTCCACTAAATGTCTTCATTATCAACTATTAACATTATCAGCTCCAACCCATCCAACAACTAGTTTATATTCACCGTCTAACCTATTCCCCTTTACTCACTGTCCCCCCCTCCTGGCTGACATGCAGTAAAGCATCCCTCACCACCAGACAATGATGCTTCTCCACTTTTTTCCCTCTCTGGTGGTTACATGTAATAACACATGATAACACGCATGTTGTATAAATGACCCCTCCACTCCCAGGGCTCAGCTAGTGAGATGTCTGCATTCAGGGTTTTGGTTTGTTCTCCCAGCACAGCCTTTATTCAGGATAGTCACTTCCAGATGGGGAATACTGGAGGCGTGGGAATAAAGAAAGGTGGGAGGGGTTACTTAGAGGTAGGTGGGGCTCAGAGATATTTGGGAATAGCCAGGAGTGGTAAGGGTTAAACAGAGATGATTGGGAGTATCCAGAGCTGGTAGGGGGTTATCCAGAGGTGGGAGGGGTTACACAGAGAGAGCTGGGAATAGCCAGGGATGGGAGGGGTTACACAGAGGTGGGTGGGAACATTCAGGAATGGGAGGGGTTACACAGAAATGAAATTGGTCAGAGGTGGGTGGGATTGCATACAAATGGGTGGGGTTACCCAAAGGTGGGTGGGGATACCCTTTAATACTATGGGTTTAGATTGTGTAATGGCTCCATAAGCCTTTGTATTGTGGCCTGGTCATGTGACCTTTTTTGTCATACAGTGCAGAGGAGGGCTGTGATGTGATGCTCCACCCACAGAGATCACCTGACTTACTGCTGTGCAGGGAATAGAGGTGAAGTGAGCCTGTAATCACTGGCAGCATCCAATCACCTGCTGGGGAACTGACACCAGAAGAGTCACCGCTGCACCTGATTGGCTACTGAACTGGAATTTATTTTGCTGATGATTACCTTAATTTCCACATTAATAAGCCTGGGGGCAACTGGATGGAGCCAGGTCTGGAGTGTGTCACTGATGGCATTATCAGTCCTGTGTCCTCAGGAAAAAAATATGTCATATGTGTTACCAGGGGGAGGATATGTGGGGTGTCCCCGGGGAGAGAATATGTGAGGTGTCCCCAGGGACAGGATATGTGAGGTGTCCCTGGGGAGAGGATATGTGGGGTGTCCCCAGGGACAGGATATGTCAGGTGTCCCCGGGGAGAGGATATGTGGGGTGTCCCCAGCAAGAGGATTTGTGAGGTTTCCCCCTGGGGAGATGATATGTGGGGTGTCCCCTGAGAGAGGATATGTGGGGTGTCCCCTGGTAGAGGATATGTGGGGTGTCCCCTGGTAGAGGATATGTGGGGTGTCCCGTAGAGGATATGTGGGGTGTCCCCTGAGAGAGGATATGTGGGGTGTCCCCAGCAAGAGGATATGTGGGGTGTCCCCTAGTAGAGGATATGTGGGGTGTCCCGGGTGGGGGGGGGGGAGGATATGTGAGGTGTATTATTCTGCACATTGCTGATCTGTTGCTATAGGTAACTGTGTGGTTGCTATAGGTTACTGCACATTTCTGAGCACCCTGCAGGTAGTGTGATGATTGGTCACCCCGGTGTAGAGCGGTCCTGTACAGCACAATAACACATCGGAGGGGATGGGGGAGGGACATTCGCCGCTGATTCGCCCCCTCCCCTCCCATTATCCGGCTGTGTCGGGCTGGGTTGCCGTGTCTCCTCCAATGACTGATCGCTGCTACACAAGGAGCTCGGATCCCGCGTGTGCCGCACATCGCCGCAATGATACATAGCACGGGATGTGAGCAGCGCCAAGCCTGACTGACACACAGCAGGTACCGCGGGGGAGACATGGAATGAATGTGACGGGGTGCAGGGGAATATGTGGGGAATGTGCTCGGGGTGCGGAGGAGTACGGGGGTATATAGAGGGGGTGATATATGGGGGCATATAGGGGGTGGGGGGGTATATAGAGAGGGGTGATATATGGAGATATATAGAGGGGAGTAATATATGGGGCATATAGGGGGTGGGGTGATAATGGGGGTATATAGGGAGTGGGGGGATATTAGGGGGGTGATATATGAGGATATATAGGGGGTGGGGGATTTATGGGGGTATTTTGTGTCTTCCCTCATGGATCAGATTGGAACCAGTCGGGGTGCTTCCTGAAAACACTGAGACCCAATGAGACTTCGGGTGTCCCCAATACACTGCAAAAATTACATATGGGGGGTGGGGACACGGGGTCACCTGTGCAGGAAATGTCATTGTGTGTATTGGGAGGTAATTAGAAGAGGGGGGGGGCTGGCCATGCCCAGGAAGTGCCCCCACTCACCCCCCCATACTGTACATACATGTGGAGGGTCACATGTCACACGCAGGTCACACATGTGTGTATGGTACACAGCTCCTATACATGTATGTGATGTATGTCATGGTGTGTACATATTACAGGTTAGTACCCCCCCAGCACACATTGTACACAGGTGTATCTTCCACCTGTACCTGGCGTAGCTCTGTGTCTGCGGAGGTCATTGCTGCTCTTTAATATTTGATGCTGATTGGGGTTCCTATCTCAGCCGGTCTGTAATTTCTATTTAAGGTCCTTTTATTTGGGTAAAATGAGACATGGAATTGTCTGCAGTCACACTGTATATACTGTGCATAAAACTGGGATTTTTTTCCTTCCAAGTCAAATATGCAGAAGAAAATATTAATGTTGGATGAGGGTCGGATCGGCAATTTAAGAGGCAGAGCCAGAAAAAACACATCTGGCTTAGCTGAGGGCCATTGGAAAGAGTGTGGCTGGGGTGGAGGTGTCAGGGGACGGGGTAGGCCATGTAACTCTTTCCATGCCGGTGGTTGTGAGATCTTGCATTGGCCCCATGTGGTTCTGTGGTGTCCCTATAGGATCCTGTGTTATCCCAAGAGGTCCTTTTATGTCCCAGTGGGATTCCATGTCCTATTGGTATCCTGTGTTGTCCCTTCATGGGCCTCCAGTGCCCCATAGGATACTGTATTGTCCACATGTGGTCCTGTTATGCCCAATGGAATCTCATGTTGTTCTGTGGTGTCCCCATAAGATCCCCTGTTGTCCCCATGTGGTACTGTGGTTTCCCATTGGGATCCCATGTTATGCTGTAGTGCCCCAATAGATCTTGTGTTGTCCCCATGCGGTCCTGTGGTATGTCATTGGGATCCAGTGTTGTCCCCATGCGGTCCTGTGGTATGTCATTGGGATCCAGTGTTGTCCCCGGTCCTGTGGTATGTCAGTGGGATCCAGTGTTGTCCCCATGCGGTCCTGTGGTATGTCAGTGGGATCCAGTGTCCCCATGTGGTCCAGTATTATCCCCATTCCTTCCTGTATGCGGTGTGATTTGGGCTGGACACACAGGGTTTTGGTTGCAGAGTCTGTGCAAGGCACAGATGGTGTTTTGAAACACTATCCGGCTGCCAGCTTGCTGCGGCCACATTTGTGTGAAGGTATTGGCAGTTGTGTGAAGAATGTCTTTTCTTAGGGTTGATATGCGGTCACAGTGCTGGGCAGCTCAGATATAGCAGTGCTGCCAGACTGACAAGGTAAGAAAAACCTCCACTGCTTTCTTTTAAGGTGGACCAGCCAAATGGGCACATCTACATATCCATAATAATGAGGTCATACTTTAAAAAAATGGGGGACCTTAAAACTTTGTTTTTATTTTGTTTCTGTTTTGGTTATTTCTTTGTTACTTTGTTTCTTTTTTTTTGTTTTTATTTTGAAAACATAACTGGCCTGGAAATCAAATTTATTCACTTGCCCATGTTTGCTAAATAGGAATTTTTGAGCATTTGTGTAAATTTGGGCATTTTTGAGCATTGGTGTCATATTATGGGGGCTGGCATATGACAGGGTTGTGTTTTATCCACTCAGGAACCCAGTGCAGCCACACAGGAAAGTGATTTGATTTATCTACAATTCAATGGTCGATTTTGTCTGCAGCATGACTTTATGATATATGGATTAAAGGAATGATATCTGTTTATTTACAGTAGCATTTCAGAGACAACAGCAGCACCATACTTGATTAAAAATAAATCAACAGCACCATAATAACCTGCGATATTAATCTAAAAATCCAATTGGATCTGTCATGAGTATTTATACCGCATTCCCCTGTTAAACAAGCTTAAATTATTACTGCCTTCCTCTAAAAGTAGAAGCAAGTGCTGGTGTTTTCTAATGTTTGCAGCGAGCGCCAGCAAGGCTTGCACTTGGAAACAGAGAATACATTAACAGCTGTGACTACAAACATGTGCCAGCAGAGAAATACTTCAGCAAATCTGACACTTGGCTATTTTTTGACACCCATCTGTACTTTTTTTATAGTCTCCGGTAGGATGAACCGTCTTTCAATCTGTTTATTGCATATTAAAGCTTTTTTTTTCTTGCAGGACTGGGGGATGCTCGCATTGATGGAACCTTGTTTTAATGATGGCTTGCTGTTGTGTTTAACCCCTGCGGGCTAGGCTGAGGCTTTCTTTAATGCATGAAAAGCAAAGCTTTAAAGTTATTAATGTCTATTTTTTATGACATTTACTCAAACATTCTCTGGTGGAGAATCAATTACTACCATGGACCTGGAAGATTCAGCACCTGGGAATGTTTCAGTGAATGTTTGCTGATTTATGTTTTTAGAGCTCTGTGTGAAGTTTGCAAAGACTGTGAATGTAGTTCAGGGGTTCACAATGCAAAAAAATGGAAATTCGGACAATTTAGCTTGTGTTCACTTTCTACGGTCATAACGCAAGTATACACAGTGGCAGAACGTGCTATGCATTACATAACGTCGCAATGCTTTGCATGAAAACCCAACATGCCAATTTTTTTAGGAAGTAGTGATCTGAAGGTGTAGGACCTTGTTTTGGTGTTGGGACTGCGTTGGAAATTGGTGCCCAACACAGCCCAGTTATGCCCAATGCTTCTGGTGTGAATGAGTCTCCTCCGTGCCATATCACTGCACTGCTGGTGGAATGCATGGCTGTCTATAGACTACAGCACCCTGCGGGCACAGCATGCTCTGCCATGGCATCCTGCAGCCCAAGTGCAGACACACACACATGCAGGATGCAGGCAGGGTTCAGGCACGGTCAACATATATTTGGTTGCATTTATTAAACACCTATTAAAACACTTTCAGTATTTAAAAGGGACCATCGAAAGGCATTTTATGGTTTGGATTGCCAAAATAATTCAGTATTTTTTAACCTTTTTAACATAGGGTAACCCCTTGAAATAACTTTCAGGTCTTGGGGAACCTCTTCTATAATTACTATATCCCCAGATCACTGTACATTAGTGTGGTCGTCAGTGGAAAAAATGCCTCTTACATTGCCATAAAACATCATTGGTGTCAGTTAATTTGAGGGTCACAAACTGCTCATTGCTCAAGGAACCCCTAACACTGAAATAATCTTTGACATTTTGGGATTATGTCTATGATCAGAAATCGGATTGGATGTAAATTCAATAAATGTATATAACACACAGTACAGAATTGTGCATGTCTAGCTCCAGCATGTGTGTATGTTTTAAATTAACACCCAGAAAAAATAACATACATGCTACCAAGAAGCAGCATATAGGAACACTAATGATCTGTTTTAATATATAATAACCATATTTAGGAATCATTCCTCCTGCTGCCTACGTGTAAAGCTACGGATATGTGGAATGTGACGGTTTCCTTACACTTGGCAGCATTGGTATTGTAATGTACAAATCATCATTCTTGTGTGTCGGTGAGGAGGCCGGGGACACAGGTTGCTACAAAAACTGATATAGAACACATTGGTGTCACCCTCCTTGGTCTGAGGGGGAACCACAAGGCTGAGCAGAATTACAAATTATCTGGCAGATGAATCAGTTTGTGTATTTCGATTATTTATCTAATTGTTTCTAGAGCTTTGCTGTCTGCATTCCTGGTACGGCAGTTTTATGTTTTGTCATTTCCCAAAATATGGAATTTGGCTTTACAGGGACTTATGGAACACCGTGCTTGTATATCACTATTTGGAGAAGGGCAAACTGGCAATTACCCAGGGCACTCTTTTTTTCCAGGGCTTCAGTTGTTGAATGGTAGGGGTGCATGGAGCTGGAATGCTGTGCATATGTGGCCCCCATCCCTGTACAAAGGATCATTGTTGTTAATAATACTACAGTACTGCTGATCATTGGGCAGGGTGATTTTTGCATTGTTTTACAATTATGTAATTTTGCTATACATGTGTCAGGATTTCTTAAAGCTGATCTCCAGACAAACCGCTAAAAACATAATATAATACATACTGTAATACATACTGTATAAGAGATTTGCTTTACATTGCTTGTGATTTTTTTCTGTCTATCCAGTCCCAAGATTTGCACTGAAACGGACATTTTTCAGGCAGTAATCAGAACTAACATTCTCCCTTCATTGTCGCTTGTAACTTATTTCATATTCTCCATTAGACACGTGTCTTGCACTCCATTGTTCTCTCCATGTGTTCTGCATAATTGGAATAGTATTTGGCAGTGGAATAGGATCTTAATAAGGGATTTCTTAATACAATTAGTCTGCTTTGGTTACTATTTAGGGAGGAGTTAAAATAGCGATCTTGTGATCTGATCAGTGCATATATGGTCATAGTCCAAAATAGTGAATTGGCTGTGCCAAGATCCTAATCTGGTGTCATCTAAGAGGAGTATATAGTAGCATGTCAATTCGTATATTACTATAATATAAAAAAACGCAAAGGAGACTAATATGTGATATATAATGGTGATGGCGAATTTACATTAGTGTTACATAGCCATGAGAACAACATCAGATTTATTAATATAAAGGATCTATAGTGTTATTGCTAAAAAGAAGTTCAAAGGACAAAGGGACAGTTACTATTTATGCAAATAGGCTCCCTGCAGCCCATCATTCTCCATTACTTACCATGTCCTGGTCAGCACTATGTGTATATACCGCCTTGTTGGTAGAGACCGGGCTTTGTTCCATCATGTCAATGCTGTCTCCTGATGACTGGTGGGGTAATATTTAGGAAGCAACCGGAAGGTACAATAATCATAAAGAAGCAACAGGGAGATCCGTGCACCGCAGATCCTCAGGTACAGCTTCCTCTCCAGCAAGGAGAACAGTAAGCAGCACATTGCTAGCTTCACCAAATCTCACACCAAATGTAAAATGCGCAATCATCAGATGGTTCCATACTGCAAATATACAGCTATATGCAGTACTATTTTCAAAAAAAAATCAAGATAAAAGGTAGATTTTTTAGGGTACAATTAACATTTTTATATGTTTCTTGTAGGATAGCAAATCTTTAGTTTTTGAGTTCAGGTTCACTTTAAAATACACAACCTATTAATTATTTAGAAATTGTGATTTCTACATTGGCTAAAAATGTAAAAAATGTAAATGAATTGCTTTGGTAATGAGTAAATACACTATTACAATTCACCATTAGGGACATTGTTCAGTCGGTGTGCAGATTGCAGACAGACATTGAGTGAATTGGTTTATAAGCAGATGTGATGTATAAACAGAAAGCATACTGTTTTACCCTTTATGTGTTCCTTGGTTTACTGTAAGTCAGCAAGTGCTTTTATGAGTCTCGGAAAGTATTTTTTATATGCAAATTAAAGTCCCTGAATTAATGGAAGTCAATTTATGTGACAATGGCATTTCAGGTGAAAATGTTCTATCTCTCATATATTTATTAAAATGAGTTAAAAAAAAAGCTGCATTGAAGCTGTGCAGTGAATATCTTTTATGAACATATTCAGTGTGTTTATACAGTACCATACACAAAGCATTAGGTATCTATTCATTAGTAATAGTTTAGTAAATGTGGGAACACAAGTAGAGTTTTTGTCCACTCATTGACCTGTGGGTTATACATCACAGCATCAAGTTATACTACACTTTTATCATGTAATGTGGAACATGCCATTGCTGAGCAGTCTGACCTTGCCAAGCTTTACTTTACTTTATTAATATTACACAGTATTTATATAGTGACAACATATTATGTAGCACTTCACAAAGTCCATAGTCATGTCACTAACCATCCCTCAAAGGGGCTCACAATGTAATGCCCCTACTATAGTCATATGTCTTTAATACAGTCTAAGGTCAATTTTGGGGGGAAGCCAATTAACCTAACTGCATATTTTTGGAATGTGGGAGGAAACCTGAGCACACAGAGGAAATGCACGCAAACACGGGGAGAACCTGCAAACTCCATGCAGATGGAGCCCTGGCCGAGATTCGAACCTGGAAAGGCCAGAGTGCTAACCTCTGAGCCACCTTTACTTAGTTTCAATTACTATCAAATCATTGAAACAAGAAACCTAGGACAAGCATGTATTAAGTCACTGTTCAGATTAGCAGTGAGTTTGCGTTGCAGTTACCGTGTCGTCACTACGCTGAACCACTGTCTTCGGAGACATGTAATGTCTACTCATAGCCGCCCAACATCGAATGAATGGGGCAGCAATGAGTCATTCAGTACTATTCATTGCTACTCACTGTCAAATCTGCAAACACTGGTTCTTTAAGAAAGAGCAATACAGTGCATGCTGCTAATTGGCTGGTAAGGTGCCAGTATGCGGGAGCCACAAAGGAACGCTTGTTCCCAACACTAGTCTGAACAAAATTACCTCTGTATTGGCCCTTGCTTATTGACTTGGGGAGTATGGAAGCTAAAACATCACAACGACACCAAGAGAACTAGCATTTTGTAAGTGATAACAATATCAGTCCACATAATTCTACCATTAGGGGAAACAAAGGTGTTAATGATACAATACCAGTGCGTAAGAACTAAGACTTTCTAAAATAAAGGTAAATCCCAATGAGGTTTCAGGGGAGAATGCTTGAGGTCCTTTCTTACTATTTTACTTTCTTACTAAATCCCAATGAGGCTGAAGAGTTTTGTCTTAGAATGAGATGACAGCATCACTCTTTTTCAATAAACATACACTGTGCAAAGTGAATACTCTCTATTATTTTGCTCAGTTTACTCCCATTGATCTCTCTTTTTTATCAGGTTCCTATAGAATTGGTGGGCTACAAACTGTACATTGGAGACAGGTACTCTACAAAATATTTTAATCGACACAAGCTGTCAATAATGTACACTGCTGCTAGAAACCTTTGATAAATTATTCATCTTTACTCTCCAAGCATCATCTAGAAACAGTCCAGGTCGAATAGCTTTGGCTTAGTAGTAGGAAGGAACAGATGCTGGCCTACAAAACATGTCTGCATTGCCTGTGGCTCAGTTGGATTCTGTTTCCATAAAAGGACAGTCGGTTATCAGTCAACATCGGCCAGCAATAATAATCTTCCTTAGAAGATGTCCTGGCATTGGGTCAGACCACCCCTTTCCAGGCTCCTGCTGGCCAGATGTGCTTGGATCTGTTCCTTTTTCAAAGTTCATGTTTCAAAAATGGATTTGTTTTTAGAATCTGGTTTTACTTAAGACATCTCCATCACGGAGTGCATTTCATAAATTACCCACATATTTTTCTTAGCAGAGAACTTAACTGACTGTAATTTCTAACACATGGCTACATCATGTGAGATTTTCAAAACACTTGCACATAAGTTTAAGATGGTCCCTAAAGAAATGATCCATCAGCCCACAGCCAGACCCCCTTTTTTTTTTTTTTACAGCCAGTCTGTATTTTCCATTTAGTCCAGCTGTATATCATAGAGACATTTTTCTGCTGTATTATAATGGTGCATTGTTTATTGAAAACTCTGAGCGACTTTACTGTCTGCTGAAAATTGATTTGGCATTTATTGCCTGTTTTCAAAACCATTTTTGTTTTCAGAATTGTTTTTGTTTCTGCCCGTGATTGTTTGCCTAAAAAAAGTGTAGACTGCTAATGAGTGCGGACACAAAACCACTAGCTATTTTGGTAATTGAATGTTTGGGTAATACATGCATCTTGGTTGTGTTGCTGTCTGAAGATGTTATTGACATCAATATTCTGAGTCATGGCTTTGTGGCTGCCAGTTGTTGAAGAGCTTTCGGAATGGGCTTAAAACTCTGTTCAGTTTTAAGGAGCATTGCAATTCAACTTTGGGTAATATCAGTGCTGGATGTCTTGCTTGTTTGAACCTTGGAGCAAACTTTGAAACATCTGTAAAAAAAATAGTTAAAGCAGATGTGATACAAAATGTATACCTTACTCCATGTTTCATGTGGTCATGTGCTAAGTTCCATTTTGAAGTATGCTGACCAAGGGCTCACCTTTCGCTTGCCAGACCAGGAAGATCAGGGAGATCTCTCCCGAATATGTAGCTTTGGCCACATGCATCGCAACTATATAAACAATGGTCTATAAACAAACGCAGCTTGTCCATATAAGATTATTATACATCTAATTTGGTTTCTACAATCTAAAAATTTGGATCAGACCTTTCCACCCTAGAAGATTGTGATGGTTGTTCTTCTGGTACATGTTTGCTCTAATTTGCTGTTAGATGTAGGTGGACGTCAGAGGACTCACACACCTTCTTTTGACTTCTGTTAAGGTATACCACTCTTGAGTTCTTTCTCTACCATTTACCAAAACCATTTCAGCCTTCTAAGCAGATTCCTCAATTTGTGTTTTTGATGTTCTGTTTGTTGCCTTTATAAATGGCAACATTTCAAACCAAAACATAATGTTGGTATAGAACCACAGTAAAGGAATCAAAAAAACGTGCTGACAAATTTGCCATCCAATGTTCTAGATGGACAGTAACAACTGGGTCGGCTCATTGGTCTCAACTCAGAATTTTCAGTTTGATTCTGTAACTCCCTGTTATTTGGGTAGTTATAGGCAATAGTTACTTCTTACCACCTAGCCAAGCGTTATTTATGTCTCAGAACCCAATACATTTTAAATTTTGTGTATTTTCACACATGGTGATATAAACCAACTATGGTAATTCATCCAATACTGGGATGGTGATCTGTCTCATATTCATATCAGTAAACAGTTAGAATACAAGGTGTTATTTTATACACTATAAAATAACAGGAGGTATTAGGCTGTTATTTCATTACATTATTGCTGTATTGAGAAATAAAAATGTCAAGTTAAGCAGGGCAGGTAATCTTCTCTATCTCTATCCCTGCACTTGTTCATCTCTTATCTTGAGACAAGTTCCTTATTTCAGTCCTAATTTAATTCACACGGATAATAGAGTCCACCAGTCCTATATTAAGCTCAATATCTCCAATAAAGTTGATATCACTGAAATCACTTCTTTTGTCTGAACAAAGTCTATTAAATTCCACCATCCACTCTCACACAGTGGTAACGCAGTCATCAAACAATTAAAGTTTATTTCCTGGAAATCTCAGTTTTTAATAGCTTTTGTCAAATTGTGCTGGACTGACCTCGAGAATGATCAGGATTCTAATCAACTCTAAAAACAATTCAGTCATCGTCAATCGCTCCCAGTGAGATAGAGAGAAAGTGCATTAGAAGCCTTTTTAGTCTTTTGTCAATACCAGTCATTATATTGGATCATTAAGCTTCCTAACTGATATTTACGTCAGGAAGGGATTGTAAAGCTTTGATGTTTTATTTTATTTTTGCTTAGTTTTTTTTTGCGCATATCTTTTGTGTTATTTTTAACTGTAGATACATCTTTTGATGAAGACAGTTCAGGCGGCACAAACACAGATTTCTGCAATATGTATATTGTTTTTTAGGACTTGAAGTGAAACTGTCACACTTTAAAGATAGGATTTTGGTAAATGACATGCATTGTGGAGTAGATTTAATCATGCAAAGTATACTCTCTCCATCATGTGAAAGTTTTTGTGCATGAATTGTCAATTGGAGGAGGTTACAAACTTCCCCATATCTGAAAGAGCTGGGAATTTTGCAGGGCAGGGAAGTAGCCCAGAAATAACAACATCCCTCTCTATATTTAAAGTTAACTTGGGATCCACAGGCTCTAACACTCACAGAACAATCTATAAATCCACCAGTACTATATGGCTTCCTCTTCTTTCCATCAATACAAGCAAATCTAGTTCATACAAAGGTATATGGAATCTGGCATCTGCTGTATATCCTCCAATGTATTGTGAGATTGTATAACGCTGTCACTGATTGTACTCCGCACATAGCAAATATATAGATCAGTGTATCAGCTGTATCAGTGGGAATGCATAGGATGCTGCATTTGACATAAATCCATTCCAACAATCCTATTGACTAAATCATTTGGTTTTGTATTAGGTACATATGTTATGCCTGCAAGAAGTGATTTATATTATTTCAAACTAGTAATATTTGTTTTATGTTATCCCCCAGTTCCAGACCGAATAAGGAATAATCACTATTTTCCTGTTTTGTAACAATGAGTAAAAGAAGATAGGGAAGGTAGGTATGGCTAACCGTTCTGTAATCACAGGCATTTTATTATTAATTTTCTTAACTGTAGTAATCCAGAAAAGATTTCATAAGAGGCTTCTGGCTGCTATAGGTTGCTGCACTTAAGAATAAGAATTTCTTATTGAAAAAGGGCAATGTGTAATATGACTTCCTATAACATTCAGACATAGATATCAAGGTACAGTACAGATGGTTGACATAATTTAGGCACTTCTGTTAGACAAAATTAGTTGTACTAAATCCTGTAGTTAATTTCCCCCAACTTTAAACCAATATACCATTTTTCACCAGGGCATTCCCCTATAAGGTTCGATATACAGTGTTCCCCCCAGCCCCTTTTAGCCGGGCGCACCACCCGGCCCTTTTCAGTAACCATCCGGCTGTTTTTGGGTAGTTACTGATGAGTTGGGTTACAATACAGGGGCTGCCACCGGCCTAAAATTTCTTCCTACCCAGCTTAAAACAATTTCTGGGCTGAGCACTGGATATAAATATATATATAAATATATATATATATATATATATATATAGGCACATTATAGTTTGCCTGTGCTATTATCCACCATTTAAACTCAAACACAAACGTGGGCAGTAATCAAATTGGAAGAGGCACTCCGGTAGGTTTAATCCGAGCGGATAATATTTATTGAATAAAAAAGCATCCGAGATCCTCCTGTCTATTGACTTTTCCTGCTGTCTGCCAGTTAAATCAGATCTCTTTCCAAGCCACGTTGGCATCCATGGATGAAGATGAGAAGATTGTTTGCCAAGCAGATGTTTAAGGAATCACAACACGCTCATCTCCCCGGAGAAAAAGAGAACTGTTTATTTAAATGAGGAATTCCTGCTCTGTTCTGGAATCAACACCTTGTGCCCAAATCAGTGCATATCTCTTTGCCACAGTAATAGGCCGTTCTAAATTCCAGAGAGGAAGTCCAATCAGCGTCCAGGCCTAGTCGGGTGTGTGTAAACATAGACATGTGGGTCTCGCTTTTTTGGCTGATAGTACTGCTTTTTATCTGATGCTCTGTAGCTCTGCACTGCTTCAAACTGGACGGAAATAAAAAGCCTTTCAAGATAACAATTAAACATCCACAAACATTTGGTTAGCGTTAAATCCATCAGAAAAGTGTTTGCATACATTAAAGTAGATGCAAATGTTTTCATCATTGGATTTATAAATAGCTTCTTTTAGATATAAAGCAGTTTTTTCTGTTATGTATTTATTAAAAAGAAAAAAGTAGAGTGCTTTTAGGTCTTTTCAATTTTCATTATGGGTAATGAACATCAATGGACCAGTTAAAGAGCATTGTACAGTGTGTTGTGAGGCCATGAAGGGCAGGTATGTTGATGTGTGTTATAGGATTGTACATTAGAATGCTTTTTCTGCAACATCTAGGTGTGGTATGGCTCCTAATAGGTTTTCAAGTTTACCTGAATCAGGTTTGATATCTCCAGGACTAGACAAGGTTTTGGCAATTTGATTACACTGTATTGCTTTGTGTAGTCTGTCTAACTCTGGCAGCTTGCTGAGAGGCTGATCAAAATGACTTTCTAAGCACAGGTGATTGACCAATCTGTGTTGTTTAACTAAACTAGAGAAAGGAAAGGTCTTGGCTATGGATTGTCTGTTTTTGTGTGTACTGATTGTTCTGTCTTGTTTAGTTGATGGGAAGTAGGTGGAATAACATGCAACTCAGAACTTGCATGGCCTATTGGCTCTAATCACTCCCTAAAGACTCATTTTGTTCATTCCATAAAAAAAATGTTTTTTTATTTTAAAGAAAATCCATTAGGGGCTTTGGCACTATCATTTGCTTTGCAAAAGCTGCCACATTTGGGCGTTATTAGATATTTTTCGGGCTTATCTTGCTACTGGATTTTAACATATCTGAAAGCAGAAATTACAACTTGTCAGTAAATGTACATGACTTAAATATACATTGTGAAGAGTTGACCTTTTAGTTATATTTAACAACTCCCACTTACTTGAAGGTAAATCACCCAGGTAGGTGTGTGGCCATAAGACAACTTGATATCTTTCTTAGCCTGCAGGCTTATCCAAAACTCCCCCCGTCTGCAATCAACAGTAAACTTGTCATAATAAAAATAATTAGTTATTTTGTAGGATGCCATAACTATACACAGGAACTTCCTAAATCTAGACACTTTGTTAATATTTCTCTTTCCAGGTTGTTTAGATAACATATCAGACGATTTCCTCTTCATAAAGCAAATGCAAATAAATAAACAAAATTTGGTTGCATTTACTGGAAACTGGTAATGAGTCCATTCTGCTGAGTTAACATACCACAGGCTGGAAAACGGAAAAAGGATTGCATTAGGAATACTGCTTGCTTGTCTAGATGTTTAAGTGAAGTTTGCTGTCAATAATTGTCCACTTAACATGAATCTGGAAGGCTGCGTTGTTCTACGAGTCTGATTTTGATGAGAGCTACAAAACTGCCGGTAACTTAACTGGTCTTTAGCTCAGGCTGAGGAGTAGATGAAGTAGTCCTGGCAGGAATCCTGAGCTATTTGTGTTTTATGATATGAATGGGAAAGTCAGTCTTTGGTGTACAATATCTATGTGTTGACACACTCCTCATTCCCCTGTAAAGGCACCTGTAAAGGTGTTTTTTTTAATTAACATATACTTTTACTTTTTGCACAATCCTCCTCTTTGCTCTGTTATTATCATCACAAGGTCTTCTATGATCTTCAAGCCTGGTTGTTGAGTTCTCTATGCTTCACTTCTCCTAGGGTAGCCAACCCTAAGTGGAAGTAAATACCAAGATTAGCAAGTTGCCAGGATGATTACCTCTCTTTCACATTGTTTTTTGTATCTTACTGCATCTAAAGCTAAAGTCACTTAGTGGATGAGATGGAAACTGAAAATGTTGAATAGTCTTGGTTTAAAACAGAACTCCAGTGTCACCAGTTTACTTCTTGAATATTGGGTTACATTCAGGGTCTTACTTTGTACCACATGACATGCAACCTATATCTGTCTCATCACCATTGGCTATCACATTGCTCATAATTACGTGTCCATTACCTAACTTCTACACCATGTGCTGTCCTGGGTCATCAGCTCCTTCATGTCAGTCTAGGCTGTTATGAACAACTTTTAGTCCTCTGGTCAACCCAGTTGTGTCTGTAGGGCTTTGGAAGACGATCCTCATCATTGTGTCTTTTAAAACCAGATAGGGTATAGACAACAAGTTATTCTAGGTGCTAGTCCTAAGATGGAACTGAATAGTAGCAGACTTCACACGTTCATAGACAGAATTGTATTTTAGGATCTAAACAGCTTTGACGTTACAGACTTTTGTATGGGCCACAGTTCTTTTGTAGTAATTTAAGGAAAGCATTTAAACCACAGAAGGTTTGAGCATAATAAACATTTTCTTTGGTTCTTCCAAATTGGTATTGCATGTGGTACCCCCAATTCATCAGCAAAATGTAAATGGAAAGTATTTTTAAAAGTTTGCAGCTATGGTATGCACCACCTGTGTGGTTTAGATATATACTTTTTGTTTGTAAAATACATTTAAAAAATTGATGGACAGTAAAGGGATTTGTTTCTTCTCCCCATAGGGTTTAAATGTAATCCTATTTAAATGTAATCCCTATGGTGAAACAGCAAGAACCAGGCGGAATCTTGCCATCCTCAACTTATTCTCCAGCGGCAATTAATGCTTAATAAATGACGTTGTGCTTCCTTTATCTCTCTTTAAATAATTAATGTACCATTCATCTAGGCCAAATTGTTGAATGTTGGTGTAAGCCAATACTGCAATTTTGTTTGGTTTGTACAGATATGTAGTAACTTTCATTCTCTAAATTTACTGGATCAAGCACAACACTTGTTTGCCTTGGAATACAAATTTTAAGTGGAAATTGTTTCACAGACAAGTAGATGAATGGTGGTCATTGTCTATCTTTGTTTTATGTTTGTTTGAGCACTTAGTATGGCATTATGTTATTTAGGAAACTTACAAATATCTGATCTATTTCTTGCACTATTTCTTGTTCTGTAATTGAAACAAACAAACCATTTGGCATTCTTTGTTGCCTTTTGGACCACTGTGTTGTCATAGGGTGGGAATTTTGCATGTCTTTTTGATCCAAACTCTGGTTGGAGCTTGTTCTCCTTATGGGAGCATACTTACCAAACAAGACAAAAGGTAGGGCAGAAAATTATCCACATGTGTTCCAGATTTAAAGTCAGTGCTAAAAACCCTTAGACAGCAAAATTATAAAATGATATTGTTACAAATGAAGCAGTGGGGACCACTGATATACCTATTACTGAGCAGGACTGGAAATCTTCTTGAAAGTGACAGGCCATTACTAAGTGTCAATGTGTGTCCAAAAGCTTATAGGGGCAGTACTATGATCTTCAGTTGGTTAGGTTCAGCTACTATATGTGCCCCAAAAATAAGGACAGCTGACCACCTTAATATACTTAAAGTCCAGGTTTTTCCATCAATGTTTTTTTTTTCTCCCTGATGGCATGGCATGGCCATATTCCAAGATGACAATGCCAGAATTCATCAGGCTCAAATTGTGAAAGCTATTAAGGTTTAGGTAGCATGAGACTCCTAAAATTCCTTAAACGGCAGCTACAGGAAATGTTTGGTGGACATTATTGCTGCTAATGAAGATCTAACTATCTATGTAAAAAATGAGAATAGTTTTGTCTGCATGCACAAAACTTTTTTTTCCATGCTTTAAATTCAACATTTTAACACAGCCCATATGCCCAGGCTTGCGGCCAGTATGCTGGGAACATAATTTGGTCCAGACAGCGCTGGCTAACGAGGGTGGAGTGCAGCATAGGAGACCGTCACCATCACAGCATGAGTGTGTAGATGATCGCAGATTGTGACAAAAGCCAAGAAGGGCTTTAGGTTTCATCTAAATACAGTCCATTCGTGTTTTTGTTGTTGACATTTTCCATTATGGGATAAATGACTAGTTTAAACCATTATCAGTGGTGTTGCTAAATAAATCATTTTTCACGGGCTTTGCATTCTGTGGCGTTACATTACACTGGTAACAGAAAATGTTCCTTTCTAAAGCACGCCGCAAAATACTATGCTATCTCCCATGAAATCTGTTGGCCTCTTTCACGTTAAATAATAACACATGTTTTACTATTTCAATAGGCATTCGTCTCTGTTGTTTCCAAATTTCCCATCTTTGCTATATTTGTATTGTGTTTACCAAAACTGCATTGTATTAAGTATACCAAAACTGCAGTCAAAATGAAATTGCTTAAAACTAGCCATCTTTGCTACTTTTTTAAAAAGACTTTTATAAAAAAAAATAGAAGTCCACCAGTTTAACCAGAACTTACCAGTTCAGGTACAATCCATGAACAATTTGAGCCATCTGAGAGACCAAAATGTGTCATAGACTTCCCAGTGTGCCTTGAAATTCCCTTTTAAATAGCGTGGTAATAGTGAAAGGCCATAAAAATACTATTTACTCCTACTATATTGTTTTAAGTGTTGAAAGCAGCCTTTCCCAACCCTTTTACCCAAAAGAACCCTTGAAATAATGTTTAGGTCCCAGGGTCTGCTTGCCACCCCTACAGACAGTTAAAACAATCGTTGGTACTACAGCTGGCACTGCTAAGTGGCATTGACCCTGGAGCTAGGTAGGCACCAAAATCAATTAATTCCAGGTCAAGGGACTCCTATCGACCTCCTGAGGAACTGTTTTTTTCCCTGATTCCAAATGGCTGGTTTAAAGTGTATCTCTGGCCACATTTTAGGTACTGTTTGTGTCTTTGGAAGATTCATTGGCTATGTGTCATACCCCATAGACATACAGAAGGAAGCCTCTGACATTAGGAAATCTCACTTTTTTCATTGGACCTTCATAATGGATGGATGTAAATTATTATGGATCTTGGATTTAAACTAGTATTGGTTTACTGCCAGTATATATTTTCTGTGTGGGAATCAACCATTGGCTACAGCACCCATTTACATGGGTGGTATTCCAGTTTAGAGTGCGAGGAGCACAATGTAAAGATTACAGTTGACAAGTGATTACATGACAATCTAATTGTTTTTGTTATTTTTTTGGTGGATAGCATAGTGATAATGTAAACATAAAAAAGAGGGAGCTAAAACTGGATAATGATTACTTATGTTTTTTCCATTCTCTGAAATAGGCATAACGCTGAAAAACATTCATGGTCCTTTTATAATTGTATACATTTATTGTGGTAGAGATGATTTTTTTTTGTTTGCTGATATTATAAAATGTGTGTGACACTTTCTATTCCTTTGCTGAGATTCTATTTTCCAGCAGTTTGTGTCTGTTTTCATGCTGCCCAGTTTCAAGCTTTTCATGATTAACTAACCTTTATTCATCGTTCGGAGGATCTGGAAAACCTTTCCATTCTCCTATCATCTAGCTGAATTTTGTGCGCACTGCAGCTGCCTCATTAGCGTAAAATTGCCAATTTATTTTTCAAAATAGTAGCTATTTCTGTGACACCCGCAAGCAGGTGGCAAATTGTTTACATTCTCTCCACAAAATTGCATTGTATCACAGGAGTCAAGCTAAAATCAATAATATTATCTCTTAACACAGCCTTTTGATTTTTCTGCTTTTGGTTTTGCCAGTCAAAGAATGGTTTTGAAGAAGTCACTTTTTGAGAGTACAGCATGAGCATGTTAATAAATATATGGAGAACGGGATGAAACCCTCCATGGTGCTCTGCAATGGTCTGAAATCTCAGACTTGAAAAGCGGCTTTGTTATAGTGGAACTAACTGGGAATAAATATATAAAACGGAGCAAGCCCAGAGTTTTCTTTTGCACTTTATGTACTTTTAGGAAGATGCATGTAAACAGGAAATCGTTTATTTATTGCTACAAGCCGCCGACATGTAGAATTTTGTCTGTTAGTAATAATGGTTGTGGCAGGTTTTTTTTAATCATTTAGTTCCTTTTTAAAATAGAAATGAATATAGCATGTAATCACATTCTGTTTGACTGGCTGTCTCTTTAAAGAACACATGTACACACAGCTAAACATTTGTTCTGGGTGCAGGAGATGGACTACGTGTTAAATCAGGCTTAAAGAAGAAATATGGGCAAATATAAAATCACCAAACCAGTTAGAGTTAGATCTAAACTCTGACTAAATGATATTTGGGATTGCCAAAGGATGCAATAGGATCAACAAATACTATTTTGAACCATAGTGAATTTTTGCCTTTTTCCATTCTTTGTTGCATCCCAGTGCAATTGATCTCCTTTAGCTGCTTTCTGTCTTCAAGTATGCCATCCAGTAACTGCGGCACACAATTCCTATTGGGTTTCCTAATGTAAACCAAAGTGGACCATACCTGCGTAATGTAGTCACCCAATTGTCAAGGGTGACAAGTACAACTGATAGACTGTAATAGAGTCTTTTATTCTATACAAGATATTTACAAGGACTTTCATGGCAGGATCAGTAAACATTTAAATGAAAGCTCCAGATTTACAAGGGTTTAAAATTGAAATGATTCTCGCCCAAGACGATTGGTTGTGTACAATGGTCCCACGTTGCCCGATGCAACAAACGACCATTTAAGAATGACTGCTGCACACTCCTATAAAGGGGCCACTAACTCGTACTCCTCCTTTCCTCTCTATTAAACAGAACAGTGCTGTGTGTACAGCACTCATTTATTTATGTCACTGGAAACAATCATGAAAGATTGTTTCCAGCAACAATCGTCTGACGTCTGTATGGGGCTTTACTTTTGATTTTGTTAACAAAGTTTATGTACGATTTAAAGAGTACATTTAGGAGCTGCATGTTTTTTTCAGGTTCTGTTGCATATCGCAGCCCCTCATTCAGACAAGTGGTAACTGCAACTTGTCTGAACAAGGCTATAAGAGGAGACTTCACCAAGAGAACATTGTATTTGTGGTTATTTGCAGAGGTCTATAAGCATTAAAATATATAAGCATAAAATTTATATCTTGTTTAACTCTAACAATAACAATAACTACACAGCTCATACATCGCAGGATAATTGAAGTGCAGTTAAGGTATCACTGCTAATCAACCAATGGAAGGAGATAAAAATGGGGCAAAGGCTCTCCAGTAGATTATTCTTTCTAATATGTACATAATATTATAGGAATATACTTATTTTATATTAACAGTTTATTACATTTCACCAAGAATAAAATCAATTACGTACGTGGAAAAGTGTAATCTTTTATTAATGTTACTGGTTTGCAAACATAATTCCATAATGTCTCTGAACAGAAAATGAACACATGGGTTTTTTAATATGATATATCACAAACAATCAGATTTCAGCTTATTAAGGTCATGCTAGGGAAAGATGAATTCTGATATGGGTTAGTGCACGTTGTACATGGTCAATGGGAATTGCCTTAATAAAAAAGCCCTGCAGTGCATTTAAATAATATTCTGCTCAGAAAGCCATCTATTATATTAATCCAGGTGTGGCATTTCTAGTCGAGTAAAAAGTGAAGCGTCCATGTTCCATCTCTTTAATATAAGCTGCCTTATAATTTTTTACATCTGAGCGCGTCTTCCTCTTGTCCGTTCAATGTGTGCTGATTTAGAAAGCACATTTTCTCCGCACCACCTGGCAGAGATAGCTTTCCCCTGGAGAGGGGAGCGGTGCCGGGGAGGCAGGTGATGGAATGTGAGGAAATAGGAAGTTTAGAGACCCGGGCAAAAGACAGCAGTGAAAAACATTGAGTGGGGACATTAATACATCGTCTTAAGGTTTGATGGGACATGTACTGCCTACTGTTCCATCTGGTGCTTATGATAGCTCGGAGTATTAGCATGCTGCCAGTTCCTAATGTATTCAGGGCAGCATCCCTTGCATACCAATTGAGGAATCTTCGCTGTCAAAGCCGCCTTTGAATTTCAATGATGTTTTTGCCTACCGTGCCATGACTGAACTCAGCACCTCGTTCATAAAATAAACACCTCCTTCTTTGTGTTTTATAGAATGTTACGTGTGGCATGCCATCCTTCTGTGACATCTCTCTATCAATCTCTACTTTTATAGACCTTTATCGTTCTTATAGTGGATCTCAAACCAATCACTAAAATATCATATGAGCTATAACTTGCAAATGTAATTTGATATGTAAATCTGCAGTTACTATTAATAAAACATCTTGTGAATCTGCTATCACAGTCCTTGTTTAGGGGCATCTTGCTATGGGGTAGCAAGTGCCATCAATTATTCTCTTGTATTGTCATCGTGTGATATGCCATTGTGGTGGAGACTACCATGCTAACACACATTGTGCAGGCATGGGCCATTGTTGTCACTGTCAGGAATCTGGTCCTGGAGTTATCATATATAGCCAGTGTATGTGTAAGAGATCAACAACCCTGAGATGCAAAAATGTCCAGAAAATGTAAAAATCATTTACTTACATCTATCTAGTATTTGGTCAGGCCCGTTGGATATTTCTAGCAAGTTTCAGTTGTTTCCTAGAAAGAACGTTGGCAACGTGATTAAAAGTCAGATCATGCAGAGATTCCAACCGCCATGTTATACCTATAGGATAACTTTCTAGGTTTAGGGTAACTAGATCCTCTTTCTCCTTCATGGGCTTACAGTCTGGATATGTTTTCTGCAATATACAGAACAATGAACAACAACTCTTGCATTATAGGGAATCAGGGTCAAGTGATGAAATACCATCCCCAATATCCATAAACACGGGAGATAAATATATGCATTGGTGTGTGTGCAGCTGAGTTTTTCATTATTCCCTGGTTATGCTTTGTCCTCCTAATTACATTAGAATTCAGTTTGTATTCAGTGCAAACACTGCAATCTGCATTCAGTCCTGTCCATATAATGATTTTAAATTGTGCTTGTTGTGGATTTGTTCTGATATGTCTATCTGAAATAGAAGCGTGCTCATTTTACTCCCCCAAAATCAATCGTTAACAGGATTATGCTATGTATAAGATTTTTCACAGTAACTGGCAATTTGCCATTGATAAGCGGGCTGTTATACCAACATGTGCAGAGATAATTGAGGGTCATTTTCTGTTTTTATATTGGAATTCAGGACTGAAGCCAGCCGTGCATCAGCAAAATGTTCAAGTCATCCAGCTCCTCTCCCCAGGGGCTGAATGACTGCTGCTGTCGCTGTGCCTTTAGCGAGGAGGTAAGTTATCCTAAAGAAAAGGTTTTCAGCCTAATGTAAATGTATCGTTCAAACCATAATAACATCTCCACTCTTGCTATATATCCCTTGCAGCTGCAGTGAGACTTTTAATCAATGTATTCACATCATACTGGTACATTCAGATTAAAAGAACTGAAGTCTAATTAGGAAACACAAAGAGTAAAGGGCAAGCTACTCAATCAATTTATAAGCAGCTAGGGACATGCACAATGGGAAAGGAGATTCATAAGTGCACACTACAAACAACACAATTTACAAGCTCTATCATCAAGCAAAAATCCTATTACACCTTTTTGTCATTTAGTTGCATATATTGGCAAATGTATATGATGTCAAGGCTTCTCTATATATACCACTGGTACTCTGACCTATTTGGATACGGATACAGGGACACCACATATAACAGTACCTTCATTGAAGATGAGCTAATAAAGACGCTACCAATTTTCACCCTATGGAGCAATAACACTTAGGAGGTCAGAAAGGGAAAATGGCAGCCGCCCAATGAGTTTATAAAAAGAAAGGGAGGTGCACAATAGAAGAGTAATGTGCCCAATAAAGACCTATATCTTGATTCTATATTATGAATTGGTTTAATAGGTTCTTTGCTGCTAAATGCTAGAAATTGTGTGTTATGAAACTTCATATTTAGTGGTTGTAACTCAAAAAGGAAGTATACAAAAACTCAGTATGTGCATAACACAGGCATCTGCTGGTATTAGTTATATACCTTTTTAATTGGCTGTATTTTGCTGCTTAGTGATAGGGAATTGTATGTTGTGCACCATTACTGTTCTGGTGTATTAGGTCGGTTCGGCGGGGACATGTTGGAGGTCACCCCTGTGCAAGTCTGGTGGTAATGTACTATACAGAGGAACAGTTTAGTCTCCATGTAATTAGACTATGATGACAGATTTGATGTATCTGTACCCACAGTCTATAGGTCACGTAGAATAGAATCTGACAACAGAGGCACATTGGCTATTGGATTCTTTGTATATAGATCTTTTATTATATATTAGTAACCAGTCCCCTTTGCTGAGAGTTAAGGTGGAGTGATTTTACATTTTGTACTATAAAAGGACCCCTCAGGATAATTTGTCATGTGTATTTGATATTATTATGCAATTTGCTTTAGCATGTAAAAAGCTACCTGGGTATTTCTTTGAACCAAACCCAGGTAACCATATTTATGTACCATCCACAACTCACGCATGAACAGAATCATTTGCATTTAAGATCTGAGGTTTTCTGTTTCCATTTCTGACTCTGACATCTATAAATGTACACAGGTGGTGCGCATTCCTTTACACATACCATTCTATGTAAAACAAGTCAAAGTGTCCACAGTAAAAAAGGCATAGATAGGTCTTCCATACACTTAGCTTGACATGCATGCTGACTTGGTATGTTGGTATTTTTATTTGTCTCACTTGGCCTGCTGAATTGAATTTCTAATGAATCCCAGAGACAGAATTACCCTGGTGTCACCCTTCAAAGAGCACAGAGATGTACAGCAATAGGCATCGGTGGGATTAGCCTGTCAACACTTACAGTAGAGCTTGTAAATAACATGAAGCGTTTAAAGGCTGTGCGGAAAGAACATCATTATTACACAGTGTAAGTGAGTGTCTGACCCCGGACAGGTTCATCATCAGTTTAACAGCGTCTGGCCTATTTATTAGCCTGCTTAAAAGCATCATATTTTAATTATTTTCCCACTAATTCATATGGTTTGTTGGCACTCAGGAGACTTGTGTTTTCTATATGTTGGTGTGTGTTTTATCAGCATTTTTTTCAACTATTCCAATGCAAGTGTAGTACAAGAATAAGAATTGTTGAACAGGAGGGGTTCACTGTGCAGGCTTCCTATTGGATCAGTGGATGGAAGGCCATTGTTTAATGTAACTGCATTGTCTACAATGGCTCATCCATTGCTTTCTCAGACAAATGATGCCACCAAAATGATTTGATATTAGTGAATCTTATGTTCTGGCTTTTGTTGATTATTTCATTTTGTGATTTATCAGTTTACAAATATTTTGGGTTGTTTTCGTTTATATGTGTGGAGTTTATTTCTTAACACTTTAATTCAATGGGACTAGTTTACTAAAGGAATTTATTCTGTTCACATTGCACCCTTGCATGGCATAATTCATTTAGTTTAGTCAATGTGTGGATAGTTCACTTTGCAAAGAACATCCCATTATGCGTAAGGAAACCGAAAATAAGCAGGATTTTTTCCTTGTGTATGATTTGATAATTGAAGTCTCATCTTATTTATATGATCATATTTAATAGATTTCTTAGATTAAATCTTGAATATCAGCTACCCTACTTCTGTGGTTTGCCACAGTGAAGTTGAATTCTTTATGATCCACCTTATTGTTTCAGTCTTGGTAGACTGCAGTGATTTAAGCCCCTTACACACTTTTCTATATTTTAGGGACTCTGTTGTTGAGATCTTTGCCTTTAAGTTTGCATATATGCTATGGCCTTTGTGAGGAAATCTCACTCATCTTGTTCCATCATTTTTTTGTGGTGAATAAGTAATACATAATAATTAATAATAAAGTGTTCCACAGTTGTATATAATGGTAAGGAGATGTATTAGGAGATGCTAAGGCACACAAAGATGGACTAACACCCAGGTATAGTGGGTCAATTCTTGGAATTGACGGCTGGTAGATCTGAAGGGCCCATCCAAGCCATCTAAGAAACCAGAGTTTTTAACTCTGCCAAGGGCTTTTAAAAAAACTGCCAATCTTAAAAATAAATATGAGCGTTACATAGTAAATGGCTGAAGAGTTTCCCTTTAGCAGAGCCCTAGCATTTTTCACTAACAACTGATGACATGCCTAGGCTCAGTCCACATGAGAGTCTTGGCACGGTATGGGCTGACAACCTGTTGTTGCTGTTACTGAGCTTCAGCTGTACTGGAACATCAACCTCTAAGACATGACATGTTTTCGCTGCTTCTTCGACACTTAACTTTTCAAAGCACTACAACAGGCTTAGGTTTCTAAAGAGGGATGTGGGAGGCAGTGTGGGTAATCCAAGCTAGTATTGTCAGCACTTACAAGATTCTTGAAATGTTTCACGATGGCCAGCAGTACTGTTAACATCTGCACATCTAATTAGACAAGTCCCATTTATTACTGTGAAAGGAGAACATTGTACAGCTGGCATTCACTCTGGATTTATCTTCTTTGGTCTGCAGCGGTCACATTGGCTCGCCAGACAGTTTAGTCTCTCTGAACTTGAGTCTGATGATTTCAAAAGCATCACATTCACAGCCGTAAATTGTTATACCGTATGGACTACAACCATGAGGATAAAGTGTGCCTAATGACTACAGTACTTTGTGTTTTTATGATCACTGCGCTGTACATAGTTATTTCTCTTTCTTTAGCTGCATCATTTGTATTCGTAACTGTAGAAATTCATTCTGCTTTCAGGGGACAACAGTTTGGGTGGTATGTTATCTTGTGCCATGTTGTGGGGTATGTTGTGTTAACATATAGAATTCCAAAGATTTTACATGATGTTTTTGCACTAAAAAAAGAGATACGCAGAGGGTACTGACAGTAAAAAAAATGCATTCTAAGATAAGAAAGTAGGTTCAAGTTTTGCACTGAAAACCTATTGGCCCTGTTGGAAAATATTGCAAGCTGATAACTTTTTGTGCTGTCTGCCATTGCTGACTGTTATCTGTTCTACCCCATCCCATTATATTATGAAAGTAGTGAGCATTATCACCCTAGGCAAGAAAGTGCATCTTACTAGTGCTAAGTTTCAATATTTGACATATATTTTTGAGGTTAGATGCACTTTGGGCCCCATTTGTAAAAGTGGTCATTACCTAAAAGATTGCTATTTTTCAGCAGGATGGCCATTATTAGAAGATTGACAGTTTTACAGGTATACCATTGGCCACAAGGTAGATCAGTGCTGTTGGTTGCAAATACCCTGGTGACCATATTTTCCTTGATTTTCACTTTTTTTTTAGTCCATGACTGCTAAAAAAGTGATGACAACTTACAAGTGAATGGAGCATCTGATCACCAAGGTATTTGCAGTACACTGATCACCCCCATACAAAATCTGCTATTTAGAAAAAATGGTAATTAAAAAAAAAGGCTAAAGAGGTAATGTTTTTTTTTATTATTCCTACTTCTTCATAAATAGGCCCCTTTAGGTTTAAGCAGTTTTTCCCTGCTGGCAATGTAGCCGGGTTAGACTGGTTGTTTTTAGTCCGAATGCTGTTCCATTCTCACAAGGGAACCAATCTCATGGAATGTTTGTATTCCCTCTGTGTCGTCTGTGGGTTTTCTTTGGGTGTTCTAGATTCCATCGACAATGCAAAAACAACAGACTTCCACCCTAAGTGACCCTAGTATGTGCATGTAGTTATATGAATAAGGACAAGGAGCTCATTGTAAGCACCTTCAGATGCCGGGCTAGTTGGTAAAGGTTCGTGTACTTTCTGTAGAGTTTACTGTTGCTCTATAAATGAATAAAAAGAAAAAATCACAAGAAATAAAGTGGACAATGGCTAGCAGCTTTATAGAGCCCTCTGAATTTTCCCTGCCCTACAGTCAGACAATGAAACACGTATTAACTATTTTCAGATGTCCACAAATTCCTTAAAACATAAATATTAAAATGTTTACTTTTTTGTGTGAGAGCAAACTCGTCCGACTAGACATATGGAAGTGTTTAATGCGGCTGACATCTGTGAATGAATACTGCGCAATATATTTTTTCCATCTGGGAAAGAAAAAAAAAAACTAAGATTTGACATTAAAGTCCCAATTGAAATGCTTATAGATTCCATATTGTTTCCATAAAGTAAACATCCAGGGTACCTTTGACCTGGAGACACAGCACACTGCCGTGGTGATGCAGAGACATTGTTTAACTGTTCTGTGTAACCACACATGCTGAATAAATGATATAATTTATATTTTACCAAACCATTCCTGACACGTTAGTGAGTCGTAGGGTCTTATTTACAGAGGAAGAGCTTGATCTTGGAAACACTTATTGGTAAAACGACCCAGGATGGAGGCCAGACTCGTTCTTACAGAGCAAGACCCAACATTCATGTCAACTGTTAGCTTGATCAAAGGCCCTTCATTTAGCCCAGGAGACAGTTAATGATATGTGTTCTCCAACTATGCGTAAACACAGTGCAACATGTTGTAAGTGCTTGGAAGAAAGGGAGAATGTTTTACTCTTATTTCAGAAATCTTGTACTTATTAAAAACATTATACAAGGGGACCCAAGGGTTAAACTATTGTAAACATCAATTTGACACTGAGGTTTCCTTAGTAAGGAATGTTCTGCACAATGTTAAAATACCTCTAAAACTTTTTTTTTCACATCCTGTTTTGGGGTGACAACACTTCTTCTCTATTCCTGAATTGCCTGTTGCCATGGTTTGTGTCTGCAGAGAATTCCAAGATGTGGTGACATAATGCACTCACAGGTTTTTATCAACAAAGATTCCTCTCTTTCACTTCCAAACATGATATAAAATTATGTATCACTGGCATCCCTTTACCACCATGCAAAGGGGCATGTCTAAAGGGTGCTGGGGATGCATTCTTTTATAATATACTTGGCTGTAAAAGTGAGGAAATGTGCATCTAAAATAACTTTGTGGTTTCAGGATAGCTGGGAAAACATTACCCTTATGCAAACCACATTGCAGGTAACTAAATTTGCATGCAGCCATAGTGCAAATCTCCCAGCAACAACTGCCCAGACAAATGCCACTTGTCACTTTTGGGACCTGTACGTGAATGCAACTGTACCCCACATGAAAAAAAATGGTCCCCAGTCACTCCCATTTACTTAAATGGAAGAGATTGGGATCGTGGTTGAGTCAACGGTAAAACGCATTTAATTATTTGTATGTGATCTAAAATAGTAAATGCATCTAAAATATCTCATTCCTTTGTGAATTGACCTTATTATTCGCCACTTTGCCATTTCTTTTTTCTGTAATCCAAAACAAATGCCGTAGTTCTTTGCATGCTTGGAACATATTCCTGAAAGTTTTTCAAAATCTCCTACTTCACCAGAGGCTTGTATGCGTGTATGGGGATTAAGTCTGCTCCATTATATCACCATGTATCTCCATCATGAACTGATTTTTGTGAATGTAAAACGAGGAGCAGATGGTATCATTTTGGCTTTTATTCTATGACCTTTGGGTTTCAGTCTTGGTTGGTCAGACTTGAGTCTCCACTCTAAGCTAGATCCTGAGTGACAGCCAAATTCCGTAGTAGAAGCCTGATGGAATCTTTGCCAGTACTTTATTTCATCAACCTAGAACATCCAAAAAAAGCCTTATACATAGCCCAAATACATATTCAAATGCATTTTTTATTTGTGTCATAAAAAACAACATGCCTCAAGTCACAAAAATATGGGAAAGAGGGGGCCCAGCTGAAGAACAATCAGCATACCTAAATATGTCAAGGGTACCAGTCTTTCATTGTCGCACTGGATTCCAGCATGTGGCTAGGACTAGTATTAAACATGTTGCCCCCACTGTGTGGCCATCTTGTCTCATTGGCAGAATGGCACTTTGTTCCTCACAAAAGCCATTTACTGGATAATTCTTTCATGGAGAACAGATTAGGAAACTCATATCCATGTGACAGCCAAGTAGCAAAGCTAGTTTTAGCCACTATACAACCACTGTGCAGCCATCTTGCATCCTTGGCAGATACGTCTTTTATTCTAAACAAGAGTCTTTTACTGGATAATTCTTTTAAGTGAAAACAGATTAGCTGGGCTGTGTCCAAATGACAGAATGATGTTTTGTTGTAAATAGTCAAATTAGAGGATACACATTGTGCCTTATTTCTGTACAAAGATCTCTGCCGAAACGAACCTTCCTCCCTTTACTAGTCCCACATGTTTCAAATCTGAGTCTCTGAGCAGTCTCCTGCTATAGTTCAGAGTGAGTGCTAGCAGAATGCATTCCAGATGGACCAGCGTTCTCTCTGCTATCTGTACACGCGTTCTGGCAAATGTTCTCCTATCTTTATTTCCTTGGCAGGAGAGGAATACTTGGGTTTATTTAGTTGGTGAGCATTAATTGTCACCTTCAGTCTGTAGCAGACTGAGCTAAAAGCAATTTATTCCATGACTGGCAATGATGCAAAGGTTGACTGAGGTGACCGGAGAGGGATACAGTGAAGGGCAGCACGAAAGATAAATTTGCTTTTAGGAGTTTGAGGATGTTTACTTATTGTCACCTAAATTTATAAGTACATATATAATTGGAGGAACAGAATGGTGAAGGTGTTGCTTAAGACAACATTAGATATTTGTATATTTTTAGAAATTTATTAGCTAACCCGCGATATGATATAATATGATACCCGCCTCCAAATTGTGCACGTAGAATACGGTTCAATGTAGAATTGACGAATCGATTATGGTAGTTTTAACAACTGAATTCCCTATTTATTTCAAAGTGTGATGCTTTCTAATGCCATAGGAACTGAGTTTTTAAAGCTTTATGTAACAGTATTAATAATATACTTATTTGCACTGCAGAAGACCACAGATCACTTGGCTTCAGATAATTACAGTAATTGTATCTGATGAAAATGTCCATGGATCACGATGAATGAGGAATATATAAAACTCCCATCTAATGGGTATCAGGGTATTATATTATAATTTAGAAATGATTGGTCTCTTGTAAGAGAAAAACCCATTTCCCTACTCCCACAAGCCATGATACCCCCCCCTCCCCCATGCATACCCAAGTAAGATTCAGACGTTTGTGCATTCTGTGTCAGAACGTACACAGGGTTATCTTCCTACTCCTGCCTTCATTATAATATAATAATTCCCAAAGGAGGTCACATGTTCTGATATACCAAGAAGGACAGGGTATTTACCCAGGTATTTATGGGCCTCAGCAGGTTGGTGTTCTTCTTACATAAGAACCAGTCACATTTACATGAATGGGCAAAGCTACTGATTCTCTTTAAAGTACATTATTGCAAATTATGTAGGCTGACAACTTTATATTGTGCTCTTTGTAGTACTTTCCTAACTAGACTCATATTTTTATTTTTCACAAAATTAAAAAAATAACCATCTTATTATTCTAGAAAGAAAAGATGATGTAAAGAAAAGCAGCAAACACAATCTGGAATTCATTACAGTTTCAGCTGATAATGTTATGTTTTCTCTCTGGCCAATATACTGTGTGACTTAATACTGTATTTTGCATTACAAAAACATTTTAAAGCCTGTTCAAAAATCAATACCAGGACAGACACAATTCTATTCTTCTGTCTTTGTGGAAACATGTGTTTACAAAGTTTTACAGTTTGTTGTCTGTCATCAGCTTGTGCCTATTTAAATGAACATCTCCGTCAAATGAGTTGTCTTTTGGCCCCGTTCCACCATCTTCATCAAGAGCCACACACTTCTGCTTTGTGCAGCCAAGGGTTGGGGTTGCCTCTAGTTTAATAGCTTGCTGAGAAAATCTAGTACACAGGTGTTAGGCATCATCTCAGCCCACTTCTGAGATCCTTTAGCTAATGACTCCAGATGAAGACGCCATTGTTTATTCATTTGAACCAACTTGACCCACAAAGAATGAGCTAACCAAGTGAAAAGGCTTCACAGTTTTCTTTCATGTCCTTCTAAGACCAATGTGTTTCCTAGAAGAGGAGGCTTTGTGGCCAGAAAGGATTTAAATAGTTACGGAGAGATGGTTTATGCAGCCTTCAGTAACTCGTCTTACTGAAGAACTGAGAAATAAAATGTAAATGTGAAAACAATGCCCAGCCAACACCTGAGAGGTGACATATCCACAGCCAACATCCTTGGCAGTTCTTTTTCAGGATGGCTGCAGTTTGATGATACCACATCCAGTCTATTGCTTATATCTTTCTGATTTTTTTTTTAATAAAGTGAATAACAAAATCCCCCATGGCATGGGTTAAAGAGCACAGTGCTATTAACCTATGGTTTTATAAATGGAAACCTAGTGGTTCAGCCCGCATTGATGACTGGCTCTTCGTTGGATTATTGTGGTGCCTCCCACTGCATCACATGTAAACCCCTGCAGCCTCTACTGTTTTGTCTTTCCTGATTGGAGCTTCTTTGGGCACCCTTACCTACCCTTCTCCATTCCTATGAATTTCTGTGCTGTTTGTTACTAGAAAAGGTCATCCAGATAAGTGCTAAATTGGCAAGATTTAAATTTACAGTTATATTTTGTAACTGATCTTGTTTTTTTATTATTCAGGGAAAATTGCAGAACAGCTTAGGGTGCAGAGAAGACAAGGACTCATTCCACTAATTAGAAGTCAGCTCAAGGGTGACAATTGATCTGCAAATGCATACAATTGTGATATTGTTAGTTAGATATTGAGTTGCTAAGTGCTAAAAGTTTTTTTGTTTTTTTTTGGATTGTAAAGTGTGGAATGTTTCTCACCAAGGAGATATTACCCTATTTGTATGACTTGATGATGACCATTGTCACTGAGGCTGAAACTAAGGGAAAATGCAAACTTTTAAGTTGTAATCAGAATAAGAATAGAGCAGACACCTTCCAATGGGGACATTTGTTCTGGTGACAAGCACCTACGAAGGGATAGCCCTTGCTTTGTAAAGGATTCCTTTCCTTTCATGGGGCAGGAGGTCATAACTCCCAATTGTCCCAGGTAAAAAGGAAAAAAAAAAATCCTGTCGTGTGTATCATCTACATCAGTGGTCCCCAACATTTTGGCACCTACAGACCACTAATCTTACGGACTCTGGACGGCACATGCGCGGGGAGCCATGTGTTACTAAGAGGGGAAGAAACTTCCTGCCAGAGAAACTTCATGATGCCAGAACCCACCCACTTAGGCAGGCTCAGACCTGTGATGGGAGAGCAGGTGGGTCGTGTCCAAAGACACAACCTGCCCACAGCCCTGAGCCAGTGATACATATGGGAGACATGGTTCCGGGCTGTGGCCGGTGCGCCCCACCAAGCGGACCACTGGTTGGGGATGGTTGGTCTCCCTGTTCTCGCGGCCCAGCTGTTAGATGGCCATGACCCACTTGTGGGGTTAGACACCCCAGCTCTACATAACTTGGGCAGAGATTAGTTCATTGTCTACATACATTATGCTATAATGTGTCCTTCCTTCTTATCCCAGAAAGTTTGGAGGTCTGGATAAAAAAGATACTTTCCTCAAATCAAACACAAATGTGAAAACAAAATCCCCATAGTTTTTAACCATTACTTGCTCTGTTGAAAACTAGAAATCAGTAGACATATATTAAGTAAAGACAGTACACAGTATTCTCAGCATTAGGGCCCATTCACTCCAGCTGGTTGCAGTGCCCAGCCCAGTTCAAGAACAAGACAATTTGCCGTGTCCTAAAGCTTCAGCTCACACCTGTATTGGAAAAAAGGATGCACTTTTGTGCATATATTTTTACATTTGTGTGCTAACTCAGCATTACTGCCCATTTTATTTATTTTTATTTTTTCTTATCTTATAAAAATATTCCTGTTTTTTACTGTCTACTTCCTTTTCGATCTCCCCTTTGCCACCATCCACATTCATACTAAACCTCTTCTAGCACTAATAACATGTCTGGATCTTTGGTTGTCACACAGGAACTGCAGACTGTGAATTACACCAGCTTGCAATATTTACAGTAATTGGAATACACCTGTAATCTTTTTCTTTTTAGGCTGCAGCATCAACTGGACTATTTGTGCATTTTCCCCCCTAATGAACAAGTATAAACAATCGGCTGCTGTGTAAACAAAGAAAAAGCTTTTTACTATGTGACATATGGTATTTATCTATTGTTGCTTTGGAATAAAACAAGAGAAAATAGGGTGGGAAATAGGGCCAGGAGACTCGCAGCGTTGCACAGGCTCTGTGTGTCTCTCAGTATCACAACAAAAGGCAGCCGAGAGGGCAGCAGGTGCTGCTTACAAGGGGAGCCTGGGAGGAAGCAGAACGCTGCCAATAGCTCACCTGTACAACGCAGCATCAGGTTTGGGTTTGTCAGAGCTGTCATATGGGGATTCATTACCATCCTGCCTTTTCATTCCTTTCTTTCACATCCATACTTCCATTAAAGCTTTTGAATTCAGCTGCTGTTATTGCTTCCTCTTAGAAGCATCTGTGCACACTGAAATGTAAAAACCCTGAAAGATTATAGGATGGGGTTTTCACATAAAGTCCGTCTGGGGTGTTTTCACTTAATCGCAATAAAATAAATTGCAGTCGTGTTTTAATGGAATAATGTTGATTGCTGGGGATTTTACTTTTTTTATGTTTTGTACAGTGAGAATGATAGGTCTCGTTTGTGTTTTTTTGCAGATCGTACTGAGAAGCGCTGCACGATGCCAGACTCACCTGTGGATGTAAAAACGCAATCCAGGTTGACACCTCCAACGATGCCCCCTCCCCCAACCACACAGGGAGCCCCAAGAACAAGTTCATTCACACCCACAACATGTGAGTATTTGTTTCTTTGTAAATGAAGTGCTGTTTATTAATTAGGATTATAAGTTAACTTGTCATAGACCTGGGCAATTCACATTGAGTTTATGATGGAAACAGTACATAAGCTGAGGTCCTCTCACCATATGGCAAATTGACATTTTGATCTAGAGAGCTATGCAAATGTGTTTGTATGCAAATTTTGACCTTTGCTTTCACCTGTTTTCTCCCTGTCATAATTCCCAAACCTTACTATTGGTTAATGAGTTTGCCTGCCACTTTAAAAGACCAATAGAAAGGCTTCGAAAGGGGGAGATGACAAGTTTGACTTTTAAAGCAAAAGTCAAGATTTGCATAATATGTCCGATGTCACCAGAGAGTTGATGATAAACATAAAACTCATAATCTGAGGTTACTATCAGTGTAAACATTCACCAAACATTGTCCATTGCAGAACCTTCTAGGTTCATATATTTTCAATAGCAATGATGGATTCTCTAGCAGAGGATATTTCGTGAATATTGGATTTGCAAATTTATAAATAAACCCTAATATGTCAGCGTGATAACTGAATCTGGAATCAAAGGCAGATAAAATTATATTATATTGTTATTATCCTCCTGTATCACTGTCTTTATTAGTCTGTCATTTGCAACCCCAATTTAATGTACAGCGCTACGTAATATGTTGGCGCTATATAAATCCTGTTATTAATAATAATAATAATAATAATAATAATAATAATCTTGGAGTACAGGGTAAAATTTTAAATTTGTTTTTGTTTGAGTCAAACTTTTTGCCTCCCAAACCTCCCTATTGGTTGATGTGTCTTCCTATCCAATGAAAAAACCACTAAGGAGTCATAGGTGACGAGCATGAATCTGCATGATGACAGTTGAAATTTGCATATACATTCATCTGCCTCTATCTCTGGATATTTCTGGATGTGATGGTTGTTTCTTTGAAGATTCACAATATTTTAATACTCTGATCTTGAACTGCACATGTTTCCATTTATTTGAAAAGGAAATTGTTGTGTACTTTCTATGAGAACTCAAGCAACTTGCTGTCCCACGTTTTTATGATTGTATTTTGTATGCTGATACTTAGATTTACATCCGCTAAATTTGTATTTCCAGCATTTTCTCAGTAACTGCTGTGAGCATGAAGATATATTTATTTAGTGAGTAAAAGCAAGCTGGTAAAAGTGCATGTACGAGGTCCTTCCAGTAACCATTAAGTAAATTTGTTTTTAGGCAGAGCATCCAATTTTTATAATTTGCATCTCTGTTTAATAGTAATGACTGTAACACTTGCCAAGTGTTGGTTTCTTTCGCACACGTTTTAGTGTTGTATGCACATAGCCCTCACAGAAGGGAAAACT
This sequence comes from Pyxicephalus adspersus, assembly GCF_032062135.1. Lineage (NCBI taxonomy): Eukaryota > Metazoa > Chordata > Amphibia > Anura > Pyxicephalidae > Pyxicephalus > Pyxicephalus adspersus. The sequence goes on from NC_092862.1 coordinate 25,505,090, forward strand.
GGGATGGGGTGGCATTTGCCCCCTAGGCCAGTACTAATACCACATACTAGGCTGGTAACAATATTTCATCATTTAACAGAGACTTTCAGTGCTGGGCATTGCCATTATCTTCACATTTTGTACTTTGCAAGCACTTATAGTCATACACAATAATACAAAATACACAAAAATATTGTTGGATAATTTTATCCCTTTGTATTGAAACTTCTGCTCAAATAATACCAACAAATCACCACCAATTAGATCTAGATGGTCTCAGGTGGTACCTTTCCCTAGTGTCTTCCTAGCTCAGATGTAGCCCAAGGCCTAATGGACATTTTGTCACATTGAGTAAAAGATCTGTCTATGTTCTGGCAGTAGGTCTATGTTCAGACTGCTTTGGTTTTATTTATTTCTTTGCAGTGTTTCTTACATGATTAGGTGGTTTCAGTTAGGTTGTGCCTGTAAATGCTTGGTTGCTTGGCAGATAGGTGTTTTACTTGGTCTCTGGTTGGTAAGCATGTGGTACAGCAGATTTATTTATTTATTTGGTGAAATAGTTATTAACCTTTTCAAAACCAAAGTTTTTTTTCGAGATCCAACATTTTATGCATCAGTTAACTGGTGATTAACAAATTTTACTAAATGGCAACATATTTCACACTTTTGCACAGCTCTGTTTGTGTTCTGGAAAGTTATTTGATGTTCAAGCTATGGGTCTTTTACATTCAGACCTATAAAGCTGTATTGCAATAGGAAAGTGGATAAAATACATTTTCACTTTTTTTGTGAGACAAAACACAACCCCATCTAAGCCAGGGATAACATTAGAAAGCTTTTTAGTAAACTATAAATGTAATGTTGGGAGGAGCTAAATGATATCCTTAGTACACTTCGAGACATCTAAATAGGGTAGCAGCAGAAAGCAGACAGTTGAAATACTAACTTCAGCCCTAGAGATGCCTTCATTTTTTTAGAGGTGCCCACAAATGCCTAAGCAACCATGGGCATTTGCTGAGCCATCTGAAGGCAAAACTGTAACTCTTCTTAACAGTATCCAAGCTTGGTGCTACCTTCTACTGTCCTACATTAATATCACAGGTCATGGGTTGCTTTATTGGCCATTAAAAATGGGGAAATAAGGACTGGACATGCAGAAAATGGTTTCCTGTATTCATGGGCACAACTTTCCCCAGGAAAGATTTCTTTTATGCTACAAAGTCCGATTTTTCATCAGCTGCACCGATATGTTCAAAAATGTCCATTATTTTACAGGACAACATCAGATCTTTTTTTAAAAATGTTTTGAGTCATCACTGGTAACTCTCTGCACATACTTGACCCATCTGTTTCAGGCAAGACATCTAACTGTCTCACTGCTTGAAGAAATTAGCATTTAACCAACATATGGAGCTCTTTTTAAATATTTTTCAGCCCATATTGGCTTATGTGCACAATTGTCTACTTGTATGATGCTGGCAGCCTGCACATCTATTGTAATTGGCAAAATACTAAAGACTTCATTTCACAAATACTCTTCCTCATCATCCATTGTCATTTTTCATGTAATGACCTAAAAAATTAGGACATTTAGGTATTTTCCACTGAAAAGCATACACAGAATAGCATCCACTGTTTTCTGTAGCACGTAACGGCCCCGGGTCTAAAGAAAAATGTGAGCTCTGTTTACCCGTGAGCCTGTAACTGCTGTATGAATGACATCATCATAAAAATTGTAGAACCAGACGATGGTAACTACCCCACCAATTTGGCATCACCGCTTGTTTGGTCTGTAAACATGATTGCTATCTTTAGGATAAATTGTGCAAATGGTTTGCTGTGAATAAATAGATGTTTTATAAAGATACTTTGATGGGACATTCAGGAGTGTATATCCTGCTGGTTTAATGCCACTGTAATGGCCAATCAAACCTCATGAATTGGAAAAGGATAAATTGTATGCTGTGACATTCAGCTATTCTTCCAAGCAAAAGGATAGACTATAAAACATTGTTAGAGAGTTGTCTAGGAAATGATACAGGCTTAATATATAGTTGTTACCCACATATTATGGAACTCAGATTTGCTGACTAAAGATAAATAAAGGGATGAAGATAAAAAAAGTTATGTATACTAATCTTAGAGATTCAAAATGAAAAGTGTGAATGTATATTATAACTAATCTATATACAAATATATCTATTATTGCTTTTGTTATATTTGTAAGCATTTACTATATTCTCAAATCCTCATGGCGCCTTATTGGCAATGCTAAGTAATCCTTGTGTACAGCAGATCCAGTGTGGCACTGGTATTTACATCATATTGACCTCTGGGCTCTTTGGGTTATATTATTACATTAATTTTAAGGATAGCACCAGGAACTGGTGAACTGGTTGTTCACTCACAATTTCACCCATCAATCCATATCCCCCTCCTATTGTATGCTGCTTCTTCACCTCGTGGATTGTAAGCTCTTTCGGTCAGGGTCCTCTGCTCTTCCAGTGGCACTCTCTGTGTCTGAGTGTCATTTGCACCCCCTATTTAATGTACAGCGCTGCGTAATATGTTGGCGCTATATAAATACTGTTTATTATTATTAATAATAAAAATATTAATAATACAAATTCATAAAGACGTGGGACCACTTGACTGCAAGCAGGTAACCAAGTATGATGCACTGCTAAAACTGTAAATAGTGGTGTCACCTGTCTAGTTTTGCAATGTATTGTACAAATGTAAATTATAAGGCTTTTTGAACCTTTTGTCACAAAAGACAGTTTGGATATCAGCATTTTTGATACTAGGGAGCGCCTAACCACTAATAGAAAAGAGGTAAATGGCTGTAAAATACAACGTTGTTGCATATGTAATAGTGTAGATTTGTAATCTAAGTTACAAATAGCAATGGTTTGATGGAGACAATTCTGTATAAAAATTAAACTTGTGAAAAAGAAAAAAAGCAAACAAAAATATAGTGTATGAACATTATTTTATTCCAAAATATGCATTCACTGAAAATACATTATAATTTCTTTACATCTGTGCCCATTTGTCCACCACATCCCTTGTTCTGTGATGTATATGTTACCCATGCTTTGAAAATTGAAGTCAGTTGAAGACACATAGTCAAACGAATTTTAAGTGTTTAATATTGTTGCTTTGAGTGATATGTATTCATGTTCTAATGTTATACTTAGGTTTTTATCATAAGTGACATAATGTTCTTCTTTATCCATCAGTAACAAATGGCACAAGTCATTCACCAACAGCACTGAATGGAGCTCCGTCCCCCCCTAATGGCTTTAGTAATGGACCTTCGTCCTCCTCCTCTTCCTCACTGGCAAATCAGCAGTTGCCTCCAGCATGTGGTGCACGGCAGCTCAGTAAATTGAAGAGATTCCTTACCACGCTACAGCAGTTTGGCAACGACATTTCACCAGAAATTGGAGAAAGAGTCCGCACACTTGTTCTTGGATTAGTGGTAAGGATATTGGCATTGTCAATACAGCCCACTATTTAAATCTTGTATTCAAGTTTTGACCGTTTATGCCTATATAAGATTAGTAAATGGCTAGGCTTCACACCCTGATGTTATATGATGACATGAACAGTATTTATACTTGTCATTTTATGTCATCTGTGTGAGGCCTAGACTTTGAGCGTTGAGATCTTTCATACTGGGGTACATAAAGACATACCAGTTTTTGACTCTGGTCAATTGGTGGTTATTAATGATCAGTTAATAAATAAACAAGATGGTAGATTTATGTTGTGTAATGCATTCATGTTTAGTAAATTCCATGTTTTGGTGGCTGAACTACTAAGACTGAGAATCAGAATGCCAATATTTGTAGTCTAGTTAGTGGTCAGTTTTTTTGGTGTGGTCGGAGCACATTCACAATAAACAGTGGTTTTAAAACAGCAACGTTTTTTGGTCCAATCAAAGCAACACCTTAAAGTGACAACAGGCATTAATATGCATTTAAACTCCTGATTACCTCCAATGAAAAAAGGCGGCGTTTCCAAACATCAAGCTGTCATCCAATGGAGGGGATAGAAACACAACTATAGGCAAAAATCCATATTTGTACGAAAATAAACTTCCTACAACATGTGATGGTTGTCTATTGATAACATTGCTAACATTTTTTGGCAGACATAACAGTACATTTGTGAGACATGCAGTATAAAGCCATTTGAGACTAGAAGCATTAAGCCATAAATTGCTAACAATCAAAGATTAAAGTGTAAATATAGTGTAATACACCAATTCACCTCCTCTAATATATACTGTGCTGCTTACCCTGATAAGTATATTGTAAATGAAGAAACAAGAAAAGACAGGGTATTTAGGGTGCACCAATATATTGAAAAAACAATGGTGGATCAAACACATACAATCTTATACTTCACAATTGTATACATGTGTGAATTATTCATAAATTTCCCCAATAGACAAAATGTAGTGGGGGTGCGAAAACTAGACAATTATTACTTAGCGAGCAGAGATAAGGTATAAGGAGAGGTAGATGTCGTGTGCCGACGCGTTTCGCCTATATTGGATTTTTCAGGGGACTTGTGGACATCGGAGTGCAACTGTGTACAAAAAATATTAATACATATGTTGACAACACAGAAAGAAAGCTTTTAGTATGCTATGCTCTTTGGCTATCTCATTTTCCTGTATTTGTTCATCATTAATTCAAATATTTTAATAATTTACAAGTCCATCTCTCAGATATGCTAACTCCATTACAATTTATAATAAGAGTTGCTATACCATCAATGAACTGTTTAAGGGGAAACAAGGAAATCCTTCTACTACAGTTTCATTCATACAAGCATGTATCCAAAAATCCTTGAAACATAAAATAGCATTTTGCACATTTAATTAAAATAACTATTCTTTATTATAATATTTATTATAAACAATTACTTAAAAACCTATAGTTAATAGGTGACAATGACTAATTAAAAAGTACGTCATATTCACGGTTTTGTGTTGTCAAGGAAAGAAACATGAATACACATTATTGCTGGAATATGTTGTTTCATTTCTGGCTGCATTGTGTTATTCTGTTCTGCATTGCGTCCAAGATACTTTCTTGCTTATGAATAGGGGAATGACGTGCTGACAGATTTATGTGCTATAAATCTTCTTTCATCAGATAACATATTTAAAGTATGCAAAAAGAAAAAAAAAAACATTAAGAGGCGATAAGTAGTAAGATAACTGTAATTGAATTACCTTTTTCAGGCTTAGATTTATTTTTGTATTCTCAAAGGAAGTAGACTTATGTGACAAGTGAACAGAGTTTAGGCAAGTATATGTTTAAAGTGCACTTATAATAAAGTATTAAGATCTCCTAAGCCAGTAGTATAGTGACAGCCAAGTTTTTTTTTTCTCCAAGAAAAACACACAAATACAAAAGCAATTGTGCTTTACATTGCAGATATAGCAAGGCTTGACCTTATATTGTAGCTCAGTCCAGGTCTGCCTACATGGAGGAGGCTTCCTCTTCACCGGAGAGTTTACATTTCTGTTCTCTAAGGAAGAGTGTATTTTCAATATCTTTGTGAAAATGCCCATAAAATGCTATATGGACAAATTTTGTTTTTCAGTTCTGGTAATTTGTAATAATGATGAGGCAAACAGTTTGTGAACCTTGTTAAAGTTTCTGTAAACTCTCTTGTCCCTCCCTACATAGATATGTCAGCTTTCCCTAACAGTTACAACACACTGACAATATGGCTTCTGTGAGCCCTTGCTTTTATAGAAGGGATTATTACTTTAGATTATTGGCTCATGTGATTTGGGATTCCCAAGGATTTTCTGAAAACTCAAAGTTTGCTCTTCATTGACATTTGTAGCTTTTTGGATTATCTTGATATTAGAATGCAATATTTTTTATTTTATTATTGGTCGTAGAAAAAATTGTTGCATGTCCCTACTAAGTGACAATTCATTTTAAGTGTAAGGAAATGTCATACCACTATATAGAAAAATAAATAATATACCAATATTTTACTGGAATTTTGTATGACTGAAATGGTTGAAATGGGAAAAGGTTGCTCAGATCTGTGCATAGGAATGGTATGATGCATTTTCACTCTATTCCACAATACTTTGCATGGTTTTTCTATATCATCAAATTTTCAGCACATTTTTTAAAATGACCTCCCATCTAAGACCAAACCCCATTTTCAAGATGTCCTCTTTGTTTGTTAATATAAGACTTTTGAGTCTCCTGTAATGTTTTTGTATTGTTAACCATTTAAATGTGGTGCCAATCCATTAAACGTCATTTTTCTTTTTTATCACTACCCAACAGAATTCTACACTGACAATTGAAGAATTTCATTCCAAACTGCAAGAAGCGACCAACTTTCCACTGCGACCCTTTGTCATCCCATTTTTGAAGGTATTGCACAGTTCACTGGTCTGGAAAGGATTTCAAACCTTATTGTTGCTAGGTCACAAATGTGTGTTTTACTGTTTTGCTTTTTAAGAGAGAAAATGGAAAATAAATCTGAGGTGTATCCATTGCGAAGTGACGGATGTGCTTATCTAGGTGACTTTCTGCCCTGTAGCCTTTCTTTTTGTTATTTACAGTTATGGGGTATGAAAGAAACATGAGTGAATAATTTAGGAGATTTAGGCCCTTTATTGAAATCAACGATAAAAAAAGCTGCACGTTATAGCAGGGATTATCATATCTATGTTAATATTGTGGTAGCTGTAAATTTTACTCTTCGCTGTAATCAATAAAGGGCATGCCTGTAGAAAATAACCCCACCCAAGGAATGAAATTCTTCATTTAGTGGTGAGAATTGCTATCCAAATTCCTGTTTTATAATGATCCCACTAAAGTGTAAACAAATCCTTGTACCTTTTTGCCACTATAGTTTGTAGAGGGTGCACAAAGGTACCCTTCTTGCCTTAACTTGGCAAGATACATTTATTTGAAGGGTTATTTTTATGCAAATCCTTATGTCATATATAACATTGTCTAGTAATAGTAACTGAAGTTCCACTTTTAAAAAATTGCAATCAGGCAAGGTTTTATTGCAGAAAAGGTGATGTTCCTACTGCAATAAAACATAATTAGCTTCCTGATCACTCTCTTAGCCGTCAAAATCACTGAGCAAGCGCAGGTCATCGCTGGATGTTGGGATGCCTGGCACATCCTGGCTTCCCCTGCGTCTGTTGGGACTGAATTAACTCCCACACACCTGCACAGAAGTTACATCATCCCAGCCCAGCCAATCAAGATAACCACACAGGTGAGTATATACCCGGTTTAGTTCAGTTTTATGGCATTGTATTGTCCAACAAACCACAAATCAGAGAATGCCAACATTGTGTTGTTTCTATTCTTGGTGGGAGTACAAATCCATTACCAGTATGAAAAACACACTATTATTTTACCTGTAATTCTGGATATCTGGAAAATGTCTTACAGACTGCTAGAACTAGGGAGGAAACGCAGACTTTTATGCTAATTTTAGAACTAATGGCTTCTGTATAATGGTAATATTTAGTGGTTATGTTCACCAAAAAAGTAATTAGCACGTTATTTTCATAATTCGTATATGCCTAGAGCCACACAATTAGCAGTCTTTGTGATTTAGTTGAGTTCCCTGGCTCTGTGTGTATTTTATCATCCCACAAAATATCACCAGTACATATGTAGAGCACATTATATTCCAAACTCATACTAATAGAGCTCGCAGAAGAACTCTCATCTGCCAAGCCGGTGTAATTACTGAAAATGGCAGACACGCAGGGACTAAAGTGTTTTAGTAAAGAAATGTCAAGAAGTATTTAAAGGCAGTTCCTCATTGAACCCATCTTGTTCTTAATCAAATACATCTGTGTGAAAAGACGCCTTTCCCCACAAAATATTTAATGACACAGCAAAACCTTTCCTATTTTTCATGAAGTCGGTGAAGTGGCAACTGTGATCTGAATTTGCGAGCATTGTTGCCACACCATCTCAGAAAGATACAAGAGATGGGCTTCACTGGCAGGATGAATAAGTATTAGTAGGAATTTGAAGGGGGAATAAAATGTGCGGATGAACATATAATTGGGTGGTATAGTGGCTCTGTCACCTTCACAGTGAACCTGGGGTGCACAATTAGCACAGTGTATGGCCACCTTTATAGAGCACGAAAGTCATAAAAATAAAAGTAAGACTAAAATTAGTTGCTTGGGGTTATACTTTTTTCATCTTCAGTTTTCTTGTTTTTCCACTTTATGGCATACTTTAAATATTAAACAGGAATGTTTATAAAAACACTCATCGAGCTTGCTTCATAAAAGGACGCTTTCTGTATGAATTTCATCATGTTAACATCATTTCCTCTGTGTATACGAATGGTCTCTATGCTTTGTGAAAAAAAAAAAAATATGTTTCTCTTCAGGGTCAAATTGGCTGCCACAAAAATTTGAAAAAAAAAGAAAAAAGCTTACAAGGACACTTCCACATTCTTCCATCGGAGCTGTGCGCCATATGGTCGCCATATCATTTACTTTGGATCACTGGAATCAAAGATGCAACTTTTTTTTTCTAATTTTAGTGCTTTTCCTCAAAGGAGACATTAATGACAAAAACCATATGGTTGTGGGAACACGGGGCCTTAATAAGTGCATTCAAACGCAGCTGTAACAATATGCATTAAAATCTTGTTTTCATTAAGCTAATGCAACCCGCAGACCCGCGATTCCATTCTACGTTTATGGAGAAACATTTACTGGAAGGATATTAGACACCATCCTAATTACCTAATCTGGCACCAGAACTAGAACAAACAAAATTGCTTTGTATTACCATTTTTTTAAATTGAAAGAAGATGTTTATAGAATTGCTGAATTAAAAAAAAGAGAGGGAATGCTTTAACCGTGTCATACTTACTTTTACATTTGTCAATAGCAGCATTTCTGCTTTTCATTAGCTTCTAAAACTAGAAGGCTCTGCTGCATTTTAAAACAATTGTAAAATATTATTTTTGTGTTGATTGGTTTGTTTCTTTTAGGAAATATTATTATTGCATTGTTAAAGTGAACCTTTCACCACAGGGCCACCAATGGGCATCTATGCTTATCTTACCACACATACTCTAAGTTTGGCACTCTCCAGTCACTGCTGGCATTCCACACTTAATAATAGGTATGCGGATGTCACCTTCTCCCGCCATATTCCTATTTCCTTTCCTATGTCACTACAAGACATATAATCCATTGGGAGTAACAGCAGCATATGGTCAAAAAAGGTATTCACACACTCGCAAGGTTTGAATACCCCCAATGGCCAACTAGCATCAAAGCAATTAGAAGACATTGGCCACCAGGAATGTAGGTATAGATATGATTTTTATACGTGCTGAGTTTACAAGTAACCTTGTGATAATGGAGTCTCATGTGAAATACCTGTACTGTTCTGGCTTCACCTGCTGTGTACTTGTTTAAGTTAAAGATAAGCCCAGGAGCCTAGAAACTGTACAGTTTGGAAGGATTAGAACCTTTTGTCAGGTTTATATGAAGCTATCTCCCCACCTAACCAAAATGAGAGTATTTATACCTCCAACAGTTATTATCAGAACAAGGGTCCATTGGAAGATATACTTTTACTGTTGTCTCAGTGACAACTGAAATTGTTGGATGCACCCAATTTTTCCCCTGCTTTTGACTATTGTTGTTAGTACACCATTATAACCAGTTGGTAGACAAAGAGACAAGTTGGTAGACAATCTAGAACATAAACGGTGATAATTTCCTAGACGGTTGTCACCAGAACCAATGTCCCAGTTGGAGGATGTCTCCAGTACAAAGGGAGAATGGGCCTGATTTATTAAAGCTCTCCAAGACTGGAGAAGATAGAATATCATGGCTGAACTTGGGTGGTCCATCAAACCTAGAATGGATCTGGTTCAGGATTGCCAAATAATAGCAAATTTTCTTTTCCAAGTTTGCTTTCTCCAAGGTTCTTATATGATAGTCTATCTTTACCGGTCTTAGAGAGCTTTAAAAATTCAGGCCCATTGTGTAAAGACCCAGAGAGAACAAAGCAATAAAATCAAGAACATAGACAGCATCAAATTCTTAATCAAGTACTACATTACTGTATGTGATTTATATATTCCTCTATTACCTTTAGAGGTACAGATTATTATATATGATGCTCAAGACTTCATCAGGCCGAATAATTGGCCCTCCTCCAGCTAGATTTACAGCTCAGACACCACTTATTTCCTCTGCAGCTCACATGTGAAATTTACTGCTATTAAAAGGTGTCATTTATTTTACATTAAGATTTTTTTGTTATACAATTTTTGCAAGCATTAGATTTCGGGTTCAAGTAGAATGTGCTGCTGTACAGTCAGTGAGTTGGCCCTGGCATTAAGCCAGTTATCCTTTGCCAAAAGTCATCTGTACACAACATGGGCAGCATGGTAGTCATTTTTCCTAATTACCATTCTAGAAATAAATGTATTTTCTTGTGTCTGTGAAATATTATTGGATTTGCAGAGGATAATATCTCCACTTGTCAGTTTAGCTTTTTGTGGGAAATAGGTATTGGGGCTTTATCGTGGAAACAAAATATTTTTTATGTCTGAACAAGCTCAGTACACATCCAAACCTGCACTCCATTAACCAAATGACAGATGTTCAATTCTGTCTATATAGACCTATATATATGGGATCATTTACTCCATGCAACCAAGTGTATTTATGAGGGGGAGGGGGGTGTCACAAAACACTTAACAACCTTCTTTTTTGCATTTTTAGAATGGTAGTTTCACAACTCATAATTTCTTGCAAAAAATTGTTAAAATTTGACCACAGGGGTTCATACAAAAGTCTTTATTTGACAGGAAGTAGGGGCATCCCGGTCCGGCCCCTCATATAGACGTGAATTGGTGTCACTTGCAAATGCATAAAAGAAGCTTTTGCAAGTGGCACCTTCATAGCTCTCATGTTATATGAGAGTGCAAAGTTACTCTCTTTGTTCACCTCCCTAAACTTTTTTTGTAGCAGCTGGGGCAGAAGTGCAGGAAAACTGCTGAAAAGGGTTCTATAGTGTACTACCCAAATGCTAGATCTGAACCGTCTGAGACTGCCGACATCCTCCCCAGGGCTATCTATGTATAAAGAAACAAAATAAAATGCATTAAATGTTAAAAAAATTAACATATAATCCTAAGAAGATTGTCAATGAAATAAATGGTCTGGGGACGGGTCACTTTAAATTATAAATAAACAGTGGTTACCTGATTAGGAAGTGTTATAGACACTTACAGAGGGAGTAAGTTATATGCATTGTATGTGCATTTAGTTTCCATCATCTAGGTTAGTAAATTAATTAATAATTAATAATAATTCATATCTTTAGGGGTTTGTACATTTTCTATGGCCTTCTTAATTACAGCACAGTGGCAGTGATGTTCTCTATCTCGCAGCAACCAAATAATGAGCTACTTGTAGAAGATTAAATATATGTAAACCCCAATAATAACCATCTTCTATTTGTTCCTTTTTGTTATGAAAAAGTCTTGTAATATTTGTTCAAAGTATAGCTTTTCATCCAAATTATAGACAAAGTAGTGAGCCTCTATTTCATAGATATGTTTCAATGAGCTGCTTACATCACTGATATGGTATGGAGATGGTAAGGGGGTAGGATCCTGGGAGGGGGTAGCCCTAACACTCCATTGACACAGTACGATGAGCATCATCACCTTAGGACAGGAAGTGTATTATCACCAGGTGAAAATAAAAAATTAAAAGTCAGAATTCATAAAACTACCCTGAAATACTGAAGAGCCACAATATATAAATTTATTTTTGGGTTTTCTTAAGTTTTAATTGTGCTATGACCAGTTTGTGATTAGTAAAGAGATTAAAAAGGAATTTCAATGTTTTCTGACCACTACCATAGTGTAATGAGTCATTAGACCAAGTCACAGAATGTGGATAATACAGTGCATTGGTTAAATTTGCACTAAACAACCGGCAATAGGCAAACTATCACCGTATTAAAAGACCTTACCATAAACTGTGCAGATGGTTCCTTTGCTTTTTTGCCTTGATGATGGAGCAAGGAACACATGGGAAAATGATTACAGATTCTGTCAAACTGTTACAGGTATATGAAAATAAAATGACACACTTTCCAAAGTTAATACTGTAACAAGATGTTACCTCTGTGTTTCTTGTATTTTTCATAGGCCAATCTGCCTCTGCTGCAGCGGGAACTTCTGCACTGCGCAAGACTTGCCAAACAGAACCCAGCCCAATACCTAGCTCAGCATGATCAGCTGCTCCTGGATGCCAGCACCACCTCGCCTGTTGACTCATCAGAGCTGCTTCTCGATGTGAATGAAAATGGGAAGAGGAGAACTCCTGATAGGTAAAGACCCAAGATATACATTTAATGTCTCTTCAACCTCTCTTTTGATATTTTGCAAAACAGATCCCATGAATATCCTTACAGGTTTACATTACACATACTCTACAAAGGGAAATGACTTGCTATACCCATATAGCAAGTTCCTAGTGAGACTGATTATCAGATTAGTTCTTCAAAATCAGAGAGGGAGTTTATAGATCAATGAAAAAAACTATAGTTGTAACAGGTTTTTGTATCAATTATTGTGAAGGCTGCAAGAGTGGTAGAACAAGAAAGAACCTGGAACTCCACTTGGGAGATCTCCAAGATAGAGCACCCAAGCTCTGTAATGTGCCAGGGGATGAATAAAAAAACAGGTTTCCCTTTAAAGAAGAGTAGTTCTTAAAGGTTTAAATGTGTCCCAAATTTACTAAAACTGTATTGGTTACCCTGGCTTTCCTTGGCTTTCTGGGTTTCGTAGGTAGATATATTGGTAACGCCAAATTCTTGGGAGTGCACAGCAAATATATTGCCTTAAGCATGTGAAAAAAAACATCTGGCTGATAATCAAATATTAGATAAAGTTTTTTTTCCCCCGGGTATTAATATGCATGGAAAACCTTAAATCTTCCTTATTTTTAAATGTATGAAACTTTCTGAATAGTTGGAAACTCCTGCAACTCCATTACAGGAATAAGAGACAGCTACAAGTTTAGTTATGTCACAAGACAGAAATTACATTATATTGCACAAAAAAAGTCCTAAAAACTTTCAGATTTTTTTCTGTGTAAACTAGACAGGTTTATAAAACATAGGAAACATATCACTCGCTGATTACAACCCATTGGAAAGGTCTAGCAGCAAAGGATAAGTTCAGTTCAACAAATCATCTTTCACATTGCAATATCTTACTGCAGACTAAATACAATTTTTTTTTTAATATGCTCATAAAATAAGCCTTATCTGGCTTTACTTCTAGCCTGGCCCCACAAATGCTTCCAGAAGACATTCCAAGAAATATGTTCTAAGAATAAAATAATACATAAAACATGGTTAGAAGAAAGAAAGACATTTAAATTACTAGGTCTCGCCGCTTTCATGTTTCTTTCCTTGTTCCAGCATAACATATATGTGGTTTTAGTCTGGTGCCTACCAACATATGTTTGTAGACTTGATATGTTATATTATCATGGAATGCAACTAAATGGTCTGTCAAAAGGATTCTGTATACGTATAACAGGATGTGGATTGGCATTGCTTTTTATGGATATTTTAAAACAAATTCCATCACAAGTAATATTCTATTATGTTTAGATATTCAAGAGTATTTCAGGCCATCACTCGCAGTGATATATTACTTAATGTACCTCTGGTGCAGGTGCTCACCAGGTGCCTACAGGTCCATCAGTTTGGGCTTAGGCACCATATATAAAAGCAAATTCCTGGGGCACGTCTGCAATGAATAATAATCAGTTGTTTAACAAGGACTTGTAAGGATGGTACCTAGTTAGGGTTAATTGTCTGCAAAGGAGGAGAAGTTAGGATCTGACACTTCCAGGTGTGTCAGATGCCTACATACCTCATTGCATGATGTACATCCAGTTGCCAGCCTTCAGGTCACTTTGGGACACAACAGTGACACAGAGGTTAACAGTGAACAATGGAGAATTGCAGAGCCAGGCATCTGACATACAATATTGTCAGATTGCTAAATTCTTCAGAAGGCTTTAGCTCCGGGGGAGAAATGAGGTCTTGCTTCCTCTAAAGAGGTAAATAATAATTGTCTCTTTTTGCAAAGACTGTTTTTTCAAATTTTTATTTTTTGCTTGAAAGTATACAATAGAGTGCAAAACACTTGCTGATAACCAGTAGCTATGGGTTGCTGCATTTTGCACCTTCCTCATTGTCATATAAAATAAGCTTTCTTATGTCAAGAGCACCGAACAGACCTTGTCTTGGTGAATACCTTTATTAAGTAAAAGAATTTTTATGGAACTGGCATTATTCTCTCAGTCTATTTGTTGCATTTTTCTTTGTTGGGGTTGTCAGCACAAACTCAGTCTTTTCAAGCGTGAAATTGGAGATGTCAAACATTTTAGCCAGAAGCTATTTTTCTTCAACTCATCCCATGCAAATTTCTTCAGCACCATATTGTGAAGAATTGTCCACAGGAGAAAAAATAAAATAATAGTATATGATGTTCTCTCGTCCAATAATTACTTCCTTTGCAAATTTTTTAGATCCATATTTGAGAACTTTTTTTTAGCATGTGCATTTTATTTAAGTTACAGTTCATAAAAAAATCTCATAAAGGAAATGTTGAAATAAAAAATGATTTTGTTGCCTATTGCTGCCATAATCTTCATTCTGATTCTGTTGCAGTATAGGAAATTAAAGTAGGTATTACGCATTATGCATCATATGCAATTTAAATTGCACCTTTTTAGGAATCATCACCTTGTTTACTATTAACAAGAGGAATGTTAGATTGCAGAAGGGTTTGGTGTCACAATCATGTTCACCAGACTGATGGGTCAACCTGTCACACTTAAATCTATCAATAGAGGTAAAATTGCTTTGTCTGGTCAGGCATGATTGAGGTTTATATCTATGAGGCCTCTTCATACACCACCCAGCTGTTCACCTGTTTGGGTTTAATATCAGTTTTATTAGATTTCCCATACCAGCTACTATTGTCTACCCCAAGATATCATCCACCATGCAGGGATCTGAGCGAGCCTATAGAGTTTTTCCTACAAGTTTGATCTTAGTGGTGGTATCATTACATTGGGATGAAACTTCTTTCTCTCTATCAGAGCAAATTAAATTCATCTTATGAATTGATAGAGGCACACGTTGTTTGCACGTTGAGTTATTGCCAGTCCAAATTGATATCCTTAAGTAGGATTGTGGACTTCTAAAGCCCCTTCACACTTATAATGTTAGGACATTTGTTCTATGCTACTTCTTCTTTCGCAAACCTTTAAATGTTCACACATGAGAATGAAACCCTGTAGAGTCCAAGATAATTCTAGCTTAATCCTTCTTGGCCTGATCATAAATAAATATGTCAACAAAAGAATAACTGTCAGTAAAATGATAAAGCAGGTTAGAATGTGACTTTATTAAGAATGCCATTTGCTGAATAGGCTGATATTCTGCGTATTATTCTATTGAGAATTTAGCTGGCTATGCCCCAAGAACATCAATATTGTTATGTAAACATGATATTCTCTATGACAATGAATTGTACACAGCCGAGAAATATTACCACTAACACCCATATACAACCTATTAATCGTAAGTTATGTATGAAATGAAGAACATTTTTGCTACTGATGTGGATGTCCAGGGAATGTTGGCCTGGGAGTTCAAAAGTCTGATTATTCCAGACAGAATGGTTATAAATACCAAGTATGTGTACATATAGTAGATGCCCCCCTTTCAATATATGGGTGGTCAAATCTTTAGAAAGTGATTCATTTTTATATGGTATATTGTAACATACTAATCAGATCATTTTTATTATGCTTTCTCGAAATCCGGTCTAGCTTGTATACTCCTTATTAACCTTTACTGCATTCATACCTTTTACACAATGATAAAACAGCACATGTGAAAAAATATACGCCATTAAAGATGAAATATTATCTTCCAAACTGGCCTAATGTCAGCACTAATATGTTATTTTGCATCAATTCTACTCCCTGTGATATTACGCTGAAGTCTAGATTTAGGCTTAAAAGGAATTTGCAAGTGTGACAGGGAAGCTTTATGTTTTACGGAATGTTTTCTTGGTGCATATGGTCTGACACGGATGAGCAACCACGGTGAGATTTTTGTGTCTATTAAACTGGCTCATTAAAAAGATCAATCTGTTTCAATAATAACACCGAGAGCCATCAGTCACCGAAAGAGTAAAAAAAGGGAAAAAATAAACCTGACACGTGAGTGGAAAACACAACTAAGTAATTCATACGTGACATGTCACAGTAGCAGGGAACTTGTGTTTATTGCTCCATTAGACTCCATTCTCTGGTTGCAAGACCAATAATTGTTCAGTACTGCAGTTACTTTTGTATGATTATATATTTTATATTCCATTCTATCGTTTTATAATACATATATATCCTATATATCTTTTTTTCTTTGTTGTGCTTAATATGTAATAAGGCCATGTTTAAACACTCGGTTTCTCTGCATTGCCATTGTTGCCATGGGTTGCTTCATTAAAGAATAAAGATATAGTAGAAGCTGTTTACTTTGCAAAGAGTGTGTTACATTGTAAAGTCAGTGATAGTAAAAAAAGTCGAATCCAATGATTAACTTCCAACATTCCAGCTCTCAACGCTCGATCATGAACAGTCTGATGTAGCTGGTAATATTTTTAATGTTGCTTGATATACCTGGATTTATGGAAATAGTTACTGGGTGTTAAAAATGCATTAATTCTTTAAACCCAATCAGTTAGTAAATCTAACTAGATTGCACTCACATCCCTCCCTGCAAATGACTATTAATGATCCAATTCCTTTCAGTGTCCACATATGTAAGGATGCTGTCAAAATGAAGACAATTCTGAGATATGTAGCTGGAATCCACTTGCATCTTTATAGTAAAGTTTTAATGTTTTTGCTATATGGCAATTCTTTTCAACAAGAACTGGGAAAAGATGAGTGAGGGGGGAGGGTAGCTGGCTTGGAAATGACCTGTGCCAGGATAAAAAGCATTGGGCGTCAAGAATTGTCTCTTGATCTACATGATCTTTGCTGTATTTTTCATCACATAAGGGAACTAAATTACATTTAAAAGACAACTGCAGTATGTTATACACATTCTTTTTTTCAGAACCAAAGAAAATGGCTTTGACAGAGAGCCTTTGCACTCAGAGCATCCAAGCAAGCGGCCATGCACTATAAGCCCAGGCCAGCGGTTCAGTCCAAATAATGGCTTATCCTATCAACCCAATGGTCTGCCTCACCCTACCCCACCACCACCTCAGCATTACCGTTTGGATGATATGGCAATTGCTCACCACTACAGGGACTCATACAGACACCCCAACCTCAGGGACAGAAACAGACCTATGGGTAAGAGCTCTAGAGGTCTTTCCATATTTCTCCTGTGGTAATACAGCTTTGTGGAGAATATCAAAAGAAAACGTAAAGGGAAAATGTTAATAACCTTTCTTTATTTCATTTTATATATTCATTGAAATGTCCTAGTTGTTTTAACTTTGATTGTATAATTCTTCTTTAAACTCTTATCATCCCTATGCTTACCAGCTAAAGTTTTAAATAGGGTTGATGGAGAATGCCTTTATGCTGAGATTGGAAAGAATGTACAGAGCATAAGTAACTAATACAAAATTCTGTTTACCGGCTCTGCATTTAATATGCAGCTCTGTGACATGTTGCATGAACTTAAATTGCCTTGAGGAAGTGTTTATTACCACGTTGTGATCATAGAGTAGGCAACTTAAAGTACAACACTGTTGATGGAAAGCAGGCACCAAACTGAGCCTTGGCTAGAGCCTTTCAGCTTTTTCTTTTGGTCCACCTATATCATAAAAAACCATGCTGTTAGCATAGTTATTGGTGGAGGTGCTTCAGGCTGCTATACTATAAATCTACAGCCATGGTAAGCTTTCAGTGCATGAAGTCCAAAGTAGTGTTGTCCTGTAAGTTTTTATATCAACAGCATTTAGAATTCAGGCATGGTTCAGGAAGCAAGACCGGGGCTCCACAGAATACCAACTACATTATCCAAAATGGACTCTCACTTCTAATAAGTAAACAGCACTGTTGCAAGGGTGAAACCTGAGCAAATGAAGAAATAGCTTGACTGCAAAAGGAAAGATTTCACAGCCAGCTAATGACCAGAATGACTTATGGAAAAAGACGTTTGTCTTTCCTTTGGCTGTAATTTTTATTTAACACATTTGATTCTGTGGATGTTAAGTAAACAAGGCTTTGGCCATAGTTATAGTACAAAATATGATATAAAAAATGAAAGTCGATAAATCACATTTTGCTATTGATTTAAGTGTAGGAGAAAAGCATTTGAAATAACAACCATTTGCTTTCTGCTGTGAAAGTAGTAATTAAACACTTGGAATGCCGCAGAAGACCTGACAGCCAAACTAGCGCAGCTTATCTCCTACTCTTGAAATCAAATTTATCAATGACAAAGGGGATGTGAACATGCAAGCGCATGGTGCGCACCGATTGCCGCACAGCTAGGAATTCAGTACATTCTGACATTCTGTCTTGCTATTGTCTCCTTTGAGCTGTATACTATTTCCTGGCCTTTGCTGCTTTTACTTATCCATAGAAACAGTATTACAATTTCCTATTAACTCCTTTGTTTTGTTTTTTACCAAGAAAACGATATTTATGTCCGACCACTACTACTATCATAAAAAAAACACATTCTTTAAAGCTATTGTTGAAAGACGTTATCCATTTTTCAAAAGGGTGTTAATTAGTGTTATATGAGACTATACATCTGCTTTGTCTAGGGTTGCCAGCAGCACGTCAAGAAGAAATGATAGACCATAGACTAACAGACAGAGAGTGGGCAGAAGAATGGAAGCACCTTGATCACGTAAGAACCTCTGAATATTCATAAAAGCACAAAAAGAAAGTCAGCTAATAATTTAGTTTGCAATTTATCAAGCCAGGTAATTAAAGCAGCAATGGCTTTGCTGATGTAAAGTTTTGAATTCATTACATAAAAGATGAGTTATGAGATTTTAAACACAAATGTACAAGTATTTTATAAAAGCAATACACATATACATGTGTGTGTGTGTGTGTAAAGCAATACACATATACATGTGTGTGTGTGTGTGTGTGTATATATATATATATATATATATATATATATATATATATATATTTATATTTATCACTATATACTTTCATTACAATATGATTCCCAAAGCATTGTAGTGGTGCAGTCTCCAGCCCTTTCAGGTGTCAGTGCATTAGTGAAAAGGGTGATTTGCACCTATTGCACCTATTTACACATATGTGCTAATGATGTTTATGTGCTTTAATGTGTGTTCTGCGCTACATCAATGTGAACAAACCCTAAGGGTCCATGTACACTACTATGGTATTGCAATATATTGCACATGTGTTGGTACGATGCAGTTCTATTTATTCAACCAGGCAATGTTTCAATATATTCCATTTATGTACTTTCACTAAATCTGAGGAGTAGTTTATCAACCCTACATTTCAGTATTTAATAAAATAAATTTAAAACATCAAACAACAAGAAAATGTTTATGTTTGTTCCTGTAAGTGTTGTATTTCATGCAATTTAATGCAATGCATTGGCTTGGAACTGGAACTGTAGATTTATAGGTCAATTTTTAATTTGAAAAAAGTTGGTCAAATTTTCCATTGTAACATCAAATATGTTAGTTAGCATT
The DNA here is from genome assembly GCF_032062135.1 of Pyxicephalus adspersus. NCBI lineage: Eukaryota > Metazoa > Chordata > Amphibia > Anura > Pyxicephalidae > Pyxicephalus > Pyxicephalus adspersus. The sequence goes on from NC_092862.1 coordinate 25,524,905, forward strand.
AAATCTGGATAGGATTTTTTTTACATAGGCAAATGTGTTTGTTTATGCATCCTCATGCAGATATGCTTGTCTGTTATCCGAATTAATGCAACAGAGAAAATAGATTTATAGCAAGGCTGTTTCTAAACAGTATTGCTCAGTTCAGACAATTTCTCAGTGCTTTCCAAAGTAGCTGCCTGAATTGATTATTCTCCCTTTGCCACGCTTCAGTTGCCTAACTAATTTACAGTATATCATCTTTATATGTTGTACATTGTCTTCACGCACTGTTGTCGAGAACTAAATAATGACACACATTCCCGTCGCCGTTTGCGGCAGCCCTATGCAAATTTCAAGGAAGCAGAATTACTAAGTCATAATATATTTAAAACGAATAACTCTACCATCATCACAGATGGCAGATGAAAGTACTTTCCGAGTGTTTGAAAGCTCGGCTTAATGAATGTTGCATGTTCACAGACAGATCTTGTGTCCTTTTTGAGTCATTATACTTTTATGCTGAGAGGAAAACCGAAGGGAGGCCTGTAAGATACGTTGGGGTATAGTGGAAGAGAATAACAAACATGTTTAGTTTAAGGCACAATTGCGGCATACGTTCCAGGGCAGTTGGGTTTAAAAAGGCTTGAATAGGATGTTATCATACATTGGCAGTAGTGCTCATTGTAGACTATTGCAAAATTCACCATAATAATATTTTGAATTTGATTTTCATATTTTATATCAGTCAGTACTAAACAACTACTGTGAGAAAAGCAATTACAATACAAAAAACTAAGAACATAATAATAAATTGGCAGAGTACTGAGTAGATGGATCCAGCAACACCAGAGGTCTAAAAGCCAGGTTGCAGTACAATTCACCATATTAATAACCTAGCTAATATTGCACAGTCCAAGGCCATTTTATTATTTGTTCCTTGTGACGCATTTTTAGGCTAAAATGTTAATTTGCATAAATTGGATGCACTACCTTCATACACTACTAGCACTGATAAAATTTCTGGGATAGAGAGGGGCAAAACACTAATGAAGGTCCAGCTAGAAGCAAAAAAAAGAAGCAAAAAAAAACAAAATATATCTATAAAAAAACACATTTTTACTAATGACACATATTGATAAGATTATTCACACAAATAGAATTTCATATATATATATATATATATATATATATAATTTTTTAATGGAAATGGAATTTGTAATAGAAGGCTCTAGAATCGTGACTATGTCTATACATACATCAGCATGCTTTATTGGAATGTAAGGTACACTGTGTATTAATATACCGCTTTTTCATATCTTTTTTTCTTCTTAGTTATTAAACTGCATAATGGATATGGTGGAAAAAACAAGGCGATCCCTTACTGTGCTACGGCGATGTCAAGAAGCAGATCGCGAAGAGCTCAATTACTGGATCAGGCGGTACAGTGATGCGGAGGATTTAAAAAAAGGTAGCAGCAGCACCAGCCATTCCAGACAACAGAGCCCAGTGAATCCAGATGCTGTCCCCTTAGGTACATTGGAGTGACTTATGGGTCTTGTTGCCCTTGTTCATATATGTATTTTCTCCACAGCTGCCCGAAAGCCAGTGGCCTTGTGTGGAGAGGCTGACGCAGCTGTAACTTATTGCAGCAGTTCTTAGTTATAGTGGCTGCATTGGATTTCTTTTTCCAGTATTTTCTTCTTTATTTTCACCTGGCAATCCAGCAAATAACACATCTTCTTTCCCATATCATTATGCTTATCCACTGTATTTATGAAGGGCAGCATGGCAGCACTTTAAACCCTTGCTTTTGTTCATCTCCATATTATGGTGGATTGATAGGATTGATAGCTTACTCAAGAAAGATGAGGATGTTTATGCTTTTAGTTTAACACACAGAAAATTTCAGGCAAAGTCAACTTTCTGATTATGTTCTTGGCCAGAAAATAAGAACGCTAATGCAGCAACCATATCTAAAGGCTGGTAAAATGCAATACATTACATTTTGATTTATTGAGTGGAAGAGATCCTAAAAAAGCCACATGATTCAGGAATAGCACCAAAGGAATAAGTCTTTGCTCCTCTCGCCTATGTGTATTAATCTGGCCATACAGAATAAGACATTTTTAATAGATTAGACATCAGATTAAAGAAAAGCATAGACTCCAACAGTAATCTAATAAAAACCAGGGTGTTCTAAGTCAATATTTTGTATCTCTATATATTAAACAAGGATAAGGAATACTTTTTTGTTTGATCATGCGCCGACTTTGCTGTTCATGTAAATGTTGGATGGAGATCCCATCCTCATTGGTGGTTGTTAGGAAGCTAAATGTTGGCAATGCTGGTCAATCCGTGTTTGGCAGTAACCAGATAACAGATCAATATTAGGACAATGTCAATGGTTTACAATGGCCATGCACCCATTGATTTGTGTTTGGCTACCCATTCTTTACAACAGAGGTCGGCTAACTTTTTGGACTACTAGGTCATTTCAGGAGGTCAAGAAGGCACACTAGGCCAGAAGAAACAAGGTGTCCAAGGAAAGATTTTTTCCAACCGTGACTGCAAGCGAGCAGCCTCAGTCTTCCGCTCATCCGCGGTGTAGTCTCTGTACGTGTGCGTGTGCTTGGCGTCGAAATGCCCCTTGAGATTCGACCACTTGAAAGTGCTGTTGGTGTCATTGCACACTGAACACAGGGCTTTGTTGCCACGTTGGATGAAAAAATTTTTGTCAGTCCATTCGGGGTTGAAGACAAGACGTTCGGTGTCAACCTTCCGGAGACTGGTAGCTGCTCATTGCTTCTGCTCTTTAGGCATATTACTTGGGGTTACTGTTCAGGAACTCGATGATATCGTGGGAACTCTCGAAAACGAGACAAATCAATTAGGCAGGATCTAACAATAAATAACTAGGGGGGCGTTAGGCCGGACTGGAATACTGGCTAGGCTGTATCCGGCCTAAAGGCCAGAGTTTGCATACCTCTGGTTTACACCATCAGTGGACTTACTGCATTTATTTACAACAAGAGCATTTTAAAAAGGCCAAAGAAAAACATGTCATAAAGGAAATTAAAAGGATATAATTACTGACCATCTGCTGAAAATGCATGTTCCATGATTTTCTCTAGACAAGTGACTTGAAAGAAATCTGCTTTAAGTGATTTTAGAAGAGCCTCATGTTCCTAATCTGATTATTTCCATTTCTGGTCATTGACTCAGAAAGCATTGAAATCATAAATATAGCATGCCAAGCTTGCAGCTATCATATATATGAACGTGATATCATTCATAGTGCTATATGGAAGTGAAATCATTGATGACAGTCATCTGATTTCTTTCATGCAAGGTTTTCTTGAAGTTGTCAGCATGTTCCAAACATACAAGGTGCCTTCACTGAGCCAGGTCCAAATCAAAGAAGATTCTCTAGGTTTTTATTGGCTGTTGGCTATTGGCTATTCTTGGCTGTTTATTTAATTTCTACATATACAACACATTTGGTTGGAACGCTTCCTAACACGTTTGTCTCATCTTCAACGTATATTATATATCACTTATGTTATACTTTCCACTGAAGTATCTGCCAAAACTCAAACATGAGAATTGCTGTTACACGGAGAGCTTTTATTGTTATTGCCCTTGTTTTGGCAACTGATTCCCGTTAGGCCGAGCTACTAAAATTTATTGACCAAGCCTAGACGTGATGTGGAGTTCTGGATGCAAACAAACCATCTAACCGCTCCTGTTTTTATTTCATATTATATATTTTTGCTTTAATAGTGAGGACATGGAAGTGGATCATTTTCTCCCCCTCATAAAAGCTTAAAATGATATCATTGTGAATTATGTCAATGTTCCTGCAGAGGGTAAAAGCATTCTCTTCCTGGTGCTAGGGCCATGCCTTGTTACTAGGTCATTAGAAATTAACAACAGGTGTTCCCTTTGGAATATGCCACCCTTGTTTTTGTTCTGGTGACACCTCAAAAGGTTTGCTCTTTACTTTTAGTCCCAGTAATATTATTCACCAGGACACCTAGAGTGTCTTGGTGAATAATCTTAACATAAGCAGTATTATAATCCTAAAAAGAGGTTTAAACTCTTCCCTACTTTAAAGAAGGACAATTGATATATATTTCATCTTAATGTCATTTTTAGTTTCAGTGATTCAAGGGAAAGAAAAACAACAATGATAATATAAGGAAAAAACAAAGACATACCAAACAATCCAAGATAAGGTATCCAGAAGGTATACAGGAAAAAAAGAAGGTATCAGGGAGGGGAAATGAACAACACCGTTCTGCTATTGTGCAGTTAGGAAAAGGTGACAATAGAGAAAGTCTTTACAGGGAGCTCATGCTGGACATAGGCTCTGATTTATGAAAGCCCTCCAAGGCAGGAGAGAATGCACTTTCAGAAATCCAGAAAACATGGAATGGATTTTTAAAAATCCTTTTCTATTTGCTAGCAAATGTTTTGAATCCTGGACCAGATCCATTCCAGGTTTGCTGGATCACCCAGTTCACTTCTGAAAGTGTATTCTCTCCAGCCTTGGAGAGCTTTCATAAATCAGGGTCATACAGTAGCTATGGAGCAATGAGGAAAGTTGTAACCTAAAGAGTCCAAACTTGGCAAAACTTCTCATGTCAACCCAGAAGTACACTGGTTAGTCTCTCATGAATACAGATGCAACCAATCCAATGTAACTTAGCATGAAAATGTACAAACTGTGTCTTCCAAGCGCTGGCAATAACTTGTTTGCTAGCAAGTAACATATATAGCAAAATTTATAAAAAATATATAAAATTTAATATATAAAATACAATATACAAAAAGCAATATATTGTGTTTTAGGCAGGTAGGAAAGATTGAGGTGTAATATTGCAAATCAGTGATCCTTTGGCATCCTAATCTGAAAGAGAGTCTCACACCTTAAAGCCATTTTTAATTTGGGTTTTATACTTTATCTGCTTGCTAGGACTTAATTTATGATGACTTTTCAGAAAAAGAGTTTATTCCTCTAACTGCATGTCATATAACTGAATGACTGGCTCAAGAAAATTATTTACAGCCAATTACAAAGTATATTGTCTATGTAGAAAACAAGAAACACAGCATGTATTCATCTGGCGTGTGTGATCAACCTATATGGCTGCCTCCTGTTCATATATAACTAAAACAATAGATAGAAATTTTAGCATTAAATACCGATAAAAAAGGTTAATTTTAAGCTAAACATGAATACAGTTTTCTTTATTCATCGATAAAGTCCAGCCACTCTGGAGATAATCTGACCACAATAGGTAGCAATGCATGGTGTTCTGTAGTTAATATGCCCATTTATGTTGAACTCGTCAGTATACTGACAGCTTCCACTTATAGTAATAAATGCTTGTTTGCGGATAACTCCGGGTTAGGCCGTCACGCCGTCTCTTTAGATGATTATATGTCTTTCTCTCCGTAGCTTAATTTTTAACTCCAGTATTTTGGCTAGCAGCCTCCTAGATAGAATAACACTGCAAATAATCAGATATAATTTGAATCTGATGAAAATCATAACAAAGTATTTTTAGTGCCTAATTTGTAATACCACATAGTTTTGTCATATATTTTTCACAGCTGTTCAACAGCTTGCCTAATCTGTTCTTGGACGAGTTTTCTCCCTCCGCTCTGAAATATTTCTATGGTTACAGCATGTCATTTCATTCTCACGGAAGAGCGGTTTATGAGGTAAACCCCTTATTGATACATACATAGTCAGTTCAAAGTACAGTAAGGAACAAACACAGTTACAAAGTGCTTTATTACATCACAGGACTGTTCACTTGCCAGTGTGAATGCTGGAAAGCAATCAGATAATGGAGCTGCAAAAGGCAACGTGACAATTGTTTGTGTTTTATGCAGTCAGCCTTCACTTCAATGCACAATTCTGGAAGTGAATTACATTGTCATCACCTACTTCTATAGGTGGCTGGCCAGCCCTAAAATCTTTTCTTTACTTGTTGTGGAGATGACTGTCTTTCTGGTTTATTTCATATGATTGTCATACGTTGTGGCTAGAGGCTTAATGTTAAAAATGGCATAAAGTTCCTAAGTGCAGAAAATAGGATAAAAGCTTGGATTTTTATTATTATTATTATTAATAATAAAAAACAGGATTTATATAGCGCCAACATATTACGCAGCACTGTACATTAAATAGGGATGGCTATTTCACATTTTTATTGATACAATCTAATATTAAAATGTAATTTACAAGCTGAAGTTTTTCAAAACACATGAATAATAATATGAATATTTTAAAACATAAGATATATATATTTATATATATATATATATATATATATATATATCCTTTAATGCTGAATGATATATCTGAACTACTTTCATGTACGTTTAGTGAATGAGGGTACAAACACCACCCTAATTGAATTAGTAATCCAACACGTTTTGCAGATTTTTACTGGCTGCTTCTTTAGGAGATACACACATGATTTAACCATGTTGATGTTGTCTTTACGTAACCAGAAATGTATTCCTAATATTAAAATCATGTAAACATCCAGATCTATGCCTCAACATTTTAGGCAACTACCCTGGGGGCAGTAGGGAGAAAATCCCAAATTTCCCAACAAAACTAAATCTGGCATTAATATCTCCAAAAGGCATTGGACCAAATTAACATTTTGATATATTTATTTTGCATTTTTTTCATTTTGGAAATTATTATTTTTTTGTTTTTTTTTGTACATTAATAAATGTGGAATTTCCAACACTAAGTAAAGAAAATTGTTAAATATTTATGAGCAGGAGACTTCTGCTTGTTCTTCCTTTTGGTCAAAGGTCCTTTTTTTGCATGGTACTGTGCTGCTATAGAGGGATTGCCAGCACTGGGGACCAGTCAGGCTCTGCCGCAGTACACATGAGCTGTTGAGGGGAGGGGATAGCACAGTGATGATTCATCTGTGTTCTGCTGCCCTTTAATTGTCCAATCAGGATAGTGGTTTAGCCTGCTGATCTTGACTTGTATTTTAAGGCTGATTGAATCACATATGCACCTTTTTTGGACATTCATTATGTTTTGCATTTAGTACACTTTACTTCCATCTCCATTTTCATTGTATTTTTGTTTTAAAAAATCAATAAACCTGTGGTAGTTTTTGATAATATTATAGAAAATCTAAGTGAACATACACTTTGAAAAATAATCAATCGACTATTATCAGTCTGCTTAAGTTGATTACAAAACATCCAATATGTAGGTGTAAATAACTGTATTTCAATATTCATTCAGCAAGTTTTTAGACAAACTTTTTATTTTTTAACATACAAATAACCACTAGAGGGAGAATGTACAATTCTGTGTACTAAAACATACAATCATGAAAATATCAAATTGCAAGCTGATAGTAATGTGAACATTGCATAAAAAATCAATTTCAGGTAAACATTACAATAATAACTCAAATGTGTCATTACAGAAAATACCCTCTGGTTTTCCTGTAATACTGAATCTGCTTTGATAGGGATTTCAAACCTTTTATCTGTGTTTGGTAATAACAAATCACAGTATAAAAGAAAAAGTAATGAAAAGAAAATCAAAGTGTTTGCTTTGTTTTATGCTCAATTTGCATTTCTGGATTTTATTACTTATTTTTGCTCAGGAAGTGAACTTTTTTTTTCCTAGAAAATAACAAATTTTATCTATTAGTAAGAACATTGAAGGCTGACCATCCCCTCCAACAGTACAAGGTCCAATAAATAGACAGGAGGGGTGGACTAGCCTTTAACTTTCTTTTCTGTCCATGGCTAGTACTCACCACGATTTTCTCAATACGATTTTTATGTGGTCTATCATGGGAGAACCTGGATGATACAGCAAACCTGGAATAGATTTCTTTAAAACCATATGCTGTTAGTTGTCAAATGGTTTCAGTCCTAAACCAGATGCATTGCAGGTTTGTTGGATCACCCAGGTTCCCCCATGATCACCTATCTTCTCCAGTCTTGGATCGCTTCAATAAATCAGGCCCATTGTGTACAGTAGAGCATAATATCAAACATACCAAAAATCTGACTTTGGATCAGTATTGCATTCAGGATGCCACTTTAACTGGTTATGATAGTACAGAATATCTTCTTCTATCCTTAGTACCAATCTTTCATTCTACAAACAATATAAGATACAACAAGAATTAGAGCACTTTGCTGTTTACTGCATTGGCATACACCTGTCACTCATTAACAAGGACAACTTGCATGATAAGATTTACTGATGGGTATATATCTCTTTCTTGGCTCATAGATATTTGTTGCAGAATGAGAACCAGAGACCTTCTAGGAATAAATTGTAATTGGGTGCTGTATGAAATTTGCATGGTTGCTCTACATATTAGTTATTGAAATGCTAACTGTTGAAACTGTATGAAATTGCATACACGAATCGTAAAAATGATAAAGTTAAAAGAAAAAAGTGTCTGTATCCCTTTAGGCTTAGTTTGCCAAGTTTGAGTTTGGCTTTAATGAATTTTAATGCAGTCACAGCTCATCCAGTGTTGCTTGGTGTACAAGCATTCATTTACATTCTTTCCTTCAGAATATTTGTGATCTGTCAAAGAATGTCATGGTATACGCTGCAGACATTCCTACAGAAGGCATGAAACAGCTGTGAAAATGAGATTTCTGTGTGCTGTAGACAATACTTGCAGCATGATAACAGAGTGTGGGTTTTACTGTCAGTCTGAAGTACTTATAAATGAGCAATAGTCACAAATGTTCTTTTTTTCCCTTTTCCTCCTCTACAGATCCACATCGGGAATTCCTTCATAGGCCTGCTTCTGGATATGTGCCAGAGGAGATTTGGAAGAAAGCTGGTAAGGATTGTTTAAAAACACAGACCTAGTGTCTGACAGATGTGTGCATTTGTTAATGGACTGATGTGAGGAATCCCCCCCCAAAAAAAGACTGATTAGTAACAGTAAAATTGCAATAATCTCTAATAAATGCTCAAAATACAGTTTGTTTGGAATGTCTTTGTAGAAAAGCTCCAACTCCATAGTATTGCCCTTTCGTGTTTCCTGTGCCATTATTCTGTATTAACCAAAGCTTTCTTTAAAACACGGGACCCCATTGTCTAGCTCTCAATGGGTCAGAAAACATATGTTAATTAGAAAATAAAGGTTATGTAGAAGCATATAAGTCAACCACATTTAATATAGATCCTTTTTATACTTTGTGGTTTCATGTCAGCTGTTGTAGCTTTATCAAAGTCTTAAAAGTGATTTGTTTTTTTAAGTTCAACATTGGACAGATCTTACAGGCTTTGATTTGTTGCTCTGCATTTGGAGCTTTTGTCCAGTATTAGGGAACTTATGCACCATGTATGGTTAGTACCGTGTTTGTACTCAAGATCAGGGCTTGATATTCTGTTGTAGTTGTTGTATTTTCAAACCCTTGCCCTATTATCTGGTACAGAAGATTAAAGGTCTAAATAGTGCACTTTTTCAAATTTTCAGTTTAATCTTTTGTAATCTTATGTAACCTAATCACTTGACTTACCCTCAAGTAGTAACACACAGAACCCCTCCACTCCCCACAATTACCAGGTTTTATAAGGAAAAGATGCTGTCATTCTTAATTTTAGCTGTGGCACTACCTTCTGGTAAATTCTAATATCATAGTGTACAATCAAGTCAAAAGGCTATAAAAACTACTGAATCTGAATGGTCACACTTGCATAGACAGATAAATACGCAGTCAGAATTTGTGGATACCCTATAAAAATGCGTTCCTTTGGACATAGTTATATGGTATTGTTGCCAGCCTGGTTTAAATTTGTTTGATAGGTAGGTAGATAGATAAATAGATAGATAGATAGATAGATAGATAGATTCAGTTTAGATTAAATGAAAAACTCTAACATCCATTATAGATTTCCAACGTGCGTCTTGCAGTTTCTCTATTGTGTCTAATGTGTTATATATGGAAAAAACAGCAAAACTTAAGAATAATGTTCAGATATTGCAGTCATTTTAAAATCAAGACAATTAATCATACTATGGATTTTTTTAAATGCATGTCTAATATAAATATTAAATAAATATTAAACAAGGAAACAGATAATAACAAGATGCTAGATTTTTTTAAATGATTATTAAATATAAATCTCTATTGGTTTTCATCTTTGGGTTTTTTAACTGGTAGCCTATTACAATATTTATGAACTAAATATATTGTATGAGGGTATTTTATATATATATATATATATATATATATATATATATATATATATATCTGAGGTACATTATTAAATTGCTTCTCTTTTGTCATTGAAGGATTAACTGTTAGCTTAAAAAATTTAGTAACTCCATATACTGTATCTTGCTTCTTCTAGGATATCTAAAAAGGAATCATTTTTATTATACTAATTTTAAAAATGCTCCTAAATACAACCAGCTAATTTTTTTATTATATTTCTAAAGCAATATATATGATAAATTGTGAAAAAAAGGTCTAAATACCAGTCCATTACCCATTCTTTATTCAATATATATTTCTTTTTTAGGTAAACATGGTTTGTTTGCATTTAATAATAAATATGCAAGCACCTTATGAACATCCTATCAATTCTCGTAGCAGATCTGTATGTGCCTGTGGGACCAGAATAGGAATGCATAATTTAAATATAAATTGCCTGATTAGCATATACAATTAGTCAAGCTGTAGCTTTGATCGTAAGCAAAAATTATTGTCCTGTATTGCCACTTAGATAGAATTTTAATTCACCTTGAATATTCAAAGTAAATTAGGCCCAGGCTGTATTGTTCACATCTGCGATATTAAGTACCATCACCTCCTCCACAATACCCCTCCCTGTGACAAAAGAAAAAAATTCAACACAGACATGTGATGTATCAAAAAGAAAAAATATAACTGCAATTTTTATCTTGCAAAAGTCAAAAGTCTTGCTTTTGAAGATATTAAATATTAAAGTGTAGTTTTCCCTTATACCTGCAATGTGGCTAATATTTTAAAATACATGGAAAATACGAAACGTTCTAAAGTTTCACTAATGGTTTGCGGGAAAATTAATTTCTTTAGCGGTTAGCAAATAGTCTCCTTACAGGATGCTTCCTGAAGCGTATTCATTTGCTCTTAATTTTTAATATCTGGTAATATGATTCTATTAGAAATCTATGTTCTTAATTAAACAGAACATTTAATTAAGGTGCTTTATAAGTGAGTGAAACAATTAGGTGAAAACACTTGAATGAAACATGTCATAATTAGTTTTAATAGAGTGTTAATTGGCACAACGTTTGCCAAGTTAATAATTACTTCTTATTAAATTTTCAATTATTCATTGTCATTTTGGTTTGAATAGAGATGAAAGTTAGATAAAATGAAACAAGTGAAGAATTTTTTCACTGATAATTAAATTAGATTTTTTTTTCTTTAAATTTGCACAAATTCTAGTATTTTTTTGTGCACAATAAAACAAATAGGCAGATTAATATCTTTTCTAAATTATTATTATTGGTTTTATCGGGTTTGCCATGTTACAAAAGTTTTGCCTAATTATCCCAGAAAAATCATAAAGCAAGATCTGTTTTGCTAATTTCGTGCCAGCCAAGAAATGATGCGGCTCTTTGTGTGTAATATATAAAGAAAAAAAACAGACAAGGAACACTCTGGGCATGTTTTAATTAGTTTTAGCAATTAAAAATTTTTGTCATATTCAGCAGATATATTGTAGCCAGTATATATTTATAAAATTTCTGTCTGCCTTTTATATTTGCAGAAAATGTAGTTGCTAAAACAGTACAATAGATTATTTGTAAATCATTATTTTTTGTAATGAGAGATAAATGTAAAATTATTGAAAAATGTTTATAAATATTCTTATGCATTTATGCAGAAATAAGGAAAATTCTAGTGTTTTTTTTTATTATATATGCTTTTTTTTATTAAAAATGCTTATTTGTTGACTATCTAACTGGAAATCCATTTTCTAGTAATGGAGGGTATGTGTTTCTTTCCTCTGCCTCATTTAAGGGACTGTGTGTTATAAACAGATCTAAAAGGTATCCAAATACTAAGACTGTTCACAGCATAGTAGCAAATCCACTTAGTCCAAATAGTCCAAATAGTAGTTTTTAGCACCTGCTGGCAACAAGTAGAAATATGAGCTATTTGTATGTAATTTTTCATACAATTTACTTAAAAAGAAAGGTTTTTAAACTTTTAACATATTAAGGAAAATATGTAAAATAACTAAAAACTATAGGTTGGTTTAATTGATGGATGGCACACTGCGTATAGGCTGCAACTGCAATAAAATGCAGTTTTTTTTAATTATATATGAATATATAATATATAACTATTACAGTGTGGACCTGAGCATTAAATAAATTCACATTTAGTCTATTGTTAGCTTTTGTTTAGTTTATTCTTGTAAACTGTCATCAAGGGTGAGATTACTGGCTTTTACTGTTACCTCTAAAGACACATGAATGGCCAAGATAAGGTTCTTTCTTTTTTCCATTTTTCATTTTGGATCCTAATCGCAGTGTGCATATTTTTAGAAATTTTCTATTTATTTTACAGAGGAGGCAGTAAACGAGGTGAAAAGACAAGCTATGGCAGAATTACAGAAAGCAGTGTCTGAAGCAGAAAGAAAAGCCCATGAAATGATTACTACAGAACGAGCAAAGATGGAAAGAACAGTGGCAGAAGCAAAGAGGCAAGCTGCAGAGGATGCACTGTCTGTTATTAATCAGCAGGAAGACTCAAGTGAGGTAAGATATTTTTATTTTATATATATATGTATACAGTATATACATGTGTGTTGTATTGCTATATCACAGGCAGATATGAAATAAAAAGAATAGAACTCTGTATTGCATATCTAAGTCCTAATAACACTTAGCATTTAAAAACAACACAAATATAAGCAAATTTGATCAACATATAAGAGCTAATTTACTAAATATTGTCAACCGTGCAAAGTGTATTTCTGCTTGAGAACAAATGAGATGACGGTGGAACTTTGTGCAATTGAAAAAATAATATGATTTGCATATGTGTTTTTACTATATATATTTGCAAGATGTGTTTTTACTTTGCTTCACCACATTCAGTAAGTGAAAATTCGTTATTGCACAGTTAACATGCGCTTTAGTATATCAGCCATTTATACTCTGTTCTTTTTTGTTATTTTTTTTTTTCTATATTTTTCCTAAAGCGTATGGTGTCATTCGTTTTACTGAAAGTATTTGCTTACCCCTATTTTTCAGTGTTTTAATGTTGTCCCCTGTTATCTGGAAAAAAAAAGTAATAGACACTAGAGAACTGTCATTTTTATAGGGAAAGAAGGGCCACCAACAATGATTTTTTTTTTTTTATGGGGTGTTTTTTTGATGTCGCTTGTTTTTATGTTGTCTGTAGCTGCATTTTGCTATTTTTGCTCTGTCTGCTCTATAGAGAACATTACAACAAAGCTCCTCCCTACAGTGAAGAATTCAAATTCATTGTCAAGCCCAGTTTCAGTACCTGCAAAAATGCTTAGGTCCTATCTACCCAATGCTTCCAATGGCAAAATCCATTAAATGAAGGCACTGTACTGTTTTAAGCTTCTTAGCCATTGCTAGTACCAGTTGTGCCAAGAATGATAACTTACCTAATTTCACCATAAGGAGTTAATGTGTTGAGTGCGGTTAGGGTGCTCCCACATGGGCTGATTATCATAAGGGACAGGTAGCGTAAGTTCTTCTATAATAATTGGCCTACATATAGACACCCACAGATTTGTAATGCATACAAGTCATAAAATAGATGGAAAAGATCTGGTTTTCTGTTTTAACATTGATTTTAGAATTGTCCATTGTATATTGAGGCATCATTTGCCTATACTGTATATCATGCTTGTGTGTTTTTTGGGAAGAATTTTAACAGTTAAGTCCATCTTGCTCATTTAAATAACTGCTTAAGAATAGTAGAGTAGACATAGCACTAAAGCTACAAAAATCTAGCATGTGTATAGTGGTGCACATATGTTGTTTATTGATAAACCATGGATCACTAAATGACCAATGAGGAATATGTCATATCCTAAGGGAGGACGCAGCAGGGTGCTTCCCGCTTCGTCTGCTGCTTTCCACACTCCATTGAATTGAACAGTTGTATCTTCACCACTTGTTCATTCCACTGTCATTGGAAAGATCACAAAAGATTGCTTCCAGCTACAGAAACGTAACATCTGTACACAACCCAAGACTTGTTATTGAGCATCTTGCATCAATAACTAGATTCTCCCTTATGTGTTTACTACTTCTCCACATTTCAGTCAGATATGTCCATCGCTGTGAATGGCCAAAGTTGAGAAATGCTGGGCAAACCAAACTGCACAAGTGTTGACAGCTTTATTCTTTGTGTGTAGATTGCTGATTTCAATGATGAACATTTATAAAAATTCGATACAGAACATATGCTGGAAAAAAATGACACGCATGTTCTATTTCACCTCATACCTTCTTGCATGGTAGTTTATAAAAATAATTTGGTAGCACATTTGGTCCTCTGAGAATTAAAAGTCATTTCAAAACGTCTTGTACAAATGGAAATTTGTATTTTTCAACAATAACAATATGAACAAGCCACTTCTGTGTTTAATGAATGACCTCCTCATTACTATTCTGACCCTGGAGTTCTACAATTTGGTTGTCTGTTTTTTTTTTCCTAGGCAAAATAAACAGTCAGGATAGGAGATAATGAGCCCCTCACTCTGGCTGCAGAGGCTGCCTGTAATTATTATAATCCATAACACATTACTTGTATATAATAGGCATGCTAGTTATGTACGAATTGATTCTTTCTTTCATCTTTGTCTGTGTACCTGCAAGTTTTCTCAGGCTTCTTTGTTATTTTATCTCCTGCATAAAAAGTGTTTTGTTATATTTTATATGAAGTAGTTTTATTCTAAAAGCCTTTGCTGTGTATGTGCTTTCATACATGAGTCTACGTTTTTAAAATACCGCAATTGGCCTAGAAATCTCTTGAGGAACCCTAGTGTTCCACAGGTCCCTGGTTGAGAAACCCTGTTCTTCAAGCTTTCATCACTTCATTGCTCACACATGCCACATATCCCTTTTGCCTTTTTCTAAAGCTTGAGATATTAGATGATATCATGGTAAGTAGTAGAAGTTTATGGATATAGCCATCTTTGATCGCCTATATTGGTCATTCTTTCTGGCATTTGTTTGTGACCCTTTTCCAGGCAATGGAGGACTAGTTTATCATTGCTGTTACTTGACATCAAATGCCTCCATGTTGCATCTTTAAACAAATCCACATTATTGTTCTCTTTAAAAAATCAAGTATTGCTTAAACCCTTCTATACTACAAAGCTATTGTGCAGCATGAAGTTGATCTTGTTCTGTAACCTTAGGCATTCAAGAATAGGTTACAAACACCAACTGGAAACTGTACAAGGAAGAAACTGGCACAAAGCTCCATTACCAAAGTGTTGCTGGGACTTAATAAAGCTAAAATTTAATTTGTTTCAGATTCCTTTAGGGATGAAAGGCCCCTGCTGCATCACTAGATGACCGGAGTTTTGTTTTAATGCACAGCAGATGAGTTCCCTGGACAAAAGGAACTGATTTGCAACAGATGAAAGTTTCTCAGGAATAAAAGTAAAAATGGAAGCAACACTTTGTTGCAGAACTCAAAAGTTACTGGCACATAATTGACTTGGCTTCTTGATGTTAACAAGTCAAATAGTGACGAACATTTTTGTACACATTTAGGGGGTCTTTGTTTTAAGACATAAATACTTTACTACTCACAAACTGACAACACATAAAATGAGTATTGCAATCACAACTGTGTTTGTTTTTTTTAACTCAAACCACAATTTAATTATTTTTAGAATATTGATAAAGTAACATTTATTTTTTTAATGCCAGTCAAAAGTTACTTTGCCTTTTCTCTGTCTATTCCACAAGTCAGTGTTGGATGGAACTTAAATAATAAATAACAGGTCTTCCTCTTCATCATAAGGTCCATCAGCTAGAATCCCAAGACCATGGTCTGTTTCATATTTGTGTTAGGAAAAGTATAGCAGTGAAGATCTACTTCCCTCACCTCTAAATGTTTGTAGTAAAGAGCAATATAATTGTAGCTATGTATTTCATCTGAAACACTTGTATTCAACCTCATTTAAATTTAGCAAAGGACTGGTAAGGGTTAGGTTAGTATTTTAGGGAATGGAGTTACAATGTGGTTTTAGGAAGATAAGTTCCAGGTTACATTTAATTAAATGTCATAATCAGTCTAAGGATTTGGTTAAGGTTGAGAGTAAAGGTATCTAGAACCATGAAGTATTTATTTGCCTTTTGCTTGGAACTAAAATCCACTTATTGAATACTAATCACATTTGGATTTTTGCTCAGCAAACTAATATACCATGTCTGTCCTTATTGTCTGTAGAGATTTAGTAAGGAAATATTGACCTGAATTTACAAAGGTTCTGAAGGTATTAAACATATTAATGCATATGATATGAGTGTGAAATGTATATTCCGATCTCTTCAAAAAGTCAATGCAGTGTGTACATACATGTCCGTCTCGTACATAATATCAAAATTGATAGCTGGGAGATGTCCCAAACCCTGGTATTAGATAACACCAAGTATGTACCATCTAGTTACTTTTAAATATAAAGTACTAGTTGTAATTCCACATTTACATAAACCTTAATTTTATTCACAAATATGATTTTATATAAAACCTATGTCATCTTTTTCTTTAAAATCTTCATGCAGATGTACCAGTTCTATACTATAGTCATGCCAGAAAATCAATAGAAAGGCCCATTATTGTGCCTTTGTCTTCTCAAACACTACACCATAGTAAAAGTAAACATATCCTGAATCCATTTGTAGTGTGTAGTAATAGGTTTTGACATCTCCGAAACGTAGCTAAGTTTAGACAACGCAAACCTGGAACCAGAAGGATTTTATTAAAACCAGGTGATGCCAGACATCCAGTCTACAACCTGAACGTTTAACTACCAAAAAACATCTGTTTCTGTGTTTGGAAACTTTTTTTTTCTTTCCTGGGATATTTTGAAGTGTTTTCTAAAGATGGGAACAATTTTAGCAAATAAAAAAAATTCCCGCACATGCATTTGTAATTATCTGGTTGATTCTGTATATTCCATGCTTTTGAGTGGAGCCACATATGATTTTAATCTGATGGAGCCAGTAGATTTTGGACAGATCCCATATTTCCACATGGCCAACTTTCCAGTACTTTCGAGAGTCTGAATATACTAGTTTTATAGGCATATACAGATGCTCTATTTAAGGAAATCATATTATACTCGTGTCTTGCCTTACGTTTTTTTAATGTCTAGAATTTTCTAAGATTTACAGTGTTTTTTTATTACATAACTCATAACTGCACAAGCAATAAAATTTATATTTCATATTCAAATGTTGATTTTTTAAATAAAAAAAATAATTCCCAAAGATAGCAATTCGCAACCATTAAAGTGGTCCATGTAATAGCCCCCTCTACCATCTGGTTTTAAAAATACTAAGCACAAACAAAATAAAATGCTTAACCTAAGCAAGGGGGATTCTTCTGAACTTAAGACCTTAAATTCCAACTATGGTCTCGTACATCAATAGTTTATCTTCCTAAAAGATTTGTTATCCTCCATGTCCCCATGAAGTACAACCCTATAGTAACATGAAAACCAATGGGATGAACCATAGCTTGTTGTAGGAGGATCAGGTATTCATACATTTGTAGTATCAAAAACCTGCAGCAGTGTGGGGTTTCAATACACATTCTGCCAGGAAGGTGAATATTTAGCCTCTTTTTTTAAAAGCTGGTCTGTTTTGACTTTTAGCCTTATAGTGAAAGAGCCACAGTTAGACTTATGTAAAGTGAAGACAAGGCAGCCAGAAGACACATACAAGAGACTTTAATACAACAGTAAACAACTTCATTATAGGCATAAAAGTCATCACATGACCACAATGTCTCCATTTTAAGTTGCACTCACCTAGGTGGGGGGCATGGTGTAAGTGGCAGCATTCGAGAAGTTGGGACAACTTAACTCCAGATGTGACGTCTGTTAATTAGAGCTGTAGAAGGTAGTGTCAGTGTGTAAAGACGTAGGCTGACTACAGGCAGCATGAGTGTTGGCACAGCTTGCTAATGTTTCCAGTGTAGTAAAAAAGCATGGTATGCTAACAACACTACCCTGGATTTTCAGCTCATAATTAGGTTGTTAGCCAGGACTGGAAGCACTGTAAGAGGGAAGATACTGGCAGGGCCACTGGATATTTATTAGTCTTTCACACAAAGGAATAAAGAAAAAATGTGGCTTATAATATTTTACTGTGATTTAAGAAGCAGATAATAGCATATAAGTTTTTAGGTATATTAGATTTACATTCTTAGTCGACTAATACATTCTCTGAATGTGTCAATGGGACTTTTTATATCAGAATTAGTGGTTTTCCTGTTATTGGAATTCCCTAATTAACCTTTTAAAGACATCAAAGCATTCTTTTTTTTTTGTCCTCGGACTAACCATTACCAAAGAAACCCAACATTGAATTATCCAATAAAATGCATTGTTCACAAAGAGCAGAGCAATACTTTTTTATCTTTTATTTCTATCTACTTTTATCTAAGTCTCTTTGAAAACTTTCAGTGAAGTTAGGCAGATGATCGAAAGATGATAAAATATGAAATGTATTTTATAGACCTGAAACTAAGTCAGTTGAAAGAAAAAAAAAACTTGCAAGTTTTTTTTTCTTCTTCTTGAACATGAACATGCCTTTGCTGGTAGCATTTTCTGTCATCTGCTGCTGAAAAACCAGAGCAGATTGTTTACATAGCATTTTGCAATTTCACTATAATAAGGCAAATTCAGTGGATTTGCACAAATGTCTCAACATGTGTTCAGAACACATTTCGTACTTTTTCCACCTGTGCTTGTAATTTACAGTTCGTTTAATGTTACTCTTTGAGGCAATGAATATAGTTAAGCCATTAAATATTCTAACTGAATTTTTTGCTTGCTTCCCATTCTTTAGAGTTGTTGGAACTGCGGACGGAAGGCGAGCGAAACTTGCAGTGGCTGCAACACCGCCCGGTACTGTGGATCTTTTTGTCAGCACAAAGACTGGGAAAAACATCATCACATCTGTGGACAGACTCTTCAAGCCCAACAGCAGGGGGAGACACCAGCAGTCAGTTCCTCGGTTACACCCAGCAGTGGCGCCGGAAGCCCCATCGACACACCACCAGCAGCCACACCACGGTCTACCACTCCTGGCACACCATCCACCATAGAGACAGCTGCCCGTTAAAAAAAATACTGATAAACTGAATTCTTTGAAAACTTTAAGAACTCAATGAAACCAAGTCCTCATACTCAGATATTCAAAGATGTAAAGATGAACTATTCTAATTCAGTGCTACAATAACAATGAACTACTTTTACCTTGAGGTAGTAATAAAAAAAACGTGAAGGCCAGTAACGGGTCACAATAGCTTCTTACAGAAATCAAAGATATCTTTTCATTAGAAAACTGAGAGTACAAAATATAACACAATGTTAAAATTGACCTCCTCCCTGGTATTTTTCAGTAGCTGGGATTTTAAACTAGATGACCTCATTAACAGATGCTTTACCAAACAGCGAACCAAGAGATTGCTAACTGCTGTTGAGAGCAAAAAAAGAAAAATGAAAAATGCTAATATGAAAAATGAAATCACATTGTTCTTTCTAGCGATGAAGGAGAAAGGAAACGGTGACAAAACCCCCTTAAGGGCATGAGAGTTGGATGCGGCAGTAGACGTTTAACAAGATAACGAATGGCGTCCATGGGAAACGGATTGATATTTGAAGACCCGCTACAAAAACCTGCAGATGTGCAACAGATTGGAAGGGAACTCGGATGTTCTTCTTAAGTACAATAATATCCAGGTCAACGATACATAAGATGATTTGCAGCGGGTTGTGTGATTACAGCAGCAGCGAAATACCATCATGGAAAGGCTTCCTTTAATAAGGGACGGTCTCATCGTATCATTAAGTAGCAAGCTGGCAATCATGACACCAAGCAGTTGCCCCAAAAAAAAACTTTTAAAAGTTTAATCACTTTTGCAAAGTTCCACAGAGACAATCGGGTCTATTCTAATATTTTTTTTAATCAAAGCAACAAAACAATTAAAAAAAATATGTATACATAGTGGCTTCAGCTCCAGCCCTCATTTCAAAAAAAAAGAAAAAAAGAAAAAAAAAGATTTTTCCATCCCATACTCTTTCACTTAAAAAAACCTAGTAGTTCTCTCGGTGTTTAAAACACTCCTGTCCTGTGAGGTTCCCCAATGGTGTTTTTTCTTGTAAATGTGATGGACAAATGTGCATATGCATTGTAGTTTTAACCATGCCCACATTTAATCTCTTTATTCTTAGCTGGTGAGATAAACTGTCTCTTTCTATGCTGCTTTTATAACTGTATATGTGATACTTCTCTAGTAGTTACAAACAGCCCTTTTTATTTCATCTTCAGAAAATGGAAAATTTAACGCTATCTACCGGAGCTGCTAATTCACTCTGTTATATGATTTTTTTTATGTCCTAAAACTAGCATGCTTCACGGAATGCTAACCTATCAGTGTTTTTGTAGGAGGGATGTACATAAATGTATTTTTGCACTGTCATAATGATTCCCTAGGCATGCATTATTTTGGCAATCTCCTTTTTAAATACTCTAGAATCACATCATCGATCTGTTGTTTGCATAAACCATAGTGAATTTTGTATTCTTTTTGCCTTTTTTTCTAGTTTTTTGCATTGTTTAAGATTCACAAATAGGGATATTTTTTTTTACTAAAAAGAAAAAAACAAAAAGTAAATATTAAAAAGGCAGTGCATGTGTATTGCTATAAGACATTGTGTTTCTAATTTTTACAATGACAAATTAGATTTCCAAATGCTGAGGTGTAGATTGACGGCTTTAACTGCTGAATGTCAGGTCATACAGTATTTTGCATAAAGGGAAGTCAGCCAAAGACTGATCTTAAGGACCAAAATAATTTTTTTGAAAGTACCAATACTAATATTCCAAAAGATCAGAATTTAACTTGTCATATAAGGTATAGTGTAAATTAATTGACCCTTTTGTTGTCCAGTGTCCAGACAAGAATTTACAGATAATCATCATTACTTAGGCTTAGAAAATAAATAATTTAAAGTGAGCTTAAAGCAGATCCAAACCCAAAAACTAAAATTGTATATGAGCTTTAACATGTTAATGCCATTTTGAAAGTTGGTAATCTTTTAAAATCTGCAGCTTTTGTTAAAAGGATACTTAGTGAATATTACATAAGGGGCCTTGTTCAGTCATTTCCTATTATTAGGTGATGACTTGTGTGAGCATGGCCCACCATTGTCAGGATCTGGCCCAAAGCAGTGATATGTAGGTAATGTTAGAAATGCACATAGACATAAAAGTGGCTAAAAGTTGTGGGGGAAAATCAGTCCTGTGATCCAAAAAGAAATAATAAGTAAAGAGTAATAAGTAAAAATAATAAATATAGTTTGATACGCACCGCTTTAGGAAATTAAAAAATACTCTGTTGGGGTTCAGATCTACTTTACGGCTAAACTTTATTTATCCAAAGAGCAAAGCCAAATGATAACAATCACATTGTAAAATAAATTGTGACCTGGTCTGTACATTCATATCATAACTGTACTCATTAAACAACCCCTGAGAAAAATTAAATACATGCTTACCATCGCTATATCTCCCTCTTCCAGCCTATTTCATCTGTTCCAAGCAGACATGTTACATCTTTATTGATTAGATCCCAGTCATTTAGCTGCACAATGAAGTCCATGATCTTTGAAAATAATGAGTGTTGGCAGACGTGTCATGCTAGAATTCATTTTTCTTCCATAATGTATAATAATATTTTCTTTTCAGATTGTAGTCCTTTGGGTCATACATTATAGGTAATAAAAGCATAATGAAAGGGCATATGGTGATCATAGTTAGAATTAAATACCTGTGTTCAGCCAAGTATTTAAAAAAAGCTCCAAAAGAAATGGCATCCAACATTGTAAACCCTGGCAAGCACTGTTGTCTCACATTGTATCCAGGCTCTAAGATGCCATAGTACACCGCACATGTCTTGTCATAGTGTTTATTGCCATCATTACAGCTTTTTAATAATGTATCCAAATATAACATTCTATGTATGATTACTAAAATATGGAATATTCCCACTTGGCATGATAAAGTGACACTGAATTTAAATTAAAGCTGCCACAATGCTTCTAGAACCGTACTAAGGTGAGGCATTGGTGTTGTTTTTCTAAATGTATTTCTACACTATTTTAATGTCATTTAACCTCACATTATCATGCACAGGGCCAGATTTTTACTTCCTTCTCCTGCTAGGCAAGCTGTCTTGTTTCACTTCTATCCTACCTCTGTCGACTGTCTGGCCTGGGACAGTTTGCCCACTATGTACCAGTAACTAACTACTAGAAAAGTTGGCAAAATGTCTTTATACTCTGGTTTAAGGTGTGTAGGACAAGACTGGATGAACTATAAGTATACAACACACACAATACTGCCAGCAAAAAAACTAAATAGTGCAGGGTCAGCAACAGTGAGGACGGAGGAGCAGCATTAAGCTGATATTGTATAAGCTATCATGCTAATGTCAGCAAAATTATGTTTGGCTACAATCTGCAGAAACCCTGCCATCCTAGGATTTAAGATCCAAAACCTTGTACTGGTTCATTACTGGCCCAAAAGCCACTGTGGTGTTGCTGTGTGAGTTGGTTATGTGCAACTCCCAAGACCTTGCCAAGGGACCTTAATAAGCTGCCTGGTACTTGGAAACATAGCTGTGGTTCTGCATTTTAGATTCCGCACATTTATCAGTGAATTCTTGTCTGTATACGACACTGGATAATCCTTTCTATTGGAGCTCTTGTTCAGGGTTGGAAGGAAGGCCAAACCCCAACAAATACAGTAATTTACATTCTAAGTCATGTGTTAGTCAATGTAAGCTGTTCAGTAATTAAGCAGCTTGTTTTTTCTGTGTCGAAAATAGATTATTAACAATATGTACCATTTCATTAATTCAGGGCACCCTGAGTAACACCAGAAATGTCCTCCTCTCCTCCCAACTCTAAGCTCTCTCTATCCCCTCCTCTTTCTCCTTCTCTTTCTTTGCTCCTATTTTGCTACAAATTCCTCAGTGGCAAAAAGTTTCACTCTACCTCTGACAGCATGTATATTGCACCAGTAGCTATCAAAACTGGTCTAGACAAACCAAATGGGCACAAAAACAGGATACCAAAAGCAAAGCTCATACAGCTGCAAACCATATCACTTCTTGGTAACAAAGCAGACCTCATTACTTAAAGAAAAAAAAATACTTTCCTTTTTCGCTTGTCATTTATATGCAGGCTACGTGAAAATATAATTTGTAGGTATAATGCATTAAAAGCAAAGAAAAAAACTAGCTTCATTGGAAATATCTAAATGGTGGTCGCTGATAGGTTTAGGGCACCCTCGCTCTTGCCCCTTCTTTCTATTTCCTCCCAATCTGTCTCTTTAACCCTGTCACAGGGCTGTGTGATGGGGTTGACTGTTGTCTTGTTTTCTTTTAATATTTTTTTTCAGATTTTTAAGCTTTAATTTTGTGTAGGTGCATGTCTTGGGGATTTAAAATACAAGGCTGGTTTACTAATGCAAAGCATGCCGAAGTCTGGAATACTTAAAGTTGGGGTGGGGTGGGCAAAAGTGACTCTGTGTTGTCCGAACTCTTCAAAGGACAGTAAAACAAATTGGAGACTATTGAAATGCAGATCTGAAGTACTTTTTCAATGAAAAAAAATATTATTTTATTTTGGGTTCTGCAACGTTATTGTGAAAATCAAAAAAAAAATCAAAAGTTGTTGTGCAATACTTAATTCAGACACGTACCACAAGTGGATGGTAGACTAACACTGGGTGCAAAGGGGATAGACATCATGCTTTCGTCAGCATAATCTTGAGCTTTTAAGTCTACTATGTCTGAAATGTGGGTTCTTGTTTATTCTTTTCCTTTAGTTGGACTGTATTGTATGGTCTGTCAACCTGTGAATCTTTAAAGTATGATTCAGGTATTGTTGTATTCTTTACTGTGTAATAAAAACGTGAAAATCAAACATTGTATTTCTCTTCTATTTTATTATCGTAAATATTGAGACTAGTGAGGACTAAAGAATCTTTCATTTGCATGTTTTGTATTCCTTTGAATATTTGCATATGCACTCCTGAAGAATCACACAGTTCAAGAACGCAGCCAAACATGAGTCAGATTTGTAAGTCATGAATTGAAGAATTTCCTGGAAACTTAATGGAATAATGTATGGTCCTTCTCTTTATAGGTATGTCATTCAACAGCAGTGTCTGTCAACAGCATTAACAATTTCATATTCATAACATATTCTTTATGTTATAATTAAAATTGCTATTTTGAAAACTGCAAACCTTTAACAACCAATCAGTTCTCATCTAACATCAGGGAAATACATTCTTGTTTGTAGCTGTACATTTCTACACTTTTACATGTTCCTTGCCATCAAAGAAAACTCATATAGGGTAAGCATCAATGATTTGAACTTTAGAGCCTGGATGATTGGCTTGGATGGCCCATTCACATAGATAACTACTCTTGCTAATAGACATGAGTTATAGGAATTTACAGTAGAACTGAAAATGTCACACTAAAAACGCTTCCTAATTACTTCGGGTCCATCCTCCGCATGTGCCAGTTTAACTTCTGTTGGTTGTACTTTGGAACCTAAGATGTGTAATAAACCAAATGAATTATGTGCTGGGGGAACAACAGAATTGGTGACTGAAGCAAAAATTCAACATCTTTAGTTAAATCAAGGGAAGACCCCCAGGGTGCTTTACAAAAGACATTTGTAGTGAATCACTTACATTACCTTAAGGGCAAAGCTCCTAGAGGGTTCACATAGGACATTTGTTAAACGGTTGATCCTTGCCATGAAAAGCTGGCCCCAGTGGCAAGCATTTACCATAGTGTGCACTTCCATTCATTAGGGAACCAAGTGTTTTCCCCAAAGAATGAGTGATTGGGGGCCACTAGAACTTGTTAGGGTTAAGGGAAGTGTTCAGCATCTCAACTAATGCCCTGTATGACCCCTCTGAACATTTCAATTTCAGTGCACATATATAATTGCTAAATATATGTTTTTGCCCATGAAGGCATTCAAGAAACCAGCTTGTGTTTTAGATAAACTATTGCAATACAACTAAGTTAGCCAACAGTAGTAATTGTTATTTGCCCTGCAAGATTGTTTCAACCAGGTGTCAATCAAGGATTGCAAAGCAGATATTATAATCATCTTGTTAGTGGCCACACGTATGTCCTCATCCGTCACTTTATCATTAGAGCTGCTCCTGGCTAATTTGACAATTTTGGAAACAAAATTAGCCAGAAGGTTTCTGTCTCAGTAAAAATATTGTCATCAACACAATGATTACGGGGAAACATTTGGGCAACAGAAAGTAAAAAGTAGCAGTGGATATAACCCTTAACAACTTTATCCAAAACTAAAAAAACTCATAGCAAGTTTTGTTTTAGGACTTTGGCCTATCTGCACAAAATGTAATGTAAATAGTGTATGTAGACAGGTACACTTAGTGAAATGTGTACATTACAATGCGTCAAAGTTATGTACACTTATCAGTGGTGTACTATGATGAAGTGCCTACCTGGAGTGATTAAAATAGCCCATTTATATTACTGCAGCACGCGCTGAGAGCAGCTGATCTGTATAGTGAGCACCACAGTTGCTATTGCAGTAAAAAAAAAGCACATACTATCTTGTGTCAAGTTAACATGCCCTGCTCAGAGAGACATTTTTTGAATAAACATGCCAGTTTATTGAGATCAGAAATGAGGGTCTGATTATTTTCTGACCCAACCAAGTGTGCAGCCATGGGGCAGTGGTCGCAGTCAGTGGTCAGGTAATTGAGGAATCGAGTAGGAGGATATTACAAATGATGGCTTGGCTGAGAACCTAATAAATATAGTGTTGAGCTTTACATCTAAGGTAATGATATGAGTCATAAAGAAAACTTTTATAATGGGATCTCTGAGTAGGAGTGTTGTAATTGCTAGGTACTCAATAAACAGCCACTAAGATTTCATTAAACTGTTGTTTGAGAACATAACAATGGAATTATTCATGGTTCTACTACAGGTACACTTTCAACCGTATTACATGATAAGTTTGCAAAAATGCATGAAGCCGCTATGTAAGTTCTTTGTAAATGCAGGCTTTGTATATAGATTCTTCAAGTTAGGCAATGAGGTTGCCTTACTTTGACATTTTATTTACTAGAACAAATTAAATCTGACATACTGCATTTCATTTCATCTCTTAGGAATAGTAACATCCATTTCAGGACTAAAAGGCAGGGCTGGAGAAGGGACATGAGTGTACCTTTCAGAGGGGCAAAGGCATAATTGAGGATGTAGGGGGTTACTAAGAGCACTGAAAGCTGCTGGCACATTTTCCGAATAGCCGCTACAATTACTGGCCACTTTACTAAGGACTAGTATCTGGCTGGACCTTTTTTGTCCTCCAAACTGTTGAAATTATTTATTGGATAGATTCAACAAAGTGTTGGAAACATTGCTTGAGGATTGTGGACCATACTGATATGATAGCATCTCACAATTATTATTGATTGTTCAGCTGCACATCCATAATGTTTTTCTCCTGTCCCTCAACATCCCAAAGGTGCTCGATTACATTGAAATCTGGCAACAGTAGAGGCCATTTGAGAACAGTGAATTCACTGGCATGTGCAAGCAATCAATTTGCTTTGTGATATGGTACGTTATCCTGCTGGAAGCAGCCATTTTGAAGATGGGTACACTGCCTTTAAACAACGATGGACATGATCATCAACAATAAGTAGGCTGTGTAAGAAACACAGTAGGCTGTGGAATTTAAATGATGCTCATTTGGTACTAAGAGGGCTCAAAGATATGCATCAGACTAGGAAACATTTTACCAATCCTCCCAATTTTGGTGAACCGGTGAAAATTGTCTCAGGTATCTGTTTTTAATTGACAGACATCTGCTTCAAGGTTTGATGTGTTGCACATTCAGAGATGCTCTTCTACATACCTTGGTTGTAATTATTTGATTCCCTGTTGCCCTTCTATTGTCTCAAATCACTCTGACCATTCTCCTCCAACCTCTGGTATCAACAGAGCATTGAGAAGTGCCACTCATTGGATATTTCCCATATTTTCAGACTATTTTCTGTAAACCCTAGTTTCGGCATTTTCTGAAACACTCAGATCAGCGTGCCAGGCACCAACAACCATGCCACGTTCAAAGTTACTTCCACATTCTGTTTGACCTTCAGCAGGTTGCTTTGGCAGTGTCTTGAACAGGTGCACCTAATAAAGTGGCCGGTGAGTGTATTTATCTTGCTAAAGTGGCAGTCCCATTAAATGTGCAAGAACAGCCTGTATTGCTTGGACACATCAGACCTACTTACCTTTGTAAATTGTAATTTTTGCTGTGCACCTTTAAACATGATGTTGATAGGATGCAAAGTAGACAGACACTGCTTCAGATTGTTTGAGAAAGTCCAAAAGGGGTTAAGTCGGTTTCAGCCACTTATAAAATGTCTTCTCTTACTGATTCCACTGCAATCAAATATTCAATTAAAATGTACTTTTACCTCCTGCCGTTATTAAATTAAAGACTACCTCTTGAATTGTACTCTGTCTCATGTTCTTAGGGCTGAGTGCTTGTGGTTTTATTCATGAAGGTAATGTCCTGTACAATACTTCTTTTTTTAGCGAGTATTCATCTTCCCAGCTACACAGTATTATAGAATTAATAATTCAGTGATACTTTAGTATTACACGGATCAGAGATTGCACACGGTACATCCCAACGTTTTAAGCTTTCTGAAATATTAAGACATCTTTCCTTGGGATCTAAAGTTTTATTAAAGGAAAATGTTACCTTTACATTTTTACTGCCTTTTACATATTTATTGTGTTTTAACTTGTACCATATAGATAATGGCTACCTCTGAATACATTTAAAGATCTCTCTGGTAAATCGAATTCTTCGATGTTATATTTCTTAAGGACTATGTGATGGACTATGGACTATATGATCTCCATGGCACAGACCAGCATTGCCACAATGGGGGTTTATTTTCTTCAACATACTCAGTTTTGCAGAGGGCACCTGTAGGTACCTATTTGATGGAGCCCATTCCTCCTTTCTCTGCCACCTAAACAGAAAGAGCTCAGAGCTGGATGAAGCTGGTTGTTACTCAGATATCATAGAAGATTTTTATTTAAACATCCTTTACTTTAGAGACAAAGTTAAATAATACAACTATAAAAAGAGGTTTCTCGAGGACATGGAGTACCTGGGACAAAAAAGGAAATGTCAGGCAATATTTTCAAGTGAGGACTACTTCCCTTTTTAGACTTTTAGTTTTTTCATTAGACCTGGTATTGCCATTGCTTTGTGTCGGTCAACAGGACAATTACAGGATTACCTACAAACCTCCAATTTCACAAGAGATTTGACAAGAGGTTTCCAGCCACAGTAGAAGGAAGGAGGGCTGCACAATAGTATGGAACAAGAAGTGGGGAGGATGAGTGGGAGGCACCACGCTGCATACTCTGCTATATAAAATACCAGTGGTTGTCCCTGCTCACATCGCTTAACAGCGTTGGGGGACTGCTGTACACACATATTGGATTTTTACTAGATTTCCTACATATGTAAACTCCAGAGCGGAGACCCTGTAAACCTGGTTATGTTGGGGTACGAAAGGAGGGGGTTTCTGGTTGGTAATCAATGTAAATACATAAAACACACTATTTGCAAAGAGAAGTTTTAAAACAAAATTGACTATAGTGTTAAAGTATGTTGCTAACAAATAACCAACTTACTGCTTCTTAGTGTTTATAAATGCATCAATAGTTCAACATACATGACCAACTAGTGAGTGATGTTCTGAATTGTTGGATGGGAGAAGTCCCAAAATCCAAATGTGTTTCTCAGAAATGGTTCCTCAGGGGATATAGGAAGTTTAGAGGACAGACATCCCATGGACTGGGTCATAGGAGAGAAAAGATGCATTTAGGTGGATTGGTGTTAGTGATATGACTATAGACTTTGTTTGGTCCTGTGTAATATGTCAGCACTATATAAATACAAGTAAATATTAATACGTTGTAAAAATGCACTGTGTTGGGGAGCATTGGAATCCAATTAACAAGGGCTGCCTTTATTTTATTTGTATTTATTTTCTAGTTATTCTATGCTGTTTTTAATGAATGCAAGCATTCAAAATGCAGTAAAGATCTCTATTCTACTTTAAGGCACAGGCTATAAGTGAATATACCATGACTTGTGACCCTCCACACAGCATATGATGTGATGAACATAAATGTTAATGACTCTACAGCAAAATGACCTTGAAAATTATTTTACCATGTTGACAATTATAAGGTTACATGCACACGCAGTTCAAAAGCTGTTTATCAGCAACATATGTGGATAAAAATAAATAAATAAAATACCCCCCCATCTGTGACTGGTTTATTTTCAGGATAAGTAAAAAGATATTACTCAGTATACATTTATCTTAAATGAATAAAATAACAAATTCTCCCATCTCACTGGAAGCCATCCTTGTTAATTAAAATAATAATATCGGAAACAATAATTAAAGCAATTAATAACCTATTGACAATTTCCTGCAGCAGAGGCAAGCATAAAACAGTACAGCAGATTTATTATAGCAGGTATAAATTACATTGACATTTCTGCCTTGTTAAGAGACCTTTATCAAGGCAAAAGCTTTGATGTAATTTATACTTACTCTTAATATATTTAGTAATCTGTTTAAGGCTTGTGAGTGTTCCAGCTGACTTATCTATTTTTATCTGCATAAACATATTTATATTTTATCTTCCATCGCTGGAAATGTGTGAGCCTGCTGCAAGATGATAATTGGAGGGATGAGTAACTGGTGCAATATTTTGCTGCCAAACAGATTTTGGATATTCCAGTATCCCAATAATAATGGAGAGTGCTGCTAAAGAACAGTTTTCCCAATCAGGGTTCCTCCAGAGTTTGTTAGGGTTTCCTTGAACAATAAACCTCTCAAGTCAGTTTAATAGATACCAATGGTCTTTTTGGCTATCTGTAGGGGTGGGCAGCCTTCCCACTGGCCAGCAATGTAAGAACCATTCTTCCTACTGATCACCATGCTAATGTACTATGAGATGTGGTATAAAGTAAATTATAGAAGGGGTTCCTCAACCTCCTGAAAGTTATTTCAAGTGGTTCTGCTATGTTAAGAAGGTTGATAAACACTGCTATAGAGAGTCTGCGTGTGCAAGTCCTGATCGTGACATGGAGTGGTGTTGTAAGGACAAAGTGGTTAACAGAAACATTTTTATAAAAACTAATGTTAAGATCCATAACAGTGTTTTAACACCTGGTACCAAAAGAGGTCATGATGGGCATCAAAAGTTTAATATGGGGCCTCGTTATCTGTAGTTATGCCCCTTACAATAGTCATTGGATTTGATAGAACAAACACGCAATTAATTAAGGTCACAAAATAAAGGGGCCAGCAGATTTTGTGACCTTCTTCCATTATATTCAGCCTGGTTTGTATTCCTCTATGCCTACTTTTGCATTTTATTTTCATACCTTCAATTGCTTTGTCTCCTTGTAGGTTGAAGATTAAATTGCCATATATCTGAACTGAACAGAAGATGTTGCTGAATTTATTTACTGCTTTTATACTATTATGTAGCTTGTTGTGTATATGTACATAATAGTTATATTCTGTACTTGCAAATGCCTTATGACCCTATTCTCATATAAAAATGTAAATTTACAAATGCTGATAAAAAATATTCCAAGATGTATATAGTGTTCCAAGCAACACATTGCTATCTCAAGGGATAAAGTATGTTCTTTTATTTAAATGAAACTTTTTACATCCAGTAACAGAAGGTATTTTTCTGGTCTGTGCCCTAGAAACAACTTTTTGTCTACTTTTAAAATCTAAAAGTTTAAAATAAGTTTGCATAGAGGAGAACGTCTGTATTTTTATGCTGGAAAATTATGAAGGGGTGGACGTCAGGCATATATTGTGCTGGTTTCAGGCAAAAAGCTCAGTGAATGCACAAAATGATTTCTTTTATGGCTTTGCACTCCAACAAGGAGCACTGCAGCAACAGCCATCCACGATTATACCACTGCTATAATAAATAACATGGCCATTCAGTGGAGCCCCAGTGTTCTCGGAGGGAATGCTCCCAATCACATGTCACTGTGACTTTTAGAGTGCATTAAGGTAAATGCACTCTCATGTTCATGATGTCAAAATAGATTTTGGTGAATATCAGTCATTGCACTGTAACCAGCATGAATCACACTAAAAGACAGTCACAGGATGACTTGATGTGTGCATGAAAAGAAAAGCAAAGGTTTCCAACATGACCACTTTTTATTTTCATTTATATTTTTCTGGAAGCCTAGCAAAGACTGGGGGGAAATAATAATAACATGTACAGATATATATTTTTACCAAAAGCCAAACAAATCGCTATACATGGGAAAGTAGGGGCCGTGGGGCATCACCAATATACACTAATACAGTTTAGTTAGAGTCACACTTTTGTGGAGGATATCTGTGTGCACGTTAACTTGTGTTATGCTGCATTTATATTGCATTGCAGTAACACAAAGGGTCTGATTTAATAATGTTCTTCAAGAATGGAAAAATGGATTATCTTTGAAATACATGGGTAGTCCAGCAAACCTGAAATGGATTTCTTAAAAATTATTTGCTAATCGTTTGCAAATGTTTTTACCCCTAGACCAAATCCATTCCAGATTTGCTGGATCACTTAGTTTCTTCCATAATAGTCCATCTTCTCCAGTTTTGGAGAGTTTTATTAAATCATGCTCAATGCATTCGTACAAAATTTTTAATGGTCATGTACCTTTTGTTTACCAGTGTACCAATACCCACAGATGGTTTACATGGGTGCATTGTGGTGTGCTATACAGCAGGTCTATAGTGGGGTATCGGAGATATGCACTGGACTGCCATTGAAAATTAATGAAACCACAATTCTTCACAATGATCATGGTACTACAGGTTACTGTAACACTTTGTTGTGAATCCAGCCTTTTTGTTTTCTTCTTTTTTTACATTTGAAGTGCATACCACCCTTGGACATACATGGGTAATTCCAAATTGCTAGGAGTACAGATACAGATGTCAACACTTTCTCCTATCCATCCTTAAAACCTTTCAGTACATTTTCAAACCTCACCAATTTATTAAGCATATTCTGTGGACTACATCAGCCATTCTCAACCAGGGTTCCTTGGAATCCTGGAGTTCTTCCAGAAGCTGCCAAGGGTTCCTTGAGTTGTGGCTGATTGACCAGCTAATTGACCTCCCAAAAGATGGTTCCTGGATTGTTCCAAGGCCAACACCAGAGCCACCTGCCTGATACCAAGGACCTTACCAGCTGTCTGCAAAGGTGGAATTGTGACCACTAATGTACAAGGGCCTTTCTACCTACTGCCAACCAATTCTAGTAGCATTTTTCCATTGATTAAATATTGCAGGATTTCCCAACACTAGACAATTATTTTAATGATTCCTCGTGGGTAAAAAGTATGAGAAAGATTAAAAGATTTGTTTCTGTTACTGATCAGATAGGATCCTGCTGCGCCTTTAAATTCATCTACCTGTACATCTAATGCAATGCGCCTGATTTATTAAAGCTCTCCAAGACTGGGGAGGTTGCACTGTCATCGGTGAAGCTGGGAGATTTAGCAAACCAGGTAGGGATTTCTTAAAAGTAATTTTCTATTTGTTAGCAAGTGTTTTCAATCCAGGACCAGATCCATTCCAGGTTTGCTGGATCACTCAGCTTCACTGATGAAAGTGTATTCTCTCCATCCTTGGAAAGATTTAATAAACTAGGCCGAGTGATAGAAATGTGTTTGAACGTGTGCCAAACGGCATGAACAGCTTGTACTTTTTGCAAATAGCAGATACTAAATGTTTTCACTTTATTATTTCAGAGGTCAGTGAACTCAAATGAAAAGGAAATGACACCCACAGGAACTCGATTGCCACAATCTAATTATTAAGGGATGAGTTTACACTACACAGCAGCAAAGTGCTTTTTATTTTTACAAAACTAACTTTTCTTTCCAGAAATTAACAGCAGAAGTCATGAACTCGAATAATATAAAAATATGTTAACTGTCTGGTTCATTTTAAACTCTTCTTTTCTCACTCATAGGAAAAGTTCTGTTCTTCAACACTTCAAAGACAATTAATGCCCAATGTCTCTAGTCTGGCTTCGAAACCCTGGGAAGTATGAGGTTGCTATAGTAACAAATTCCAAAGCAGACAATCTG
Source organism: Pyxicephalus adspersus (assembly GCF_032062135.1). Taxonomy (NCBI): domain Eukaryota; kingdom Metazoa; phylum Chordata; class Amphibia; order Anura; family Pyxicephalidae; genus Pyxicephalus; species Pyxicephalus adspersus. The sequence continues at coordinate 25,558,473 of NC_092862.1, forward strand.
CAAAAGATATGGCTGGGACATTGAATGAGAATGAAGATGGGAGACATACCAGGAAAACGGGTCAGGTTGGTGGATGTTACAAAGATGCTACAACTGAATTTACTATAACATGACATTGTGTGAAGCAATCTAAAGATTCTTTAACTGTATACATTTTTTAAAGTGGACATTGTAGTAAAGTACAACATTTGCTTATTAGAAACAGGCACCCTCCCCATAAAGAAAAATGATGCATATAGGTAAATGAAAAATGTACCTGTAAGAAAATATTAATCATCTTATGTTCTGCAGGACTTGAGATTTGGGATCCCCATCATTCCCAGCATACAGGACTTTTTCAACTAGCTATATACACCGCTTCGCCAAAAAAAAGTCACACACACTAATATTTTGTTGGACCTCTTATTGCTTTGGTTACAGCATGCATTCACCAAGATTTCATTTCAATACACTTAAAGCAAAAGTAAACCCAAAACCAAAAAATCACACCTACTTTCAAACCCGCAGATCAGTCTGTCCGTCGGGAGGTTTCTTCCATCGGGTTCCATGTCGTCCCGGTATCTGTCTTCGGGCCGCTGCAGAGGGAGCACCAGGCGCCAACATCTTCTTCTTCCGAGTTATTCTTCCTACGTCACCTGATCTTGCACTGCTCAGGCACGAGATCGTGTGACGTAGATTGGGAAAAAAATTGCAGATATCACTGCTCATGAGTGAGATCGGCATTTTTTTTTTTCTATTGATGAAAGGGCTCCTTCTGCGCATGCCTGAGATGCTCCGGCATGTGCAAAAGGAGCAGCCAAAAGCCTCCCGAGATGCGTTACATAGGTATCCCTGGAGGCTCTGCACTCCCAATAATTCTTGAACACCTAAGCGATCAAGAAGTAAAGGGGCGGTGCTACACCCTTTGTTTTAAAAATGAAGGGTGTTGCACTTAAAAATAAAACAAACAAAATGTTTTCTTTAAATAAAAGGGTTGTCCACCCTTTTATGTACAGTAAACGTTCTGATTTACACTTTAAGTAATATTATAACATTCATATTCATCCAAAGTTTCATTCTTCATTTTATTTATTATGGAAGAGTCAGACAGCTGTGTAAAGTTTTCTCCAGCGCATCCCAAGGATTCTCAGTTGGGTTAAAATCTGGATTCTTTGGCGGCCAATCTATGTGTGAAAATGTGTGTGTGAAAATGTCTATTGCTGCATTAACCACAACTTTAACCTAATGATTCAAAGCATTGCAATCTTGTAATATGTCACTGTGCCATTAACTAGGAAAAAATCAATTTTTGGGGTACATAAAGTAGCTGAACCTCGAACTAACTCATTAAATATACAGCATTGCATAATATGATGGCGCTATATAAATACTGTTTATTAATGATAACCCCAAATCATAACACCAACTTTTTTTTAGAGGTGGAGGGGCACAGATCTAATAAGTGGACCTTGCATTTGAATTTTTGTAATTTTTGAAGCACATTTTGCATTTTTTTAGGTAGATGTTCTGTGCTCACTGTACCCTGTGGGTGGTGGCCATACTTCTAGCCTTTTTTCTACCAGGTTATGCCTCTTGGGCATTTATGTCTATGGGAAGTTACTATGCAAAGCAGCCAGAAAAGATTTCTGCAGGTGGAATGTAAACATCACAGAAAAGCAGCCTTCTTTACAGACAGGCAATTGCGCATCTTGGGAGTTCTGGTTGGTTTAGCGCAGAAGGAACAGTTTACTGGTACATGATTTTTTTTGTATAAGAAAAATGTAGTTGTATTTTAAAGTAGAACTGTAACTATTTATAAAGAAATTACAAACTGACCATTAGCACAGCAAAAACGTTAAAAGCTTTTATAGCCACAGTATTGTAGATTAGGATAAGCAAAAGGGAGAGCACAAATACTACTTATCTAATTTTACAATTGGAGCTAGAGAAAGGGTGAACATAATGGGAAATAAATGCTGCTTGTATAAAAGGTGTGTTTTGCATGTAATACAAAGCACCCACAATATTATGGAATTTATTATTTTTTGCTTTCTGTATAATCACACTCTGCAAGCTTGTGTGTTTCAATGCAAAAACATTTTCCAACTGTACAATTTAGTATATGTGTTTTGGTTTCATCTCACCAACCCTTTATGCCCCCCTTATTCTAATCTTTTAATTGTCCAACCTTGGAGTAATGACTCAATAATTTTAGTTTCTCAGAAACATTTGTATTAGCATTTATAATTTACATCAATACATATTACAGTCATGCCATTTGACCCTATCAAGCCCAGAGAAAAGGTTTTTCTTCTGTATATAATTATGACTGCATATTTTTTAAATATGTAAAATGATTTCTTAATGAATGGGACTACGTTAGAAAAGCGCAGACACTTTCATACGATCAAAAATCAAGTGACCTAATGTCTTAGTTGGAAGCTATCAGGGGTATAAAATAAAAAGATATTTCCTTTACATTTTAGTTCTTACTATAACTTTTCCCATGGCTTGCTCATTTCTGTATTCATTTTTTCCTGAAATGATGATAACAATTAGAAAATTTTGGTAGGTTTTACCATTTTAAAGATATTCACTAGATAATAAAAACACCAGATAATATAAATGGAGCTACACACCATCTAAATTAGGGGGAAAAAGAGTAGATTGCTCTTTTCCCCAAGGAGTTTACCAAGCAAAATCTAATATTAATAAAGATAAAATGTGAAAAACTTCAAAATGAAAGACAGATTGCAAAGGAAAGTAAGGCAAACCCCAAACCCATGTAGTCCCCTTAAAGGAGTCTCTGGGTTGGTAACTGGGCATAAAGAAAAGACTTCAAAAAAGATCAAAGTTGTCAAACAGATTCACTCTTTTTTATGAGGAAGTAAGTAAACGGGTAGACAGTGGAATAGCAGCTGATATAGTGTACTTGGACTTTGCTAAAGCATTTGACACTGTACCCCACAGACGGTTAATATGCAAGTTAGAGTCGATAGGTTTGGAAAAGTCAATCTGTAAATGGATAGAGAACTGGCTTAAAGATCGCATGCAGAGAATAATGATTCATACTCTGGATGGTTTAAGGCTATGAGGAGAGATTAGCTGAACTGAATCTATTCTCCCTTGGGAAAAGACGTTTAGGGGGATATGATCACCATGTATAAATATATAAACGATCCATATAAAGAACTCTAACTAGGGTTTTATATCTGGGATATGTTTATTTCCCTAGTGGTTGAACTTGATGGACTTATGTCTTTTTTCAACCTGATGTACTATGTAACTATGTAATATTCTTATTGGATATATATCACCCATTTAATTATCTTGCTGACATTCTGTCCCTATGTCATGTCATGACCCTATCCTTGCCCTTTAATCCGTTTTCCAGGTGAAAATGAGCTGCATGATGACAAATATTCTCTGAATATGACATCTCATGTTTCACTGTACTACAATACAGTATATGCAGTGTATATTTCCTGTATATTGGCATTATTCCAATAGCATGCTGGATTTCAGAAGCATAGCAACAGAATTGTTCTGGTTATATAGAGTGGGTCTGTCTTTGATTACAGAACACCAGTGGCGACATGACACTAAGTTAACCTATAAATGGTGAAACTGAAGCACTAGGGCACTAGGGGCCTTAAGTTGATTTCCAACCATGAGGGAATTATTTGCTTTAAATTAGATCCATTAATGCCAAGGCATCTGAATATTCTGGGAATTACAGTTCCACCACAAAGAATAAACCCAAATATTGCCTAGACTTTTAAACATGGCTTTAATATTGCTCCAGCAGACAGCAGTGTTCTGTACTGAAAAGCATTATAGTAGAAGTCAAAGCACACCATGGCTTATCTTTCAACACTATATTTGACTATGATAATGTTACCATTAAATATATATTTAAAAGCCAGATGGTTATAGTCAGAGCTTGTTAAGGTATAGTGTGTTCTGCTGAATCATCTGCTCCTCCGCCTGGTATAGTGGACAGAAAGTCATGAATTTATAAAGAGCATTACCTGCTGAGGGCAAAACTTTATTAGACAGGTAAAGACCAACATTGCAGAGCCGTGCTACTGACAGATGTGAAAGGTGGAGCAGTCAGCTCGCTCAGCTGTTACAGATAAGCATGGTTGACCTGGTTCATCATGATCCATATTTAGCTGACCACGCTTATGACTGGATGATGCTGATTTTCAGATTTACAATTCGGGTACTTATTTGGAACAAAACAATGTCAATTTCCTCAATCATTTGCTTTGTGCTATAAACTGCCTATGAATTTATCTGTACAGTATATTCTAAACTTTTCAGTTGGGGAAACTACAACTTTACATTTATTTAATAAAAACATTTATATATATATATATATATATATATATAAATTTTTAATATATTGTAATTGTAAATCCAGCTATATATAAATAAGCAACCATGCTTATATATAAAGCTGGACTTACAATTGCCATATACAATATTTCACTATACGCATCTGCAAATAGTCTATTATGTGAGACTGAAAGAGCATTAAGGGCCCATTTAGATCTATGACCTGCTTTAATGAATGCATGTTGAAGCTTGTTATCTTATGCATGCATGTGCATTGGGTTAAAACAGCCTATTAATTGACTGTTCAAAATTAATGGCCCTGCAATGCACCGTTTATGTGAACAGTTTGCTGCAAGTTACTGCAACACATATTGTACACCTGAATAAGCCCTGAAGTGTAGCAAACACAACTTTAACCCACCTCTTTTAAATCTTGAGTGTAAAAAGTTAGGTTCTTGGGTGTTTAATTCTTTCTTCCTATTCTGTTGACCAACTGTAAGGGATAAGAAATGGAAGACAATTTCCCAACAGGGGCACCAACTGCAATATAAAGTTTGCAGATGTTTTTAAAGTACATGCAAACTTATTAGCACAACATGTGCAAAAAATACATACAATAAAATATTAGTGCATAAACCACAATGATGAATGTTTAGGAGCCACTACTGAAAAATAAAGTTTTGGGTTTACTGATACTTAACTCTTTCTATTTCTACTAAAATAAAAGTTTGTATTTTTATTCATTTTTTTCCTCCTACCTAACTGTATGCCCCCTTTCTTTCTTATCTAAATGACCAATTCTATTTTATACCCATTGATCACAACATGGGAGGAGTAGTACATAACTTCCTGAAAACATCAAAGCACCCTGCTTCAATGCTCCTCTAAAGAGCTCCAAGACCCGATGGAAGCAATAGGCTGGCTCTTGGTAGACATTATCCTTCACCATGCCTTGAGGGGTGAATGTGAGTCTGAAGACATGGGCATTCTAAGACAGGGGTCAGAAGCCAAGGAACCTTGTCAGCCAAGCCAGAGGTCCAAAGTTTAGGAACACAGGATCAGCAAGAAAGCAGGAACCAAGAAGATTTAGGATCAGCATCTGATAAGGTAGAAAACGCAGATCACGTACAGAGATCCGCATAAGGATGATGATGAGGAAACCAATAGAAAACAAAGAATGATCTGGCAACTCTCTGCACACTGCAGTATTTAGATAGGCCAAGGTTCCTGTTGATGTGATTATGGTGTCCTGTACTATTGAAGGCTAATGATCCCAAGCAAGTCTCAGTATTTCCATTCACATTAGCACAAGCTGTAAAGGAATAGTCAGGCGATGGGCATGATTTTAATAAAACTCTCCAAGACTGGAAAGTATACACTTTTATCAGTGAACCTGGGTGATCAAAAAAACTGGGGGATCTGGTCCAGGATTAAAAACATTTGCTAAGAAATCTATTCCAGGATTGCTGGATCACCCAGGTTCACAGATAAAAGTTTATCCTCTCCAGCCTTGGAGAGCTTTAATAAATCAGGCCTTATGTCTGTGGCTCAGCAGATGCCCAACATTGCAGAAATGAAGATTTGCAGGACCAAGTCCAGAACATGTTATGTTGGCCATGCAGGTGCAAGCCAACCAGCTTTTAACACTTAAGCTGGTCCCTTTAGAAACCTAAATGCACTGCAGAGTATTAGTATCTACACCTATACAGATACGGAGATGGTAGGTGCATAAAGACTTTTGGGCTCTAACTTACTTTAAAAGTAACAATATTGTATTGCCAAACAATGTCACCTGCCAGTGGTCTTCCATTCCTATAGATATGAGGTTGTCACCAAAATTGCTAAAACAGGTGACTGTTGTTATATATATATATATATATATATATATATATATATATATATATATTATTATTATATTATATATTGTCTAGATTATAACCTCTTCAGGAGTAAAAATTGTTGCCACTCAGTTAAACATTCTCCAAAATGTTAATACATAAATTTGGTAATAGAATGGTAAGTCATTGACTGGTAAGTGGCACCATATAGTCCAGTTCTGTGGATTTCAATTTGTATTAAGTATAAATTGTCGATGTTATAATCCTCCCACACTTTTGGGCTTTAGCTATTGCGTTCCAGCTTTCAAAATCTGCTACATATATCACAATGTGCAGCACTAAATACAGACATTCCGTCTTCCTTCCTGGTTGGCATGGCAACGCTTGTCAAATCATCCCTTGGTAGTGCCCTTTAATTGATTGAATAAATTATTTCTGCTACATGTGATTACCGAATGATGTACTGGGTTTTCTCCTTACCTCACACAGCAGTCTGTGCATATATCAATATTCTGCATTTATTATCATCCGCCAGGAAACTGACCTTCAGAAAGTGCCTAGGATGTTTAGTAAAAAGTAGCATTAAATTATTACATTTATGAGCAAACATCGTATTAAAACGGTGCATGTCATAATCACTTAGTTATTATAGTTTTATATTAAAAAAAAAGCAAAGCTTTCTTTTTCAAGGTTTTCCTGTTGGATACACAGTTATATTTATTGATGTTTGCTTTTATTTTAGCACAGGATTTATTATTTAGCCAATAAGAGAATAATTTGAAAATGGCATAATAATGTAAATCTAGAAGTGGTCCATGACATGTTTTTAGCTTGCTAATATTTACTAAGAGAAGCAGGGATCCCATTTGTACAAAGCAGAGTTTCTCAATCTTCCTAACATGAGGGAACCCTTGAAATAACTTTCAGATCTTCAGGGAACCGCTTCTATCATTACAATATCCACAGGTCACAGTATATTAGTGTGGTGGTCAGGAGGAAGAATGGCTCTTACATTGCTGGCCTATGGGGAGAATGTCACCCTTACACATAGCCAGAAAGATCATTGGTGTCCTCTAAACTGACCTGAGAACCACATATTGCTCATTTCTCAAGAAACCCCTAGTAAACCCTGGAGGAACCCTGGTTGGGAAACACTGCTATAGATAGTAAATGCCATTTTGTCTTCTTCCAGTGTTTGCAAACCAAACCCTTCTTGGCGTTTAAAGCAAAAGAAAAATAACCTCCCCATAACTGGCACTGACATTTTTATCTAATTTTGGTTCTTTCCCTGGTTCAGGATATTCAGCTATCTTGGTTGGCCAAGCTGGAATGATGCCACTCCTGCACATGTGCACACGGGTTCATACATTGTGGCATTGAAGTCCACTGCGCATGCACACTTAGTGTATATTGAACAGTACCATGTTATTGTAAATGCAGAGGTGCTGTTCATTAGATGTTACTAACTTACTAACATTTTTTAGGAGAAGCAGGAGTTTCATTTTTAAGGACTTACACTTTGTCCTCTTCCAGTGCTGGCAAACCAAACCTAATTGGGGTTTAAAGCAGAATTAAAGTCCTATAGTACATGCAGATGGGTTAATAATTTAATTTCTGTGCATGCTTAAAATACATTCTACAGAAGAACACGAACAGGCAGGCAAGTTTGTATTATTGCAGAAGAGACATATCCCTGCTACAATAGGGAGTCTGTCTGCTTAATTTTTAAAATATCTAAATCTTCATGCTTAATTACCCTTTGGAAAAAATTGGGCAGGGTCCTCTCCTCCTCCCGTGTCACTGTCTGTAGCTGTTTGTCATTTGCAACCCCTATTTATTGTACAACACTGCGTAATATGTTGGTGCTATCCTGTTTAATAATTCTGAATGGTCACAGTCAATCATGTATCATTGCCTTCACAATACCTTAGAATAAGAAAATGCATTTATACCCTGCTAGAGACAAATATACTAGATTAGTTTTATTTGTAAAAATTACCAAACTTTGACAATGCCTAAAAGTAGCAGAGGGACAGAAGGTCTTGTCTTGCAATGTTTTAGGGTTAGTATAAATTTATATACTTTTCCTAATCTCCTAGATGGTAAACTCTTCTGGGCAGGGTCCTCTGTATCTGTCTGTCATTTGCAACCTCTATTTAATGTAAAGCTCTATTGACGCTATATCAATCTTGTTTATTATTATTAATATTATTATTATTATTATTATTATTAATAACAATAATAATAATAATCAGAACAAAGTGACATGTTCTGAAAAACGCTGTGCTAAATACTTGTATATTGCTTACTTGTGTTTGATACAGCTCCCCCCACGCACACATACAGTTACACACAGCTTCTCCATCCACCCATGTATCCATCTCTTATTGTAACCTTTTCTCCTTCCATCTATTTATCTGACAATTACTGTTTAGCTTGTATTATAAACACAATATTCAGTCTGTGAATGAAGCATCTTTGTAAATCTAGGTCACTGGAGATTATCGCCTCTCTATCCTTGTGACTAGAAAAGAATACCATTGATAGAAGATGCATAGTATGGATGGCTATTCCACCTGGACCATTTGTTGTAACATCTTGCAACCATCCTCTTCACATTTAAACAGTTGCAATCACCTTTAACCCAGACATGGGTTGTTGTAATAGCTGTGCCGGTTTTTGTTTTAGATTTGGTTAATTAGCTTCCTATGCTAATGCACACATTCACCAAATTAGCTAACTGTTTTGATTTCCAGCCATTTAGTGCTTAATTACTATCCATCACTTGACCGCATTTTTTGTGGTTTCTTGTTTTTCATGCAATAAATTTAACCGAGTCATGTTAATGTGCATCTTTCACTTGGACACAATGTAGGCAGCAGCTTTACGTACAAAATTAGTACCAAAGAGGGTTCATCCTCTCAATATAATGCAGCCTTTGGAATATACTGTGACATGACCAATTTGTGTGGAGTTCTAGAGAGCTGATGAGCTAAAAATATTGTCCCAGAGTGCAAAATTCATTGTTTGTTGGTTAAATGCCACAGTCTAATCGTGCTTCAAATGGGTACTTTATAAGTACAGCAAAATCTTACCATTTGTAATTGTTCTTTAACACATTGCATTAACACATGTTAACGTGCTTTAAGATGTAATGCCATTCAGAATTAATAAATGACACTCCAATGCACATATATATGCAACAAGACTACCTTTGTAGTTGTGGTGTGCTGTGTTGGAAAAATTCTGCAGGTCAGTTTTTAGTTTAATGAGCTGCACTGCAAGCCCAAAGAAAAAAAAAAAAAAAAGAACTAAAGAGTTTTATTACTAATTGGGATCACCACACAAAAAAGTATTCATTATTGCAGCGGTCGCCAACCTTTTGGACCTCATGGACCACTAAATTTAAAATTTTAAATCCAGCGGACCATTAATAGGAATTTTTTAAAAAAGATTAATACATTTGGAAATAATGATCTTCCTAATGGTGCCTGACGAGGACTGTGAGCGCTCTGATTCATTGATCAGCTCACAGTTAAGTAAAGTATTACTATTGTTACTATTATCATTAGTTGCATTATCCATTTGCATTTTTCTTTCCTATTATGGGTTTATTTCATTTGAATCTAGGACTAAACAAGAAATTATAGTTATCAAAGTCAAACTTTATCATTAGATATAACAGTTGAAGAAAGTACGCATACTTATATAAAAGAGCATCTTATAAATAAACAAATAAAATAAAACAATCAGATGAGAATCGGTATTCGCAGAGCAATACTGAAGCGTACGGCACGGCAACGGTTGCCTGATACAACTTTTGACTACACTGACGTCACGCTGCGCCTCCCTTGTTTTTCCGCCTCTAGTACAGTTTGGAAATTTAGTGCAATATAAAGACGAAAATTTTCATTCAGAATATAAGAATTTATTACCATAATATTTTTGTTTTTTTATTAATAAGACATAAAAATTGCAAATAATGTCCAAATTTTTCGGTGGACCACTATAATTTTCTTGCAGACCACCACTGCATTATTGCATGGGCCTAAACTGGACCTTTCATCAATTTTTCATGTTAAATTTGTGATATGTCACAATATTCAGCAATATCATCATGTTTTTTTTTACATTTTTATCATTAGGTAGACCAAGCTGTGTCCATTGACATTGCCTGGGCAAAGATAATACCAACAGTCTTCTGTATGCAGCACAAAGCATTTCCTCAGCCCCTCACCGCTTGGTTCTGAAAGAACTGAACTTTAGTTGTGTTTGAGAACAGAAATTTGTTCATTAAAAAATGGTGGTGAGCAGTTTAATCGGCAAGTGGATTCCAGCGCTAGTGGTGTTATGAGCACCATTTTGGCATAAACATACCAGGTTGTAGGTGTCCTGCAGTAATGAAAGATCCAGGAACTTTTCACTGCTGCATCCTAAAAACTGGTATCTTTGGCACCAGTTCCACAGCGGACTTCTGGTCCTTCTTTTTGGCCACTGCAGGACTTACATTGTTCCTGGCATCTGGGTCTATTCGTGGCAATGCCATGTCTTAAACATGGATCTACACTGCATTGCCCATGACCCATACAGTGTAGACAGAAAACAAAAAGCCACCAGGAGCAGGGATACATTTTCTGCCACAAGACACTTGTTTCATGTTGCATGTTTCTTTTGCCAAAAACCTCTATCTCCTAGTGAGTTTTCAATTTTTGGGGTATCGTTACTTTTTAAGAGCAGTCTTTAAATAGTTGTAAGCTATTCATTTGTGTGACAGGTACACTTTAAAACATTAACATTTAGTCCTATATTTTTAGCTCCTTTTCTCAGAACCCTGGATATTTGTAATGCTGAGTTTTACAATGGTTGAAAGTATTACAGTAGGATATCACAAATGAAGAAACCGAGTTGTAGAATTGCTTTAATTAATAGGAAATGTTCCCCCACCTGCGCTTTACAGTAAAACTCACATTTTCCTTGGCCTTTCCATCGATGTGAGAGCAAAGCAGCATGCAAGGACTGACACTAATGGGCTTCTTGAGTCATACATCTGGGAGAGCCTATCACTGATCCGTCCTGCATTCAGTCAAGCCCCAGGTGGCTCAATGTATCGCTTATGTGATTTTGTTAGCCTCCACTGGATTCAGGTCTACAATCCTACTCACTTTCTCTTTGCTCAATTAATTTATAAAAGTCAGCTGCACAAAATAAAATGCCATTAATGTCAAGGTTTGTTTAATTTAAACATATGCATTTTTGCTGATATGCATTCACATAAATTTGATGGGGCTTGCTGGGAGGTAAGCACGTTTTGTTTTTTTTTAATAAAAATAAATACCCTAAGATAGAAAATGATTGGCTGGTTTAACAAACAGTCTATGGATATTACAGATGTGCAGGGACAGTTATTAACATTTGTGAATGCCAGATTCAGCAATTTCTTCAGAACTTCTGCCAGTAATAAAAAGACAAACTGATTGTCTTTCGATATTACCACAAATGTCTTTTGTTGCAATATTTACATTCATTATAGTGCTTTCACTTGCAGTACCTTTTTCTAACACCAGTCTGATGGGTAACGTCTTTCCACTCACTTTCTCTGAGCCCAGGTCAACTGCAACTTTCCCCAGCTTGTGACTGAACAGTGAAAGAAGAACAGTCATGACTTCATCTATCTGTCTAAGCTTTTACTATTCCTCTATTCAGCACATGAATGGATTAGCTTCTTTTGCTGCTTCTTCTTACACTCCATCTCTGGTTTAGGAAGCCTGCAGCTGGTCAAATTCTGATACTTACACTTCTTGAATTTTAAATACAAAATTCATCTTGTATTGTACGGAGGCTACTCCTTCACTGCAAAGATTAAATGTCTGGGTGATGTAAACGGCAAGTTTGTCTACTGTACCCTCACTTCCACAATGGTCTGTGTGGTCCCTCTTCCATCCTACACTCTTGGCATCTTCCATGTGCAATACAGGACCATTAGTCCATTGTAGTGGATGTTGTAAATTGTAGTGGATGATGGCAGTGCCTGTCAGCCTCTGCACAGTTTGATAAAAGGTGCTTGTGGAGGATTGGTTGCAGAGAAGCCGATGAGAACTGGGACCAGGCAATTCACATACCTATAGACATAAATATTTACCCCTTGCAGTGTGTGGGGTGGCCCACTAATGGGGAATTTCTTTGGCGGTTCTTCGAGTTAGGCGCTTAGTAACCTTGATAATTATTTATTAGTATGCAATAGTTTATACAAAAAAACATTTGTATGCAGGAGTTCGGTCCCAGTGGAGATTCATTCTTAAGAATTCTCCGCACCAGCCTGCTCTCCAGTGTTCTACCTGGTACATCAGCCATGGTGTTATTGGGTGCACATCGCATTTTTTTTTGATGGTTTCAATACATCACTGCAAACAGAGCAGACATAATCCCTCTGTGACTGTGTCATAGAATGTCAGCGGAATACTGATTTTGAAAGAATACTTCTCAGTGCACCAGACCAGTGCCTGCACATAAAAGTTGCTCAGTTGCTTTTGGAGAATTTGCATCCTAAAATCCTGATGATGTCACTGCCGCATCTGTAATCGTCAGTTTACTGTTGCCTGTGGGTAGAGTGGGAATGACAGTTTTGCTATGATTCCCTAATGTTGTTTGCAGAAAATGCTATCATTAATTGAATGATAATTCATGTAGCAAAGAGATGAAAGATGTGAGCCGTAAACAGAGGAGGAGGGGGCTTGATTGATAAAAATAGATAAAGTACATGGACTGTTGACGAGAAGGAGAGGGCTTGATGACTCTAGTGGTCAGTGTGGAAAATAGGCAGGATCATAGGAGTAAGTAGAACTTCTAATACACCAGTCTACAAATTCAACTGCACCCAGGAAAAAATGCACAGGACATTTAGGTAAAAAATAAGGTAAGGCTGGAGTTCCTCTGTACAGTGGCACAGAGAACCAGTTTAGGGTATTGTCATATATCCTTCCAATTTATATTTTTAAAAAAATAAAGTAAATTTAACATTTTTCACTTCTAAAAAATCAACATTGAAACACAATTCAATTACACCAATAAAATACACTTGTGAATGTGGATGTTCTTGTTAAATACAACAAAATTATCTTGCATTGTTTTCGAACAAAAGCTTCTGTCTACAGTATCTTGTCATCAGTAAATGTGGAATGATCAGCCACAAAACAAGCCCTGTTCTATAACATTATAAAGAGTTTAGTGACAGCTCCAGCATTCATAACTAGATAATGCTGAATATTATCTACCTTTGAGAAAGCAGAAAATGACAAATATCATATAAAAAAGCTGGACATAAGAATGATAATACTCAGGAAACAATAAAACATTGGAGGAATGAGCCAGCAGATGGCATATAAAAGGCAGAGAGGATCATTAATTAAACAGAGCAAGAGTCCCATAAATTTCCATGACAAGAGCTAGCATGACTTTAATGAAAGTTTTTTCAGCAGACCAAATTGTGTGATATGACAAAATCCAGGCAAATAAGAAGAAAGTATAGTCATATCTGTGTTCTTATTACAGTAATTAGAGCATATCAGAGAGACTCTAAAAATACAACCATATGTATAGGCTATGAATATTCCTATGCCTAACCCATCTTCCTATGGCAAGTATCATATCAGCCTATCTTCCAGTTCACTAGAAAGTCTACAATCATCAGGGGTGTAGTCATAAAAAAAGAAGAGGGGTCACGGTGATAGCAAAGACTATCCAAGGTGAGCAAGCAGGGAGAACCTATATGGGGGGTCCCGAAAAAAGTGAGGGCACAGTGTGCCCACGCGTGCCCACCCCACTACACACCTGACAAACGGCATTGCTACTTTTACTGCTGCTATGGATGGCCACAAAAAAAAAAAAAACAAGGCAACCATACAAGTGCTGGAAATTAGGCTTTGCTACAGAAATATGGAACGTTCTGCCCATTCAATGGTGAGAAATCTTTAAATCTCATAACAATATACAATCTAGCCTCCATGAATTCGGCAGAACTATATGAGATTGTATAGGAATAATTTATGGAAACTACATGGTAGATCATGCCAGAACAGTCCCAGACATGTCCAAGAAAAATTTACTGGAAACCATATACAGCAGTTGTGCATTATTTGGTGCCAATAATGGTGTTTGTTGGGCAGCTAAAACAGGTGGCTTGACACCCTTTATACACTATAAATATGCAAAATGTATTAAAATTATTATTATTATTATTATTATTAATAATAAACAGGATTTATATTGCGCTCACATAATACTCAACGCTGTACAAATAAATTGGGGTTGCAAATGACAGACAGATACTGACACAGGAGGAGGAGAGGACCCCTATACGATTGGATGGTTTTTAGCTCCCATATGATTGAATGGTTGACATTAGTGAAACTTTACCTTATTCACCAACATAAGTTTAGTATCTTTTACAAGTGAATAATTTACTTTGCTAAAATACCCTGTGATTGAATTCTACACAGCTATAGGAATGTTCGGTCATGCTGGCCATTTTGTCATTGACAGAAATACAAGTCTGCAACAGTACAACCGATTAAACTATCAATTTTCATCCAGGGTTCCGTGGGACCCTAGAATTCCTTCCAGAGTTTGCTAGCGGCTCTGAGTTTTTGCTGATTGGCCTCCCATGTGATGGCCTCCCATGAGAAAAGGTGTATTTTTTTTAAATGACCTCCTATGGTTTTACATAAAATTGATAACCGAACTGTGCAGCCTCCTGGCTATATCAAAATGATGCCGTATTCCTGGGTAAGTATGGTTTCCAGTCACTATTTGCAAATGAGAATTTATGTTGGGACATCTACTATTATAAGACCCCACATGAGGCTTATCATCCCCCTTGCTTTTTATTTGTCACTTAGGGTCCCCTGGATGTTTCCCTTCTATGCCTGCAGAGGACGTAGTTGGTGTTATGATACCTTTTTTACTTACTTACTTAAGAGAGAATGCATACATATGTCTGATTGTACTCCTAATAAAGGAGACTTGTCCGTGAAACGAGTTGAGTATTAATTCAGAGACACTTCTGTAGGGATAAAGCAGAACAGTTTTTAATTTATTGTTAAATTTTGTATATTTATGATTTTGATGTATAAATAAAGATTTTGTTGTCTTTTTAATATATTGATGCCTTTAAACTCATAAGGTTTTAGTAGGGATTTCCCAACACATGGAAATTATTTCAAGGGTTCCTCAGTGGTAAAAAGATTGAGAAAGGCTTGATTAAATATACGTAACATCCCAGATATGTCATTTTGATGAATCAAGACAAAAGCCAACTTAATAATAGGGTAAAAATCATTGAGGCAACCTAAATCATAGAGAAAATGAATATGTATACAACATGCTAATTCCTCAGTAATATTAAAACAATCATTCCAGGTAACCAAATGCTTGAAATATGTTTTTTATGATCTGCAATATGTACAGAATCTGTTTTGTGTAACAGATGGGAAATTTCACAGCTTAAAATATTCTTTGCATTTTCTAAGGTTGTAAGGAATTATACGCAGAGACAAATTTATATTTCAGCTGTAAATACATGCAGTCAAGGAACACAGCCCAATCCAACCAATCCTTTAAAGCCCAACTAATTCCTACACTGAACAAGGCGAAATAGCAGTTGGGTTAATAAATGGCTACAAAGGTGTTAGATTTACTTAAGGAGTATAGGCTGTTCACTCTGAAACATGAATAACCATTTGCAAAGGAAATTTTCACTTAGCCTAATGAATGTGGGAAAATTCATGTTGCAAAGAACATACAATTAGATACAAAGACGTCCTAAATAGATGTGTTAATACCTTCTATATTATTGGATATTTGACATTAGGGGAACTTTACATTATTCACTAACATAAATCTAGTATCTTTTGCAAGAGGATAATTCACTTTTCTATATAAACAGCATAAATTCCTTTAGTAAATCAACCATAAAAAGTGTATAGAAGCATATTAGTGGACAAAATATGTGTTATAGGGGCCAAGTGTGCTTGCACACTGCACTAAAGCTGATTTCCTCTCTGAACTTAACCAGTGAGTGGGTCAAAGATAGATGTCAGACTACATTTCCCAGCATCCCTGCATTGCAGTACATTCATGTGTGTACATAAGATGCAGGCCTTGTAATCACAGTATTTAGGTAACCTACCTGCTCATTATATCTTAGTCTGATAAAATGAAGCAAAAAGACAAGGGAGGTCTTTTAGCTGCACAGATCCATCCAAGCACAGCTGTACATTGGAGTTTTTGAGTTCTAGTCCACTCAACATGATTGCTTTGAGCCTTGGTTGGAATACCACAACTGTCACAACTGCACACAGCCATGGCCGTTATCCAGTTGTATCTACATACAATCTTTTATTATATATATATTATATGGTATCTGTTGTAGAGCAATAAAAAAGCATTTTGTTAACCAATGGTGTCTTTTCACTTCCTTTATCCCCTTCAGTTTTTGTGCAAAACTACAACACTAGAAAACTGATCGTATACTGGTGTTCAGATGTTTAGAAATCCCTGTAGATGCCTAGTAAGTCATCCAATGGTCACCAAGTGGTTAAAAATGGCATTCTGTATGTTAAATCAACCAGCCATGTACCCAAGCCCTTTGGTGAGCAGATCCCTACATGGCCAAACATTACTTAGGTAGGGGTTAAAACACAAAAGCTACAACACATTTACAGAAAAATCAGAAGCGATCATTATTATTTTCAAAGCTTATACAATTGCTTGGTCATCCGTTTCCTTTTTCCGTGGGAAAGGAAATGGTCTTTAACTGCCTTTGCCCTGGTGATCGGCATAGTCTGAGGGCCAGTTTGTATTTTGTCCACCAGCATTAAAATGAGGATGGTGGTAATCTCCCACAGCCAGCCATTATAGAGGAGAAAACTTCATCTATATGCACCCTTCATTGGGATGTTATATAATAAAGAATCACAGTATCAGTCCAAGACAACTAACTTCTTTAAATTTATTTCTTTCAGGATGACTAAAATGTCTCTTCCCTGCCTTGTTTATTGAAATGTCTCAGACATATGTCAAACTTATCACATATAGGCTACCACCATTTGAGCATTTTGCCATCTGGGTCTGAATCCTATTGGTTATTATAGAACAGTATATGAAGAACCAAAAACAGTTTTTGTTTATCTGATACCCCCTAGTAACCTGTTTTTACAACCATTGATCCTACCTGTAAATCTATTGATTTTCCACCTTTTGTAACAGGCTAAGCTGTCCATCACAAAGTGCAAATTACAGAGGTTAAGACAAAGCATATAACACCAATGATGACAACAGAATCACCTTTTTTTGCTTATGGTTTAAATAAAATCTACTACTGAAACTGCGTAAAAAGTGAAAGATAGAGTATGGTTTACTTTACGTGGTTTGCTGTTTACTTAAAGCACTTTTAAAATTACATGTACATCATTTCCAATAGGGGAGAAAACTCCTGCACAATTTTATTGCAGAGTTCTGCAAGTTGAAACAAGACAATTCTACTGCCAAATGATAGGACATTGTATATTTGATTTTTATTTCAACCATTTAGATCTATGCAGTACATTAATTTGCATGTGCTAGTGCACATTTTTTGTGTGTTAACATGCATTCATTAAGGCAACCCATTCCAAATGAAGGGCTTCCAGCAACCCAAGCAGGCAAAAAGTGTTGGATACTTTTTTCCAT
Organism: Pyxicephalus adspersus; assembly: GCF_032062135.1. Taxonomy (NCBI): domain Eukaryota; kingdom Metazoa; phylum Chordata; class Amphibia; order Anura; family Pyxicephalidae; genus Pyxicephalus; species Pyxicephalus adspersus. The sequence continues at coordinate 25,576,355 of NC_092862.1, forward strand.
ACACAGGAACCAACAGCACTACTAGAGGAACATACTCACTACTGTGCATACCTGCAAACCTGGCATAGATCTGATCCAGGATTAAAAACATTTGCTAGCAAATGACTTTGAAGAATTCTATTCCAGGTTTGCTGGATCACTCAGCTATACTGATGAAAGTGTATCTTCTCCAGCCTGAGGGGAGCTTTAATAAATCAGGCCCAGTGTGTTGGAGTTTCCTAAAAAAGTTGGCCCAGAACATTTGGCAAGCTAAATCTCTATCTAAGAACACATACTACAGGGCTGCAAGAGCAATCAGGGGAGCGGCGCTGTCAGTTCTGCTCCCCTAATTGCTTTTGCAGGTCCCAAAAAATTCAATCCCGATGGACGAATTTACACAGACGGTACTCGCTTACATGTTCGGTAAGCGAGAACAGCTGGATTTGCTGCAAGATCAATTTTAGGCTTTTTCAAGTATTCATTATTATTATTGTCATTAATAATAAACAGTTATTAATAATAATTATTAATAAACAGTATTTATATAGAATCAACATATTTTCCTACCTCCAGTCCTCCTAAATGACTGAAACCACTTTAAAAACTGCTTGCAGATCCTTAAAAGATTATGGAGTTGGTTGAGATGGCAAACAACCCTTGGACACTACATATAGGGTCTGAAAAAACGCAGCAATAACACCATGAGCAAACACATGGGAAAAACAAAAAGGAAAAAAAGAACCCATTTTTCCAATATAAACCATATTTAGGGGGCAGCTAAATGCGATTTAGCTGCGCAGTATCATTTAAAAACAATACACTAGTATAAATTCAGCCTTACAGAGACACAGTAATCCAATAAACCCTTATGTAATTGACTGGATAAATCCCACTGATTCCCTATTTTTATATTTGTGCAAATCCAAAGCTGCGCCTACTAAACATCAAAATTCCTGGAGTAGGCCAATACAAGAACTGCAAAAAAGGCATTTTTTTTTTTTATTTGATAGGTTCTTTGTTAAATATTTCCTCCCTTATCTCCGACTGTTTCCACCTTCAACTCGATAACGGGCAGTAAGGTTTGAAACAGAGTGATATTTCAGCGAGGATTCTGCGCGCAGTTCATTGTGACTTTTTTATCAGCTGCAGGAATAGAGGGAGACTGAATTAAAGTAGTGCTGCGGAACCTCGAGCCAAGATAACAATACAAATAGATTTTCTCTAACAGAGAAAAACAGCTGTCTCCATTATTTCAATGCTTCACCTTTCTCCATCCCATTAATTGGGTCTTTGATCACAGGCTGAGGTGGAGAGGGTCTGATAAGGAATAGGTTATTAGTAAAGTAGCCTGGAGGAATGAATTGGGCCATGTACTTGCTGCAGAAGATGAGATAAAAGCTATAATGCGTCTGTATGTGAGTGCTGGGGAGTGATAGGGCCTTCACACAGCCCTGAACCGCTGGCAGACCAAACCCGCTAATACTCCAGTGATATGATAGCTAATACAGGATAGAAATTTAGCTCGCAGGAATGGAAGAGGATGAAAATTCCATAAAGGCTTCCTCTTAAAAGGCTTACACTATTCTATCAAATAGTGTCAGAAAATTTGTAGAAAAAAAAAGTTTTTGATCTTACAGTGCGTTAAGCGTAACTGTTAGCTCGCCGCATCAGAACCGGTAGCAACGACTGTTTAAATTTGTTAGCCATCGTGCTAATAGGGGCAGCCTTTGAAGTACGGGCAAAGCTAAATTGGAGGAATTAGGTTTGATTGAACTGAAGACTGTTTATTTTTTTTTTTATTTCTGCAGATCAGGCATTGAGAGATTTGTAATAGTCCACTGAAAATCTTCAAGAACTTGCTATCTTGTAATCCGTTTTATTTTTTATTTTCTGGCATGAAGGGGAAAAAAAATGACCGTGGGGGACAAGGGCATATTGGTTTGTTGTTAATGTACTGGAAAGAGGCGACTACGGAGAAAATAGTTAATATTAAATTATGAACACAAGGTTATCTTTCGGCTGCACATGCTCCATTGCCCTAGGCTGGGGTAATCTGTTAATAGCATTCAGCCAAAATGACACCATTAAGAGGCTAAGGCTGCGCAGTTTTGCAAGCGAAATCGTGTATACGTCTGGCGGTCTATCATCCGGCGTGCAATAAATTATCTATGCTACTAAAAATTGAGGCAGCACAGAAGTTTTCACAAAACTACAATCCAGACATTAATAAAGGAGACATATGGTGAAAAAGCACTGAGGGATTTGTCTGTTAGAAGGTTTGGATTTCCTACATTTCATGACAAACGGAGTTTAAATCTATTCAGGTTAGACTTATGCTGTTCATACACAGACAAGATATTGACAAGCAATTCAATCAATCCGTGATGTATTTCACTCCAGTGACCATTTACTTCTCTCCATGTGCAATAAATAGGTTGCACAGATTATTTAATGGAAAAAGTTCAACGATTTTCCCAATTTTTTGACATAGGGCCTGATTTAAAAAAAACTCTCCAAGGCAGGAATACACGTTTATACACGTTTTTGTTAGCAAATGTTTTTAATCCTGGACCTGATCCATTCCAGGTTTGCTGGATCACCCATTTTCACTGATAAAAGTGTATCCTCCCAGCCTTGGAGAGCTTTAATAAATCAGACCTATATTCTTGTTCTCACTTTTATCAGAGTAATGTTTTAAATGTGTTCTTAGTTTTAAAAAAAAAGTTCTTCAATGCAGTTAGTCTGTGTAGAGGCTGGTGGTTGTTTTCACTATTTTTGTCTGAACACTAAAGGGCAGCAGAGTGGCTACAATAGGAAGACTACATTTCCCACGATTCCTTGCATTGTGTATCATGGATGTGAGTATTTCCACTTGTAGTCTCTGCTTTCTACAGCACGATGGGGCGGCTACAAATGTAAACATTCTGAATGGAGCATGAATTGTAGCCACAAGCATTGAAGATACACCATTCTCCACAAATGATATATAGATATTTACGGGAAAATATTTAGTATAATATAATATAATATTTTAGTATAGGAGGAAGGAATGTAAAATTACAACATAAGCAAATTTGTCTTTGACGTTAGTGGCCTGCTTAGGTCCAGTAGGTAGTTTTACATTTACTATTTTGTTACATGATTTTTTACATGATTCACATGACTTTTTTACCTGATTTACAAAAACCTTAAACATTGTGTCATTGTACATACAATAACTCTTTTATAACCTATATTATTTAGCTTAACCAATAGCTGGGATTATACAAGTCACTATATAATGGCTGCATGTTTCAGGTAGTTGTACAAACACAATAACTGGAGTAATAAAACGTTGGAATTTCTACATGTATCTAAACATAAACACAACATTTCATTTATTGCTGGTGGCCAGTAATACATTTCCTGTCCTAGGATGAACATGATAGTGTATTGTATCTGAGGATGAGCAACATTATCACCCTAGGACAGAAAGTGTCACTTTATCCTCATGACATAAGAGGAGGTGTTTTGTAGTACACAGACATGATCTGGGCACTAGAAATAACAGTCTTCACCACATAAGATTATATTGTATCAGGAAGAATATAAACCATGCTTTTAGGAGATGAGGACAGAGTGATAACATTGTATACTACATGCTTTAAGCTCTCTTCATTGTTCAATCAGAAACCATAGAGCTGGAAGGTAATATTTCTCCAATTCACACAAAAGTATTATTCTTAATGAAGACTAAGGGCCTAGGTGATCTACTGATCCCCTATACATCTCAAATACTGCAACAACGAGGGCAGCCTGGTAATAGTCCAGACATTCCAGGAGTTTTTCATGTTTCTGTTACATCTTTGCATGCTCAAGCATTCTGTATTGCTCTCCCCATGACATAAAGCACATTTTTAAAGTAGACAACCCTTTTATGTATGGTAAAAATGACCTTCCTTTTTTGGGGGGAGGGGTAAAACCCTTTTTAAAAAAAAAAAAGGATAAAGCTCTTTCCCTTTCTGTCTTGATGGCCGCGGCTATGAAGACAGAATGGAAGCGTAGAGCCATCTGGGATACATACGTCACACATCCCGGGAGGAATCTGGCTGCTCCAATCTCAGGCATGAGCAGAAGGAGCTTTAAATTCAATGGGGAAAAGAATGCTAATCCCACGCATGTTCAGTGAGATCGGCTCATATACTGCAATAGGGAATGCTTGAGCATGCAAAGATGTAGCAGAAACATGCAACACTCCCGGAAAGTCAGGAATGATACCAGGCTGCTCTTATTGATGCAGTATTTGAGATGTATAGGGGGTCAGTATACGTCACCTGATTTCACACCTGCGCTGTTTGAGATCAGGTGAAGCAGGCAGACCGATATAGGGGAAAGAAGATGGTGGTGACCAGCGCTGGGACGAAGGAGGATACCAGGACAATGTGGGACCCGATTCAGGAAAACTGAGGAGGGATCTGTGAAATTAAAGGTTAATATTTTTTATTTTATTTTTAGTTTACCTTCAATTTACATTAAATCTTGCCTAAAATGCAGCAGGTAGCAGGAGCTTGATCTCCTGATTTTTCTGCACCTATGTTACCTGAAAGTGTTGTCTCTGAAGGCTCCAACAAGGTAATGAAAGTCAGGTCCATTTCTTTCACTTTTCTGGTTTATTTTTTGTCTAATTATAGACTTTTCATATTTCCATAGTTCCCGTGTGCATTTATCTCCTTGCCCAGAATTCAGCTTTAAGCAAATATTTATTGAAAACATGCATGGCAATGCACGACTCTAATGGCTTTTGACCTTTGATTCTTTTCAGATCTGGTATAACTATCTCAAGAATCAGCAAGAGATTTTCAAGAACCCGTTTCATTCTTTTTGCAGGTTAGCAGAAACAAAAAAAAAGCCAAACAAACGTGTTCTAAACTTTTCCAGAGAAAACAGAGCTGTGAGAATTGGATTGGTATTAAAGAAAAGTGAAGTGTTTGGCAGCATCCCAAGTGAAACAAAACCATTAATGTGAAATAGTACTTGACCTTTAATTATAAACTGTGAAAAATCACATCATAAAAAAGGAAATGATACACAGCGAGAATGGAATTTTAAATAGGGGTTTGTAATGGGCTGAACTCTTTCTCTTTTTATGTTGGTTAAGCATCTTATTTTTTTATTATAGGATGTAAATATCCACTAGATAAAAATCTCAATTATGAAAAAAAGGAAAATATGAACAATATTTTTATTTTCCAACCGTTCATTTTCTTAAACCCACTTTTTGCGCCCCCATGACTAATATTATAGTGCCGTTGTTTTAATTAGACCCCCTCTTTTCCTGCTTTCAAGGCCTAATATTATATCACTGCAGTTCTAATTATCTTCCAGCTGATTAAATTATCACTAATTTTCTCTAAGACCAAGGGATGTATATTGTTAAATGCACTAATTGGTATTTGTACCTTTAAAATTCCTTTCTCCATCTCCATCCTAACACATGACCTTCTAAACACTTTTACTTAGTACTTTTCACACCTTTACCCTCCTAATTATGGGTCGTCTTGTGAAGCTTTAAAGGTAGCTTTTATCATTTAAATGTACTTTATACAACAAGGCCCTGCTAGAAATTAAAAAAAAAAAATCAGGCATTTCCTAAAAGCAGGTAGAAAAAGAGCACAGAGGATGAAATGCCCATCTGTTCTGCTTGCTGCATACAAAACAAATCTAGGAAATACACTAGGATGTTTACATCCAACAACACAAAAAGAACATCAGCCTAGAATAATGTAAAAAAAAAAATAAAAAAATAAACACATAAATCTGTAACTTTATATATAAGTAAAGGTAAATAGAATCAATGAATGCATTAATTCAAGCCACAGATGGTGCAAATATATAGTAGATAGGAGAAAAATTAAAGTGGGTTTTATTTAAGGTGCAATACTAAGAGAATCTTATAAGGTATATGATTTATGTTTGTCCCCTATGGAGGGGTTTTACTTTACTCCTTTTTGATACCCAAATTGCAAAGGAAATCATAACATAATTCTAAAGCTGAATTGATTGGGTAAAGCAGTTTTTGCAGGGTTGGATTCTGCTCCATAATACCACACATGCTCTTGCTTTTTAAAGATTTCAGCAATCTGTTGCAAAAAATGATTTGTCACCCTGCAGGTGATTTTTGCCCTTTTTTAAATGTCTTTTGTAGGATTCAGAAAAAGAATAAAAAACATTTTTTTATAACCTGCAACTGTTTACCTGTCCAATGACAATTGTTTGCTTGTGTGAAATGCATGTAAAAGTAAATTTCACATATTTAATAATTGCATCTCAGCCATCAAGAGATACAGATCTGCTTTTTCTTTAATATACTGCTTCTTAGATTTTTTTTAGCTCATTTTTGGGCATACAAGTACATGTTCAGTACTGTAGTAGCTTCTTGTTTTGGACCAAGGAGGATGTCTATAAAAGCCATGAGGATCATTCTACACATATATGCGCTTACAACGCATAGTTTAGTATTTTGTCTTTATAGCATCAAATGCTTAAAAATCAGGTAAGCTTAACCTATTCTTTAATATGTATGCAGATGCTAGATTTTCAGTTCTGTAAACAAACATTCCTGCCTTCCTGCTGATCATTAAATGTTCTTCAGGAACAATCTAATGGGGAGGACACAGCAGGACCCCTCTTCCTTGTATTTCCCTCACTTGTCTCTATAGCACTGTGTGTACAGCCATGGGCATTGGAAAGTACAAAGTGTTCCTTTGCATAAAGGTCTGTAACGTTCTGCCACAAATAACCCCCATAGGGGTCCCAAGTGAGTTCAGCAGGGGAGGTAACCCAAATTATTTCTGCACTAGGACCCACTATTGGCTATATCTGCCACTGTATATCGCACTCATTCATTCTACTATCACTGGAAACAAAAATCACATGTCTTTATGAGGTCTTACTTTCTGTTGATCCAGAAAAGAACAAACAAAGAACACCAAAGTAGACCAAAATCTAAATTTTTCTGTTGATCATTAATTTTACTAAATATATCAGAATTTATTGTACGCAGGTCTTCGATACTTTCTTAGGCAGGGAATTTAGAAGTCCAACAGAGCGGTGGACATAGACAACAGGGGGCCCCTATAGAAAAACAACTCAAATTTCCCCTCTTCAACCAGAACCAGTCACTTTGTGGCACAATTGTCGGAACTCTTTCACAGTGCCAAGCACACACAGGCTACCATACCGTGCCTGTTGGCTAAGAAGGGTCCGGATCTCTGCACCTCCCTATGTCCGCCTCTGCATACACTAAAGAACCCCTTTCTATGCTGGGTGATGACATGGATTCTCTTTGACATCCCATCGTCACAGCAAGACATACCAGTCCCAATAATAAGTGTTCTCTAACAGTCTCTGTAAAAACATCCGGCTTTTATCCATAGCTGCTACATATATTTGGAGCCAATAAGTAAGCTAGACAATGTGCAAGTTCATAAAACCAGGACTGGTGTACTTGGAGAAACTTATAGTGGACATAATCCTTTTATAACACATTCTGGCTTTCATATTCTCTGTTCCTTGTTTCTCTTTTTATTAAACTATAAAATAGATAATAGGAAAAAAAGTGTCATACTTTGCATTTTACTTTGTTATTTATTCTTCATTTACCTTGGTAAAGCCACAAAATTCTTCTAAGCCGTGTGTTGATTTGAAAGTAGATCTAAACCCAATTACCAAAACCTAATATAACCCATTATATGTTAATGTGATTTCAACATTGTTTTCTTTTTTTTATATCTAGAGCTTTCATAGAATACCTAGAACCCTTCAGTGAAATTCTTTTTTCAGGAACTGATCTGTGGTGACAACCATGTCCCAATTTATTCCTTTACTTTAACCCTGTAAGTTAATAACCTGATGGAAACTACAAGCCTCTGTGCAGACCACGTGAAGTCCATCAAGTTCAACCACTAGGGAAATAAACATATCCCAGATATAAAATCCTATAAGACATAGTTTGATTTAGAAAAAAATAGATAATTGGCAATGATGTGCAGATGATGCTGGAGCAAGTGCATGTATACAGGAAATGAGTGAAAAGGATCAGATTTTGTACCGTGGCAATCAGTGCTTTGACCTCTGTATACTTACAGTTACAGTTACCATAGTTATTCACTTGAATAGAGAAACTGATCACCATTTTTCAATGTGGTGACCAGAGATCGAGCAAGTGCAGAAGGACCGTTTTCTTCAAGGGAATAAAAAAAAAATGCTGATTTGGAGCATGTGTAGTGAGATTTGCACTTTTTTTTTCCCATCTACGTCGCGCGAACTTGTGCCTGTGCAGTGTGTGACCGGGTGACGTAGGCAAAAGATGGAAGAAGGGTTAAGAAGATGGTGATGCCCAACTAAGGGGGATACCAGGACCCAATCAAGGAAACCTCCGGAGGGATCGACAGATCTGTGAAGGTAAAGGGGAGTCAGTTTTTTTTTAGTTTACTTCCGTGTTAGTGAGGCTGAGTTAGTTGAGGATGAGGTGGAGTTCTTTCTCCAGAGAAGGAAATGGAACCAAATGGCCAGAAGTAGCTTGATGCTTTCAGGAACCCCACCGCAACCCACCCCCACTTCAGCCGCATTTCCAAATTTCCATCTGCTCCTGTTCAGTTGAATAGAAGTGTATGGGAGTACAATTGAGCCTGTGGTAGAACGCTGTGGTCAGCTGCATGTCTGAAATGGCCCTAAAACTTTCCCTTTAAATGCATTATCTCTAATTGAGACACTTATTAATCTTTCCTGCTATGCATTTAATAACAACTAAATATAAAATATTTATGTTTCATTGGTGATTATCTCTTCAGTGCTTGTAAAACACAATTCAGCAAGGGAACAGGTTGCAGATGGAAAGAAAATAGATTCTATTTGTATACACACCACAGACTGCTCATTATTTGTTTTTAATAAAGTAAGTGCATCAAGGTGCAGAGCACAGACAGGATGCTACATATAGTGATGACAGGTGGCAAGTAGCACGGAGCTGTTATTAAATGTGGAGGGCAGCTCATGTGCAATAACAACTGCTAGTGATGGAGCAAGACGCAGATTCATTTTACTTTCATTTGTCTGTTTATTTGGCACAGTCCTTATTTTTTCCACTTTTATAGTGTTTAGAAGAGCTTTATCGGTTTCTTTACATTTTTAGTTTTGGTATTAATAATTGTCCATATAAAATGTTAAAAAAAAAATAAAGTAAACCAGTCAAATTAAACCCCCCCCCCAAAAAAAAAAAAAAAAACGTTCCCAGAAGGTGGATTTTTTGGCAGAAGAGACATGCAAAGTCTCTTTATCCAAAAAAACAAAAAAATATACCTTGCTTCTGGTAGCTTTTTGTCCACAGAGCCTACTCTGAACACAAACAAAAGTAAAGCCATACACATTGGATAATGTATGTCGCATGCAGAGGAGTTACACCATCGGTGGCTACCCAATGGCCCGAAAAGAATCCCTGTGGACAGAAAATTCAGCCGCGAACATGCCAGCTGTGGGGTATGAAGAGGTGCCAGAATCCTGACTGCAGGGCAACTACAAAAAGGTAATTAGGCGCCAATCAGCAAGTATGCTGTACAGTAGAACAAATGAATACTGTACACACAGCACTGTTCAGTTCTATTAAGAGAGGAGAAAAAGGGAAAGGCGCAAACCACATTCATCCTTGGTGACAATTATGTACACCTTATTAAATAAACTTTAACAGTCAACATTTTGGTCTTCTAAGTAAGCTCCTAAAATGGTTTGGTCTATGTTTAAGAAGGTCCTTCCAGAATTCTTGTAGGATGATAATCTTTTGTTTCTGTGCACAAGGGGCTATGAAGAAAAGCAAAGGGGGAGAAATAAGGGGAGGTCTGTGTTCCCTCTCTTATCCATCAGAAATGAAGTAGGTAGGTCTGACACCATGTGCTTGCGATTTGGGAGCTCAAATCACACTGTGTTGGCATAACAAAGAAGGCGCTCAATAGTAATAATCTGTTCTTGCAGCCTATGTGGGGTAACACATGGGAAATGTTCTTGTATTCCAGAGATGGATTTAATATATAATTTTTTTACTTTTCTTTGACATATAATTTATTAGTCATGCAAAAATCTAAATCCACAATTTTTAGTTTGGTATAATAGTACACCACTTTTTCATTTTCAATTTTTGATAACCATAACTAGGTAGGTATAGAGATTGTCCGACACGAGAAACTTTCAAGGAGCTATAGAATACAAAAAATCTATTTATTTGAATAAATTTAAAAGTTTTGTTTAAAAAAGCAATACATATAAAAAGTATCACAACAATCCAATTTACAGAAATTTGCATAGAAACAAGACACAGGTGACCCATTTATATTTTTGGGGTCAACAAGGAAGCTCGAACATCTTTTTCATCTTGCAGAACTTGTCTGCTTCCTCAGGAGCAGTATGGGAGCAACAAGAAAGACAATAATGTTTACAAAAGAAAAAGCATATGTATCAATATTTTTGAAGAAACTCTTGTAAAGAGTTTTTATGAATAAAAACTTTTTTTATCTCAAATACATACATTTGGATAGTTACTAATGTTTTGGGCTCAACAGATCCCTTGATCATAAGTGGGGCATCTCCAATCAGACTGCAACAAAAGAATCTCCATGAATCTAAGTAAAAAAACAAGGGCCATGGTAGTGATACCTGGCTGTTTGAAGCACTATGAAATCAAGTAATAAAAAATCAACACCTTGGATAGATTGGCTAGCAATGGAACAATGCCGTAGAAGCATGCGTGTGCTTCTTCAGCAGTCATATCATTGACCTATAGGAGCATTTTAAGTATGTTTTTTGCTGAGCTCCGTACACATTTTCTGACCCAGCAGCTAAGGGCAGAAATCAAGGCCATGTGTAAACCTGCTCAGAGCTAGCTGTTGTATAGCTGTTGTATAGCTGTTGTATATCTGTTGCAACAATGGATGGAGCCCAATGATATCATAAAGCTGTATCTGTAAATATTTAGATCTGTGATACAAAGAGAAAGTGCATCAAGCAACTACAACTTAAACTTGTAGCAGGGCTTTAGGAAATGCATTCTGATCTCCAGTCTGTATACATCATTGACCATTCTTCTTTAAAGAAAACCTCCAAATTCCCTCCAGGAGCAATATCGGTGTGTATCTGTAAAGACCCCTGAATACAGGTCAGTGCCATATGTCTATTTATATTAAAAAGAAGAAAACATTTGTATACATATGGATATACATATACAGTACATATGGATGCATTAGTATGACAGTGATGGTTTTCATCGTTTTTTTAATATTTTTTGTACTGAGAATTGTTTGGCATTATTCCTTTTCATGGTCAGTTCACATATCCAGCCCAAATTCCACACATGTTTTTTTTCCCACAAATGATGTTTCTGTGCTGTGTTTACAAAATCATGCTTGTGATCCATCTCTCAGGGGAGAAACCTAATGATAAGAAAACATTTAACTAATTATTTTTGTAGATAGAATTTGTAGCACAATGACTGATGATAATTGTTTAACTGAAGATCATAGCTGCAGGTGCAAATAGCCACTGACTGGAGGGATGAGATGGATTGGTACAGTAACACGCATGAGTGCAGAATTAAACTAGAATGGTGTGGATCATAGACTGCGGAGTGCACTGCCAACCATAAAGTGCAGCAATATAGAAGTCTGGGAGGTTCACATGAATTTATATGGATAGAGAAATGATCCATTCATAAACATTATTAAAGAAACATCTCAATAGCACAATACTTAAATTTGTAAAATAATCAAAAAATTCTAATTTGGAAACGTAGTAAGTCTGCAATGTTTACTGTGTTTTGTGTTATTCTCTTTTTTGATGAGAAACTTGAAAGTATAAAAAACAGACACTACTGGACAGTACCAAGCTATTTTTTAGCAAATGTTTTCAATCCTGAAACAGATTCATTCCAGGTTTCCTGGATCATCCAGGTTTTCCCATGATTGTCTATATTTTCCAGTCGTGGGAAGCGCTAATAAATCAGGCCCATACAGTCCTGCCTGTAGCTACAGAGTTGTATGGTAAGATCAGGGCCAAAGTCCTGGCTTTTTAATGGTTCTACTTCTCCAGAACCTATGTAAGTGCAATATTGTTTTTACCTTTAAAAGTACATCTGTTTTATTATATAAGGTCATTGTAACCCTATGCTTACAAGTACCATGCTGCAAGACCTGTGTTTTGTTTATAATGCTTGTGAAGGAGCTTTATACATGAATTTTTCTCATTAGGTTATTATTACACAGTATTTATATAGCACCATCATATTACACAGCGCTGTACAAAGTCCATAGTCATGTCACTAACTGTCCCTCAAAGGAGCTCACAATCTAATGTCCCTACCTCAGTCATATGTGATTTATGTAGTCTAAGGTCAATTGTTAGGGAGAAACCAATGATCCTAACTGCATGTTTTTGGGATGTGGGAGGAAACCGGAGTACCCGGGGGAAACCCACGCAGACACGGGGAGAACCTGCAAACTCCATGCAGATAATGTCCTGGCTGGGGATCAAACCTGGGACCTAGTACTGCAAAGGCCGGAGTGCTAAACCCTGAGCCACCATGCTGCCCCAAGGATGTCCTTTTTAAAATTGTAATTTTTTTGCACCCATTTGCCACCATTTGCACAACCCATTGGTGAATCCTACCACAAATTCAACAAACAGCACTATGACCAGCAAACATGATATGACAAATGAATGTGCACATGCAAAGCATGCAATGCATGACCATGGATTTGTTCCATCATGCTGGTTACCAGCAAATCTGGGTCATATATTTATATGTAGACAGACATAGGCAATATAAATATTAATGACTGCTCCATATAACATGTTAAATTGTATTAAATGAAAATGAAAAGAAATAGGAAGTGATTTAGATTAAGCAATAAAGGTTATAAAAGAACTCCAAGAAAACAGCTAGGTGCACAGCTAATATGCATGTAAATATACAGTGTATTTATTTTATAACATGTCTTATGATTTACATACAAAATTGTACATCCAGAGAGCTTAACTAATATATAAATAAATATATATATATATATATATATATATATGTGTGTACTTATAAACTTATAAACAGGGTCACGTGATGATAGGATAATGCCCATATTCCTATGCTGGATGTGTGCATTTGGTATTAGGGTACTGCTGCAATGCCAGAAATGGACAGCCTGGCTAGTCAATGTATGACCTTAGTAAATCAGGCTCGGTGTCTCCTTCAAGATTCTCCTGTTTGTTTCTTTGTTCTACAATTGCACAATCATTTTCTGTCAGATGTAGTAACTGTGCAGCAGTGGAGTGATTTATGGCTGACTGCTCTAACAGCTGGTTTTGAAATTCAACCAGCTCCGTAGTGTATTGCGAGAAGCGTTTATTGCAAATTTTGTTCAGCATTTTATATTTTTTCCTTAACCCATTATTCATCATAGGTATAGTCATCACAAAGATTTCACCAGCCCTAAATTAATAGCAATGATACTGCTGAAGAATGGTAGTAATACATAATGGAAAATTATATTTAAGTGACATATAATCAAGGAGAAGATCTGGTAATTAGCCGATCTTTGCCATGTTCCTTTCATGCTGATTCTGTCTATTCAAAACGAAGGTGCATGAAAGCATTTGTAGATATGTAGGTCCAAATATATGAATATGTATATGTTTATATTGTATGTATATATATATATATATATATATATATATTTATATATATATATATATCCCGTTTTTTTTTTTAAAAAAAAACACTTACTTTCCAGTACAAAATACACTATAACATTTATAGGAAATGAGCACAGTATTCTCCATTAAGCAGAATTATAGCTATTAATGGTTCTTAGGGACTTTATACTGGCTCTTTATAACACTAGAGCCAACTTTATAAAACTAATTTTTTTGGATGTCTATAAAGATATTTTTTTTTTGGCCACTGTTGTAGAGGGGCATTATTTCCACTGGCAACTACTTAAGGAGCCTTTTTTCCCTATAAGATTGGCTTTAATAGGTGCTCCACTAGATTCTTTCAAGGGTTTCTCAGTGTTAAAAAGGTTGAGAAAGGGTGATGTAAACAATTTTACCATTGCCTAATTTATGAGTAAGTTGTTGCACAAACCTTGAGTTTGTGTTAGATTTGGGAAATTACCATTCACATTAATGTTGATATTAATGTTTCTCCATATAGTAGTTGTAGAATTTTATACATTAGTATATAATGAATAACTTTTTATCTGGTTAGAAAGAATTATACAAACATTATTTAGCTAAATAATATACAACATTTTAAGATGAATAAGTATACATTTTATACAAGCTGACGTAAACTCAGTGTCAGAATATATTAGGGTCTATTTTTTTAAATTTTCACTCAAAATTCAACTATTACCCAAATTTACACAATTTTCACTTTATCTTTAATTAGAAAATGTATATACTGTGGGCTAAATTGATTTACACATTTATATTTGAATCAATTGATAAAAACTTTGGGTAAACATTGGATAAATGTTTATTTATACATTTATAAATACACTTATTGTGTGGAGGATGTTAAAGCAAGAGTAGAATACAGATTAGCTTCTTGAGACCAGATTAAAGCAAACTTGTACTTGTACTTTGCCCATATCGGAAAAACAAGGTTCACTGTAAACAGCCTTTACTCACTTTTGATTTCCACTACCCAATCTTCCCAGAGAATGACCCAAAACTTCTCAAAGAGCTGTTTTGGGTGATTTTAAAAGGGTACAATAAGCTTTAATTGCCCCTGAGGGTTTATGAAAGCGCAACGATTATAGACCTTTTCATGCAACATTAAATTGAAACTCAATACACTAAATTGTTATGATGACAAGAATTTACCCTCAATTTTAAACATCAGACTTTAAACTACCTTTATATCATGGATGGATAAAAATGATCCATCTAAGCATTGGGTGACTCCCCCTTTTTATGCCATTCTTTCTCCTACCTATTAAATATAAAAAACATATAATCGTATTCTAACTCACTGTTCTCTCTTAGTCAAATTTTGGTCCCTTTAATATTCCTTTACTCTCCAAAGATTCATTTTTTGTACCAATATACAGCCCAATGTATGCATGAGTAATGGCATTGTTTCCTATACCTGTAATCAATTGTTTTATTGATAATGTATGATTTGTAAACTTTGAAACTAGTAGAATTTGTAAAGAAAAAGATTGGACATTTTGACATACTGGTCATTATGACCCTTAGGCTCTTCTCGCTTGGAACCCCTAACAACCATCTGTTTGCATATTTAGAGGCTTCTTGGAGTATTCAGAGATGCTTGGCCTTTTTCAACACAGATTCTGCAGAGAACACTGATATGTTCAGAGGGCTTCAAACACTTGATTGAAAAACATTCAATGATGTCCTGAGAAGGTGAGCCAACCCAAAGCAATGAAATATAGAAACGAAGCCTGCAGTGTCACACCCACATATGCTGAAGTAAATGTTTGTTTATCTATAACACATCACAATACTGGTAATTGTACGTGTTTGTATATGATTGTATGTGTTGTGAGACAATTTTAAAAAAATAGTTTGCTCACACATGGGATCTAAGACCCACATTGATGCTGCTTTGTAAACATATACAAACGTATTTTTCAAATAAAAGCAATTTAATGCCTTAAACTGACTTGGTATCAGCCTCTTGTAAATGTAAAGCACAGTTTAGACCCCCCCCCCCAACCAGCCAGATTGCCAGGTTGAAGACTTAAGCTGCGTACACACGGTTAAAAACAAAAAAGGAGAAGAAAACACAAAGAACACTAATGTAAATAAACTAAACTGATTCAAATACAAAACAACAACAAAAAAAGATAATAATAAAAAAACAATCATCTAAACTAGAGTAGCTCAGACAGATCCCTGACTTGAACCCTATTGAACATCTCTGGAGGGACCTACAAATGGCCACCTAAGGACCCCATCCAATCTGACTGAGTTAAAGAGATTTTACAAAGAATGGCAGAAAATCCCCCAAACCAGCTATGCAAAGCCTAATGCATTATACCCAAAAAGACTTAAAGCTAT
Organism: Pyxicephalus adspersus; assembly: GCF_032062135.1. Classification (NCBI taxonomy): domain Eukaryota; kingdom Metazoa; phylum Chordata; class Amphibia; order Anura; family Pyxicephalidae; genus Pyxicephalus; species Pyxicephalus adspersus. The sequence continues at coordinate 25,592,435 of NC_092862.1, forward strand.
AATTCCTGCCAAGAGTGCGTCAACTAAGTACTAGGTGAAGGGTCTAAATACTTATGCAAATATGATATTTCTGCCTTTTATTTTTAATACATTTACTTACTTGACTAAAATTCTGTTTTCACTTTGTCATTATAGGGTATTGAGTCTATATAAATGAGAGAAAAAAATAAACGATTGTAGCATCAGGCTGCAACATAACAAAACTGAAAAAAGTGAAGGAGGTCTGAATACTTTCTGAAGTCACGGTATATCCAATGGGCAGATATCCCAGGACCACCTACTGTTAATTCCATTCTTACATTTATAGCATGAAGTGCCACTAGGATATTCAGCATGCAAAACTTCTGCGAGGAACTAAAACGTGTTCTTCTCCTCTATCTCCGAAAATTGGGATTACGTAAATGTGAAATGTAAAAACAATATCTACAATATTTCAAGGTATTCAATAAATAATATATATCTGATTCATAAATTGAAGATTCTGTTTTTATTATAATTTTCCAACGTGAACCTAAAAAAAAATCTACTGTACGCTAGCACAAACTTTTGCAAAAATATTTTAAGAAATACTGTATTTACTGTGAGAGTAAACAGAAACTTAATCAATTCTGGGTATTGATAATGGATTGTTTCTAGTTTAGTGGAACTAGTGCATGATAAACAGCATTTTGTCTTTGACAGACTCACTTTCTTTGTCAGTAAATGACTAGGCCATTCAGCACCCCGTATTTATTATAATGGTGCCGTGAACAGCTCCATTAGTAAACCATATCATACAATGACATATCAGCTCATGGATGTTTGTTTTTTACTGTGGACCTATATAATTGAAGAACATCTCTAAATTGTGCATGGCAGCATCATTTATTTACCTACAAAGAACATTGAAGAGTTCATTGTCCAGTTGAGGGAAATGTCTATATGTGCAGGTCACAATATATTCCCAAACTTTCACTCCCCGACCTTCACCACTCAATTTTTCCAAACCACTGGTGCTGCCCATTAGGATGCATCAATTTACTTCTTCCAACATTTTAGTGATGAAAAAGAAACATGAACATTTCAAAGAACTTTAATACATTTTATGGTCAATGTGGCACTTAAAGTTTGCCATCAGCAATGTGTTTGCAACTGGTCAAGACTTCTTTAATAATCTGTATGTCTATTCTAAATACCAAAAATGTCATATGCAGAGATTTTGGAATATATTAACCCAAAATCAAGACTGTAAAATAAGTGGAATTATCTGGTTTCACTTCAATTTCATGGAAGAGTAAACAGAAACTTTTATATTTGTAAACTCTAACAGCTTTGAAAAAAACCCAAGGAGGGCTATGGTACATTGAGCAAACATGGCTGTGGCAATGCTAACTTTTCTTCTACTGTGGATTCTTTATTGAAATCGTTGGACAGAAGGTTGGCTAAAATCCCTAACCATCTCTTGACAGACAGCTTACTAATTGATGCACCTGTGAAAGCATTAGGATAAATAAAAAGATTATGCCTTATGATTTTGACCTGTGCTTCCTCCATGCTGTGGGCAAAATCTGTGCATTAAAAAACCTTAACATTTACCATTATA
>NC_092862.1:25594445-25749152 GCF_032062135.1 Pyxicephalus adspersus
ACTAACTCTATCAGAGAATTCCGCGTTTACCAGTATTGCAAATGCATCCTAAAGTTGTACAGCTTACAAACAGCTATATACAAAGTTGAAATGTAAATTGTTTTACCTGCCAAAGCATGTGTAATTTGTGTTATAACAAAGCCTCAGTGTTTCTTGTTTTAGACTAGCATTACAAAACAATAGAACTCTGATTGGGTCAGAATCTTGCTACTTCTTTTTCAAGACTCAACATTTACAGGGAGCAAAAGTCAAAATATATTCTGTTGTTAAAGTAGAACGAATATATAAATATGAGCTGTAAATGTATATTTATGTACTTGTATTTGTATAGCACCGGCATAATATGCAGCACTTTACAAAGTCCATACTCATTTTACTAACTGCCCCTCAAGGGGGCATACAATCTAATGTCCCTACTCTAGTCATATGTCATTATTACAGGCTAAGGTCAGTTGTGAGGGGAAGCCAATTACCCCAACTGCTAGTTTTGGGATGTTGGAAAAAACAGAGTGCCCCCAGAAACATGGGGAGAACTCAGAACTCCTTGCAGATAGTGTCCTGGTGAACCTGTAAAGGCGAGACTTCTATCCACCGAGCCAGCTGTGCTGACCAAAACTGCCTAGAATCAGTTTTAATAGGTGTTGGTGTTATTCTCCCATACTATCCCATCCTCAGCACATGCCAATGGGTACCATATAGTAAAAAAATACATGGATGAAGTCAGGCACTGCAATTGGAAACATGTACCATGTGCTATTGCCACAATACAGGGTATCAGAAATTTAAAAATTAATACTATCCAGTATTTTTATAGCACTGACATATCACACAGCGCTTTACAAAGTCCATAGTCATGTCACTAACTGTCCCTCAAAGGGGCTTACAATCTAATGTCCTTACTATAGCCAAATGTAATTGACATATGTCAATTTGGGGGAAACCTAATTAACCTAAATGTTTTTGTAATGTGGGAGCAAACATGGGGAGAACCTGAAAACTCCATGCAGATGGCCAAAATTCAAACCTGGTACCTAGCACTGCAAAGGCCAGAGTGCTAACCACTGAGCCACTGTGCTGCTTACTATAAGCAGTGTGAGATTAACATTTTCATAATTGATGCATGGATTGACGTGTCATGATGCATGTCAACGCATCCTGACGTACATGTGCATTCTGCAATATAAAGTGTACTGTACAGTGTAGATGTGTGACAATGCACAATACCAAATGTTTTGATGCATTTCAATTGATTTCAATAGAAAATGCTTACAAAGAAAAATTAATAGATATAGATCAATTTGGCTGCGCACAATGGAATTTCAGCTGAGTTTTTGCAGAAATTCCACCTAGCATGGAAATAAATCTAATACATTGCTCAGGCCTTGTCATACTAGACAAGTAGTGGAGTGACTGATCGTCCTAATTGTGTGGGTTTGAAATACATATGTTCAAGGGTATAAGTATACTTGGTTGGTATAAAAATGATTCTCTCCCTTCCTGGATAAACAGCCTTATAAAGCTCATTTTTTTCTGAAGGCAGCAAATACATTATTATAAACCTTTCAAAACATATCATGAAGGCAGCTGTAGCTTGCCGCTTCATTAAACACGGGTCTATCTCGGTGGCTCACGCACATTGACTGGCTCCAGTCGTCAACACATAAACATGGCAACTTGAGCTGCTGTTACCATGGTAACTACATATACCCTGCTACAAATTAAAGAGCGGGGAGTCTGTAAACTGGAATCCATAAAGTATGCAGTCAATAAAAAATATAAGCAGACCCCATTAAATATATTACATTAAACCCAAACTTCATGTATGGGTGCATATGGCTGATATCTAGATTTTACATCAGGAGGAGGAATGAGATTTATTGTTAGACTTGAACTTGTTTAAAGGGTAGCTAAGTAATAAAAAGTAAACTGCTTTTGATAAACTCTGATTTGCAAATTGTTTGCCACAGTTCTAAAGCAGCATTTTCAACCTTTTGTACCCTAGCAGAACCCAGGAAAAATATTTTGGGTCTCAGGGAACCCCAATTAAAATGAACTAATTGGGTTCTATTTATAAAACAGGAAATCAGACATTTGCTGGACATAATCCAATTCCATGTGTTTCACTTGCAGCAATTGATTCCTGCCAGGGAATGTTTGAGGGAAGGTTACATTCCCTGTTTTATAAATAGAGCAATTTGATTGTTTTTGATAAAATTCCCTACATTAAAATGATAATCAGGAAAGAATGACAGCTAGAAAATTCACTGGTGTCATCCAACCTTCTGGGCAGGGTCCTCTCCTCCTGTGTCATTGTTTGTATCTGTCTGCCATTTGCAACCCCTATTTAATGTACAGCGCTGCATAATATGTTGGTGCTATATAAATACTGTTTAATAATAAATGATAACCATGCTACTGTCAAAAGGTGTTAAACCTAGAATTTTGCAGGTACCATAAGATGGGAGGTCAATCAGCCAAAACAAAGAAACAAAGCCCATGTTCAGAATGGCTAATCTAACAAAAAAAAAGTCAATTGGACTATATGAACTTTGGGTTTCTCTATTAAAGTAATGAGATAAATTCATAAAGGTTAAAGTGAGGACATACAGTCTGGTAGTTCACAGACATTTCTTTCAAATGGAGAGGGTGGTTCCTGGAATGTTAACTATAATAAATGTAATACATAAAAACCATGACAATTGTTTTCCAATACTATTTGCGGACTAATGACTAAGTATAGGCAGATTTTGACAATGTGATTTTTTAATGTGAGTTTTTTAAAAAAGGGTGCATTTTCCTGTGTGCTTAGATAAATTAAGAACATTTTCAAAAAACAAGAGATAGTTTACCACAACTTGTGTTACCGCACCACATGAATGTGATTCCAGGCTTAAACTGATGAAAATAATGCTATAAGGAAACAATAAAAATAGTAAATGTAATAGTCACAGTTAAAATCCATATTGTGCTAGAGATTTTCTAGTAAAGCCTTTTCTTCAAGCCCCTCATAAGGGGAATATGACATCTGCAATGTTGGGGATATGACCTGTCCCTAAATCTAAACCCCACCCACTCATGGTTCTCAATCCAAGAGGAGTAGCGCAATAAAGACACTCACCTTGGACAGTAGAATAATTGGTTGGTGGGCTTACCTTCATGGTCACAGTCTAGCCCTGAAACCAGGAAAGTCAATTGTTTTAACAAAGTAAAGTCAGGAATATACAAGGACACACAAGTCCTTTTCCTGGCTAACATATTTATTAGCAATTTTCTGTTCTATGATCTCACCTATAAATTTAGAATGGTTGACATCTTGCATTTGTCTTGGGATTTTAGAAGCTTCCGGCTAAGCTGTTCTGCTTTTGCTTATTTTTGTAGTTAATGAAATGCAGCATGCAATAAATATGCATTTAAAAGCAGGTAAACATAATGCCTTCAAACATTTGCATTTACCAACACCAGAACTGGCATATATAAATTTGCATGAGCTATCACTCCTGTAGCTAGAAGAATATGCAATCAGCTCATCTCAACCTCGTGGTATCAGGAAGTTCTGATAGGTAGGATTTTTTCATGTCACAGAACACCTCGAAGTTTGGTCAACAATAATTCTACCTGCTTGTCTGGTCTCTTTTCTGTTTCTGTACATTGAGCTGCACAATTAATGCTGAAATGAAGTAGTTCCCATGAGTGCACGTGGCCGCATTATCCAAACCAATGACCAGTGTAGATGGCTGAAGACTTCATGTCCAGAATAAGACTAAGCAAAGATAATGGCAGCAGCAACAAAGCAATGAGGTACATTACAGAAGTTGCAGCACTGAAGGCAGCTAGAATACTGAGCATACTTGCACATTATGGCAAAATCTGTTTTATTATAATTAACAACACTTTCCCACTAGCTCCCAACGCTGTCACTCCCCTGTGTGGTCTACAGGCATCTGAGATTTCATCCAGTCGGCTGCAGTGAAACCCCCTGTAGGATGACAGCTGTTCTGACCACCAGGCCTTAAACGATGGAATCACAGATAAAAAGTATTTTTCTGTTTTCTTTAATTACAAAACCTACAGAATATTGATGTTGAAACTTTGTATTATACCCTTCATTATTATGAAATGCATTGTTCAGATTACTTTAAAGTTTCTCCCATTTCAGGTAGAATAACACATCCAACTAATGTCACCAAAAGTACTTTTAGCTTGGCTCTCCTTGAAGATAGGAAATGTGGCTTGGCATGTGTCATACCACCTGAGAAGTACTTTGAACACATCTTTCTGATAGAACATATTTTTAGCAAACCTTTGTAAAGTTTCTCCTTTCTTGTCCCTAGTTCTCCATCCACACTACTATCTCCCTCCTGGAGCTAAGCTCTTTGATGTTTTTATAGTAATTCAAAATGTGTCCTATTAAAAAGACAGACAAGCAACTCCTTACCGCCTGGGAAGCAAATTATTTAAAGTTTCCTCAAAAAACGTTCAACATTAATAAAAGGTCAGAAGGAAGTGAACCTTGTGAATACCAGCAAGGCTACTTTTCAAGGCAAAGTAATTAATACGCGGAAACCAATCAGACTTCATCTTTCAGAGATCTGAATTCAGAAATTAGAAATCCGACTGGCTGGTATTGTGTACTGTAACTCCTCTTTTAATTGTGCTCTTTGCACTAGGTTTTGGAGGAATACATAATGTTTCCAGCTGCCTCTATTCTAAAATAAAAATACTGGGCAGCAACAAACCCCTTGGGATAAATCTCTTGTTTTGCAGTCCAGGCAATCTTAGGCGGCTATGTGCGTAGAGTTTGTACATTCTACCAGTATTGTGGCATGTGTTTGTCAGTTATCCCAAGGTAATTAGGTTCCTTTCACTAATTCAAATTCAAGATGTGGTTTCTCAATGTAAAATTAATGCAGCACTTCCCACTAATTCTAAAATATTAGCAACTGTTCAGGACCTTATTGACTCTTAAAATATTTTTTTTTATTCAAATGCAAGTCAATAATTCATCAATGAAGTGGGGAAACTCCCCAAACACACACCAGAAGACCATCCGGGCCAACAGATTACTCCAGTTACTAACCTTGCAATTGGAAAACTAGAGGATCCTGGGATGGATACTCTTTCAAGCTAAGGTTGCCCACATTCCCAGGGAAAACATAAAACCTAAGACCCAGCCGCCATTTGACCATGATTTCAGGTAAATAATTAAAGTAAGTGTAAAAGGTTTTTAGGTCAATTTGACTAAAAGTTGTGTGAAGAAGAAAATAGGTAAAGCTGGGGTTTTGTGGCAATAGATGTGGTAATAGATTGTTACAAATATGAACAACTACTAGAATATACATGAATTGAGGTGGTCTTGACCCATTATACAGTCATGGGTATCATTAGACCAATTCGCTAAACAGGTAAAATTCCTATCTGAGTAATTGGGAGAAAAGTAGGTAATTTGTCTCTTGTCCCGTTGTGTTTTGCCTGACAGGAATGAGTGAGCGAGAATATTAAGTTCGATCTTGCTGCGAATCAGGCCTTTCTCGCTTACCGAAAATGTAAGTGAGAACGGCCTCCTGATTCGCCGAGAGGTCGAGCTCTCGCCAAACAGGAGGATTTCCAGAGCTGAATCATGCAGCCCTGGAAATCCTCTGCGATCCCCGGGCACTAGAGGTTAATTAACCTCTAGAGTCGTGGGAATTGCACACTCTTCTCAATGAATGCAGCCCCAGCTGCAATCATTGAGAAGATGCCCAGCACAGGAGAACCTCCTGACATTGTAATATAAGTATCTCTCTGATACTTTTGTATCTATAACAAATTTATCATTTGTAAGACATACTTGTATTACAATGTCAGGAGGTTCTCCTTTGCCGGGCATCTTCTCAATGATTGCAGCTGGGGCTGCATTCATTGAGAAGAGTGTGCGATCCCCGGGGCACTAGAGGCTAATTAACTTCTAGTGCCTGGGGATCGCACGAACAGGAGGATTTCCAGGGCTGAATGTAGCTCTGGGAATCCTCCTGTTTTAATTTATTCTTCCCATGGTTTCGCAAAATCGGTTCGTCGGTTTCACAGAACCAGAAGCATTCTCGCTCATTCCTGTAGCTTGAATGAACATTTGGAGAGATGGGTTGATACCATTCTACGTTCTTCAATATTTGCAGAAAGATGGTTTTGTAGTGAGCTGTGTTTAGGACAACAATGTTACCACCTTTGTCATATAATTTGGGGTGGCAAGTATAAATTCACACCAGGAAAAGCTACTATTCTCATATCCATACTACACTTTTAGGTCAATTTAAAAACACTTAGTAATTTGCTAGGGGTGGGTGGGGTGAAATTGCAGAAGAGGACCCACTGGCACTAGACCTAGGAGGAGGTTAGGACAGTGCTGCAGTTTGCAGAGCACAATGAGAACCTTCAAAATTTGTTTTTATTTGAACACTGGAAGGGGCAAAACATTGTGTTCATGCACAATCAACACAGTCTGACTACCAATATCAAATTAGACTTTTTTGAGGGATCTTTTGCAACCATAAGCTATCCTAAGTAGACGTAACTGAAAATTCACTCATCTAATATTTCAATGCTTGCCAGTCTGAGCTGGAGTCAGTTATAGTGTATTGTAAGAAATAAATGTATTATGCGATACACTGATATTACCTAGTGCCTTTGTATTTTGTAAATGAACAATTCTTTCTCTGTATATGAAGAATTTATCACAAGTTTGATGCTGTCTCACAACAATGGGCAGGGTCCTTTTAAAAACGAATTTCCCTAGAATTTATTCTAGCCACACAATGTGATTGTACAACCTCCTGCAGATATACCAATCATTATGTAGTACAAGGGTCTACCTGGATAAATGGATTTATTGAATGGATTGTTAAGGTAAGGCCATGTACTTCATAGTTGTAAAGCAGATTGTACAATAAGATTATAACTTGTCTGGCAACTTTGTTTCTTGGACTCTGAAAGCCTTACTTGTGTCTATGGTATTTCATTTTTATTCTAATTTTTTTTTTTTAGCGAACAATGAACTTTGCAGACTGATATTATTCATGAGGTAAGACGTCTCTTAACAGCGAGTTCTGAATCTAATCAATCATCTCTTCAATGCATCTTGCTGCACATTCCAATTAAAGCTTCTGATGTTCATTAGCAATTAATCATCACAGCATGCATCGCCGGGATGCATAAGGTACTAATGTATAAAAATTAACATGTAAAATGTGGCTTAAATTTTACTGACTGAAAATACTTGACTGGTCAAACTAACATGTCAGTTAATAGGCAAGAATTATAAGATTCAGATTTACAAAGAAGAAGAATTTTTTCATGTAAAAGGGCATGATATGACAGCTTCTAGATTTAAAGGATGCACCATGCTAAGGAAAGCACTGCTAACTCACAGTGGAAACGTAATTACAAGTGTTTTCCAGAATCGAGTATAGGCCTACATGAGCAATTAAGACTTTTATGGCATTTGAGAGATTTAACTATTTATTGACATTCATCTTATCAGCAGAACTTTGATTTCAGAATGTTAAACAGATAAGGCTTGGCTACCTGATGAATTTTAAAGCTGAGTTCCAGGCAAACAATAAAATATGTATGTTAGGACTTTTTTGTATACTAAAGTGTTTAAATATCTATTTATTTCTGAGATTTACATGGTCCTGCCATTCAGTAAAGTCAGTGAGGATGGAACTTTGCACTACTAAAGTTTAGATGTTCCAACTGTACTCATTTATTGGGTACAGTACCAAATATGGTTCTCTGAACCAGATGAGAGTCCCTGTACAAATTTGTACTGGTACTCCCATTAACTGGCTCCACAGGTCAATCAGCACAACTTTGCAAATGTTGCATGCATATTGCCAGGGCCACTGAGTGGTGTCATAGGTCCCCACGCTATGTGTGGTCTATTGCCCAGACTTTGATTGACAAGCACTTGGTAGGTCTAAGTCTCATTTTGTAAGTGGGTGGTGATGTTAGGGAGTGATTTGGGCCAAACTAAAACTGAAACACAGCTTTTAGAATCAGCTTTAGTAGCTGTTTCAGTGTTTCTCATATAGGCAAAGGAGGTTGGTGATGGTTGAAGTTCCTCTGCCAGAACTCTGAATGGTGAAATATTTCCCCCGAAGACCCACAGCACCATATATCTTATAAAAACTAACAACCAGGAAAAATGCCCCCTACCCCTTGCCTAGTCATCTTCTGTGCTCAGCAAATTTCTCTGGACAACCATCTACTGTGAAAAGTTGTAGAAAAGAAACCTAAAGCGTTTCCGTCTTAGGAATCATTCACCATCATTGGAGGAGTCTATATCGAATGAATTTGTGGAAGAAACCAGTAACTTGTTATTGTTAATCTAATTTTCCTTCTAAATCTAAACTTTGTAGATTGCAGCAAAAAACATTGCAATATAACTTCTCTTGTTTGTTTGGTTTCAGTGTGAGGCTTTACCATCTGGGCAATGCAACAGCTGAGAAAGCTTAGTTATCTGTCAGCTGTTAAAGACTATATTAGCCAACCTACCAATACAACTGGTAGCTCAATATCAGGCTGTTAGCTTTTGAGTAAGGATCATATATCATCATACACCATATAGTTAAGATGTATCAGTTACGCACTCGGTTTAGTAATGCCAAAATTCAATATTACCTCTCAAGTGGGTCCCAGTTTGTATGCAGTATTGCTTTGATATTTTATGAGAGTAAATTGATTGCACACTTCCAACCAGTCCAAAAATAATTGTGCACATTCTTATCCCACCATTTATACTGTTCTGTATATTGAGTTGTCATTGAATACTTTGCTGCATTCTGGCAGGTCAAAAGATAAGAGGCAACAGACAAATGTATTTTTTTATATATATATATATATATATATATATATATAAATAAGCAATGTGACTGTCAAGGTTTTTACTGTTTAGATATATGGTTAGAGAAAAAGAAGGCTCAAGTAAACCCTGAAGTCTTACAAGGCTATTATTTCTTATCATTTCATTTTTTTAAACACCACCAAACCAAGGCTTTATTAAAACTTGGCAAATTTGTGTAGACCTTGAGTTAGGCTGATCCAGGCTAAATCTTTTCAATCAGGGCCATTTACTGAGTAAAAGTCTATGTAAGAATGCAGTTTGGGCTGCCTTCTTTCTTCACTATACTTGATTTCTGTGTCTTCCAGTTCATCAAAGCTAAGAACTCGATGTTAGACTCTGATTATTCATGATATAGCCTTCTTGATCGTGTCCAATTCTTTCTTTTGTATTTGGAGTATGCAGGAACGAGGGTGTGCAGGAACCAGACAATACAACATGACCTACTTCCAAATATGTTTTCATTATTTTTTCATTACATGCAGTCTGTGTAGTTAAATTTTATCTGTAGGCTATCGACAATGACAACACAGTGTAAACATTAGCTGGTCAGCAAATTACTATTACATTTAAGCTCCCCTTTCACACTTAAAGTGTAAGTGCATTTTCAAGCAACATTTTTTACCACCTTGACAAAAAGGATTTTTCATGAAGGTATTATTAAGACTGTACATTCCAAGTGTAGTATCAGACCACCGCACAAAAAGTGTAATAAAGACAAAGTCTTAAATTCTTCATATGTCCACTCTGCATAACTAAGATTGAAAATAACCAGACCCTTCACCACCCTTTTGTAAACTTTGTAAGGGCCACTGGAGTAGAAAGTAGCCCATGGTCTCTTCTCTTCTACTGCATTCTAGTCTCCAATACTCAGAGTTTCCTTGCTTATATTGTACCCACCTACATGTTTTATCTCGAGTGAAGTTGTTAAAAACAAATATTAGCCAAAAGTGAATTGTTATCTGTGGGCTGATGTGACCCATATACTTCCATTGTGTAAACATTACATAACAGTGCATCACAACTATCACTTAGCAAGTCCTTGCATATGAAGTAGGTAAAAATTACACCCCTAGGAACATATATATTTGCAAACCATACACAAATTCCTTTACATTAAAGCACTGATGACACTGTTTACAATAAGCTCATCATGACCAAATGTATAATTAGAAATACCATAGTTGCCCTTTAAATTGTGTAGCGCTCTATGTGGGATGAAGGTATTTTTAGATGGAATAAAAATGAGGAAAAGTATCTCTGACAAATGTAGACATCTTAACACTCAATTTGTCCTTCACTTTTTACTTTGATGTCTGATTTTAAGAAATCAAAAATAACACGGGGGTGGTTACTTCTCAAACATGACAGCAGTGTATTGTGAAATAATAATAACAATAATCACAATGGTTTACCAGAGAACTGGAGAAAAAGCTGCTTGCACATTAGAAAAAGGCTAAAATGGAGTTAAGAATAAAAGTTCTGCAAAGGATACCACCAGTAAATAAATATAATGTCATTGTGGATGTGCATGTTGTTTTTTTTAGATTGTAAGTTGAATTAGAAACCCAGATTCTCAGAAGGTAGGCAGTTTTTACGATGTATAGAGGGAGGGGTCTTCCTTGTAATTCCTGTATGAAAGTAGACTTATAAGCAAACCTGTCACACATTTTAAATCTTCAAAAGTCTTGCCCCAGGATATCTACAACTCCCTCTTCTGTTAGTCAGAGAACCTCTTACATGCCCCCTGTTTGTTGTTGTTGTTTGTTTGTTTGTTACTTATGCCCATGTCATACTAGTATCATCCAACTGAGGGCAAAAACTCGCTAAGGACCACTAATACAGCAGGAGGAACTTGGGAGAGTGAGACAGACTCTACCCCTATTTCATCACTCCTGTCATGGCCAAAGCAAACACATGGACTTTCAGGTCCATGTGTTTCAATGGCAGTAACTGATTGTTTGAGGAAATGTCAGATTCCCTGTTCTATAAATGTAGCCTATTGACTTGCTGGATTTACAGAAATGTTTGTCATTTTATTTATTTATATTATTTTAACAGTGACCTGTTGTAACTCCAATTGTAATTTAATTTATGTATTAAAGAATTGCTTTAAATTTTTGTAGAAAGCAGTTTGAAACCAAGAAACCAAGAAACCAATAGAGCAAAATAAATTGTTCAGAATTAGGTCATTAAACTTAAAAAACATAAGGACACTGCTTGAAGCATTCTACACTGTCATGTACTTTTTTACAAAAAATTACACACAAAAAAAAAACAGAAAAAAACATATATAAGGTCTATAAGGTTTGTGTAAGTTATCATAGTATTTAGTTATGATTATGGTCAAAGTTTCGGGGTTATAGATACATTTTTTGATTAGGATGGATTTTTAAGATTAAGGTTAGGATAAATGTTGAGGTTATTTTACATGTTGAGGGTTTATAATGAGGGACGGATTAGGTTTAAATATTGGGGTTAATTTGGGAGTTAAGGTTTATGGTTTAAGCTAGACATTCATTTGACCTGGTGTAAGGTCAAGGGTTGGAATAAATTTAATGGTAAAATTTGGGGTCAGTAATTAAAATATTGATTGTGGCTTTGGGTGGCAGAGCTACCAGGAGCGGAATGTAGACTGATGGTAGAACATCCTGTATGCGTAATAATAGGTTCTTGACTGATGTTTTGCTTGTTTTTTTTAGGTCTGGGTGGAATAAAGTATTATGTATCTTTATTTCTCTATCTTTATAGCTCCTGTGCTTTGCCTTCAAATCCCTACACAGTTATTGTCCCACTTACATTTCTGACTTGGTAAAAAAAATACTCCCCCTGCCGCTCTCTTCGCTCCTCCAATGACCTACTAATGACTTCCTCACTCATAACCTCATCACACTCACGGATACAAGACTTCTCTAGAGCTGCTCCAACTCTCTGGAATGGTCTTCCTCGTCCTATTCGGCTTGCTCCTACTTTCTGCTCAATTAAAAGAGCACTCAAAACCCATTTTTTCAAAATTGCCAACTCGTCTTCTTCTGTCACTTGAAACCATCACTACTTCCCACACTACATATCGCCCATCCTATTGTGTGTGAAATTCCCCCACCTACTAGATTGTAAGCTCTTCGGGGCAGGGTCCTCTCCTCCTGTATCACTGTCTGTATTAGTCTGTCATTTGCAATCCCTATTTAATGTACAGCGCTGCGTAATATGTTGGCGCTATATAAATCCTGTTTATTAATAATATTAATAATAATAATAATTCACATACATTCACATACAAACGGTTAGCAAACCTGGCCACAAACTGAGTGTGCTTTTAAATGGTATGCTAAGGCATTTGGGGCTGACGTATATTCTGAAATGAGTTAATAAACATATGTGAACTGATTCTGGGACATATGGAAGCTTGATTTCTCTATATTCATGGCATAGGGTGGCATAGCTTCCAAGAGTGGACTCAGACTAACAGTAACTCATTCTACACTGATGCCTGGCCATTTATTCTAGCTGGGTTCTCATTGTTCTTTCCCTGCTATTATGCATTTTCTTGCTTTTTGTTGGTGTAATATTCTCTATAATTGACCTACACTGGGTTTGCACAACGACATACGCAGCTGAACTCATAGCAGAAATTGTACAAGCATAGGACTAGAGTCTAACACGTTTTATCATTGTATCCAGGGTACTGACAAATAAAGGCCAAAATATCCATTACAGCTGTTCTTGGACATTTTAAATTGTGTTCTGCTCTAGTTTTGGGGGTACCAAGAGCCACCATTTGGTCTGGTCCCCAACACTACAAAAATAGTATTGTTAAAAGTTCAGTTTGTAATGACAAAAAGAATGGGAAATATGCAATCTTGAGAGACACATTGATGATTTGATGTTAGCAAAGCAGAATAGAACTTCAACTTTCCAATTTATTCTGATTTGATATTATAATGACAGAACAGGCTTGGAATTTTTAATTTCCTGTTGCTGTTTTTTTTTTCTTATCTCCTATTCTGGCTATCTCTCTGTGGTCTCATTGGGGTGTGTGAGCCCTATATTTAAATTTACATTGTTATATATAACAAACGTAGCAATAGTTTGTGATGAAAAGAGCCAGATGGCTGGATTAAATTGAGTAATTTGTGCAAGATACCAGAGAAAAGCACTAAAGGATTTCTTGTCGTATTTAAATAGCAACAGATGTTCATTAAAGAGGTTCTCCACTTTTAGAACAAGAAGACCCCGTTCCAGATACTTCTGTGTGGCTACAACTACATCTTGCTTAGGTTCCCACCATCTGGAATGTTAAGCCCTTTATGTGGCAGCTGCTAGGGTGTCTCCCCCCTACCTAACCTAATTCTTGGAGCCAGTTCAACATTTTCATTCATTCTTCTGAATCCAACTTTAATAAGTTGTTTGGCTACATCAAGTCCCATTACACATACAGTATGTATACATATATCATATTCGTTGCTGTCATGACAAGGCAAGGCCATTAACAAGGCAATATCACAAGAAACTATATCAAACTTTTAAAAAAGAACAATTTTGCAAACTGGACATCTGAAAGCTGATTTGATCTTCCAGAATATACATAATCGGTTTGTGTGCTTTCAAATAGTTTTTAGGTTGTTGGGACTGAAAAATATTTTGTACTTCTTAACGTATTTAAATTGACTTCAATATTTGTATAGTATCTTTCTTAAATATAATTTGGGATTAAAAAGTTAGAGAGACCTGCTTAAGTGTTAGGCTACATACACACGTCAGATGATTCTTGGCCGATGCGAGCATGAGGGCTTAACTAAGACGAGAATCCGACGTGTACAGCGGCTGTCTGACGTCATTCATGGATCTGTCCTGGTGGATCCTCAAATGACGGAAGACGAACAACTGCAATGGAAGTGAAGGGAGGGGAGCACAACAGGGTGCCGCTCACTCGTTCTTACCACTCCCTTCTCTATAGAACTGATCAGAACTGTATGTACAGCACTCGTTCATTCATCTTTTTTCCTTTGTTTCCAACAACAAAATCTAATGTCTATACACAGCCATAGGCTTGGAGTAAAATAGGCAACAACATAAAAAAGAAAAAGGTATTTTTGGATTTATCGGTATGAATATCATTACCAAAATAAGGGTCTACTTGTATTGGAAGTCTGCAAAAACTTTAAATAACTGCAATTCTAAATCAACTTCAAAGACATTGCTTCATTGCAAAATCACCAGGTATTTTCTGTATTTGTTGAGATGTTCTTGGCCTAGAAAAAGAAAACTGATGCAGCCACCACATGTAAAAACTAGTAAGCTGCAATCTTTTACATTTTTGAGTTTAAATATACAATGCATTTGAACACACACAACACCACACAAGTATTGTTCTTGTGGTAAAGGGCACCCAATGGTAATATTTGAAGACAAATCTTGTCCTGTCATTGTCTTAAAGATTTTTTATTTCAACAAAATCACAAAATGTAAACGTTATAAAACTGAATATATATTCAAGCTATGAGAGTAATTGAAATATTTAGCACTTGCTTATGCTCATAAAAGGTAAGGTTACCTCCTGCATTTTTCATATGACCCATTCCCATCTATGCACAGGAGGATGGTAAACTGCAGATATGCAAGACCTTTTTGGCAGGACAGTGCAAGGATCATGCCTGGTCCTTATGGAGGGGAGTTGACACATTATAACTGGAAGTTGAAGGGGTAGATGGAAAAAGGAAACATACTGGATTTTCATGCCTGTCTGGATGTGGTGTAAACTGGGACTTTTAATGCAAAGATATTTGCCTACTTAGGAAACCAAAAAAGCTTGCCTTGCAGTTATTTTATGTATGCCAAAATGCAAAGCAATTAAAATATTTAAACTAGAACATCTAACACATGAATAAGCCATATATTTATCCCCTTACTTTCCAAGCTCTTTAATAATGTAATGAAGGTCAAAAAACAAATGAGCAGCAGCACTTTGGAACTTTTGATTTAATTAGTGGATGGGTTTCTATTGAATTTATAGACTTAGTTTGAGCAAAAAGTATTTTTGCGCCATTAATGACTCGCTTTACTTACTCTTTTTTTCTGAGACCAGACACTACTTATTGTAGCATCCAGTTTAATAAGCACTGCTCCCTTTAGGAATTGGCTGTTGGGTAGGCAGAGGAGGAGCCTGTTTCCTGTGCATCAATGGCGGCTGTAAGTTTTATCTTGCATAACAGCATATGGGCTGGTGTCAAAAAATGGCTAGCTGATGTCAACTGACAGTTTGATTGCTGAAATTTGGTTTGTCAGCCAAACACATTTCACTACGCCCATACTGTAGTCAATACCAGGTGTGGGTAATCTGATGGACTACAGTCTGCAATAAAACTTTTAAACTGGAGTTGACTCCCACAGTAGTCCATTTATATCATAAGACATCTTCAGTCTTTCAAGTTTAAGAATGCCCAGAACAGAAGACTGTGAACATACAGTGAACACAGGACATCATGGAAATACTGAGCGCTATGTTGCTTCTTTAGTATCCAAAAGCGGGCTGGTTGCAGGGATCTAGCTGAATTGCATATGTTTGGTTGCAAGCTTGGTAGAACTATATGGTAGGGCAGTGTAAATTCCACTTACTTACTGATTTTCAGTTTTACTTTTATTTGCATAAGAAAAAAACTAATCATGTACCTGTCTGGGTAAATTAGTATTATATATGTAAACCAAATTTACTTCTGAACCTATTGGTCTTTAAAACTGCTACTAACATTAGCTGCATTCAAAATGTTAGGCATTCAAAAAGCTGCATACTTTTTTTTCCCCTGACCTTTTTCCTATTAGTTCTTGCTGGAACTTGTGATGTGCATAGTTGACGTTGTACTGTACTGATGGGGCACTTTGGCACTTTGTTCTTGGGTGTTGGAGGACAGACAGTGTACAGCGTTATGCTACCCTATGATGTCATTATGATGCCATAGACTGCAAAGGGAGCCACTGTAGGATTTAGTGGAGTGGATGCTGGAACTGCACAGGAAAAAGTTTTTTAGATTATTTGGCTTTCCCAAATAATCTCACTTAGTGTTAATGACATATGACTATGGTAGGGACATTAGATTGTGAGCTCCTTTGAGCTAGTTGCATGACTATGGATTTTGTGAAGCGCTGCATAATATGTTGGCGCTATATAAATACTGTATAATAATAATAATTAGCTGCTGGAAGTTAAGCTTTAAAGAAAATCTAAGCTCAGTTGCTTAAATGTAATATACGTTTTAACATTGCAAGGTAATTACAAATGTTGCATTTTATCAATTTCATTCTCCAGCTTTCAATAAAAGAATACTTAATGATCCTAATGGTCCTTGTGCAAACACTTCATCATCAGGGAGTGACAACTGTTTCCCAATCGTGATCCTTTGTTGTCACCATGTCACATCCCTAACAAAGATTATATCTGGCTGGGTCAACACACAGTTCTGGCATAGTCCACCAATGTCATATTGATGAAGCAGATCAAAAGATATAAGGTGTAATCAATGCTGGAGCAGAGATATACAGAGAGATATACAGTATAGACAAGAAGTAGCTGAAAGTGGCTTGCAAGGAATAAGCCAGAAAAATGAAAACAGTATTTTATTAAAAAAAGAAAAAAGCCAGTTGTTTTTAATACACAGTGCTATAGCAAACCAAATACCGTCCAGTAATGCTTTGCATCCACATTCATGATTTCATTGTCTATTTATGTCTGATCTTTTTTTTCAAGAAACCATTGGTTGGCCTTTTAGTGTTCATTAGAAAAGTTTCATGTCAAAAACACAATAATCAAATAAATTCTGCTCAGGCGAGCTGACTGCCATCACCGCTAAGCATTTGTTTTTACTCTTGGATATTTCACTCCTAACTCAAAAAACCATAAACAACATTGCCGTGTGCTGGGGGAGCGCAGAGTTGCTGGCGGGATTCCTGATGAAATTGTGCGCTGCGTGTTTAGCATTGTAAAATGGACAATAAACGCCTTACAGCCTGTAATAAATAAAAACACTCACAGTGGCTTATTGATGGAACGGAGCAATTTGTAACTTATTGCCCTGTATATTTTGCTTATTCCTGCCTCTGTGCTATTGTTACACATGTAGGACAGTTAATGCTGAAAAAGTGCATTTAACACCCCCTCAGAGAATATAAAAATGAATCATTTCTATCCTCTACCACTTGTCATACTGTTTGCGCATTATATAATTTGCCATTAAGTCACCGGTATTTCTTTATTAAAACCTTCACATCTACACTCAAGCAAGCATTTAGCGAGACCAAAGAGAGATACCCAGGCAATGGCAATTCATGTACATCGTATAAAATACCTCCATAAAGCCCTCCTAGAATAAGTGGCATAGAGTGGTGAAAGCCTTGCATTTAAACTGTGTATACATTTAAATGCCCAGATGAATAGTAAAAATGAATATGTTCCATACTTCTGAATTATTTAACTACTTGGTGACCACAGCAGCATTGCAAATACAACATAAAAGCTGTTCTCTTTCTACTGCATGCTCCCAATTTTTATCTTGTCCTTCAATGTATCCATCTATATATGTGGACAAGTATCTCTATCATTGCAGACTATATCAATATTGTTATTATTAGCCAATGTTGTGCAAACTACATCATGGGGCAACAGCTGCTGATCATCATTGTTATCTGACATCTCAAAAAGGTTGTTCAGCATTCAAGTAGTGATTGGAACTCATTAAAATGAATTTGCTATTTAATGCTCTTCTATCTGTAGATTAGATCAAGACTAGGATGGGATCCAGGACTCCTGTTATAAATTGACCATATACATCTCTGTGTTTTATATTTTTTTGATTGATGTTGGCATTCCAACATGAATATTGTTTGATTGACTGTAGATATCATCAGGAAAGTTAAATGAATGCAAATGACTGCAGAAGAGGGTTGATACATGCTGGCTATAGAACAACACTCAAAACAATTAGACTTTTTCTAGTTTTTATTTTTGTACTCAACCTGAAAAAAATAGTTTTAAGACTTTTTTTTATTTTTTCACATCAAGCAATCGGATATGCTGATCATACATAGGACCAGGGTATGGCAACATCAATCGCTTTTGGTCAACTTTAAATCCAAGAAAGCTGAACAAATTAATACAACCTGCTTCTCGCAATTTCATTTGAAGCTCAAAACGAAGAACAAGTAGCAGTGTGCCTTGACCATGCAAACATTTCTGTGACAAAGAGCTGGCTAAGTTTGCTGCTGTGTTGTCATAGGTATGGTCATCTCTGATCTGGCCAGACACTCCATATGGCAGTCTTTTTATGACAGGTTTGCCTTAAAGTACTGTTTACCAAATAGGAATCCTCCTGACTTTGCTAGGTGCTCTTTCATGCTCTCTCTCTCTCTCTCACACGCCTTCTCTGCTGCACCTGCGGGCAGTTCTGATCCTGGGCACGCCTGCTCTTCCAAGTTGTATCAGCTTTGTCCCTACCATTGGCCAATCAGGAAATAGCATTTTAATTGCCCTTGACTATTTAGCTAGCTCAAACACAGCACTCTGTTTTCTTGCAATGTGTCTCCGCTACTACCGAGCTCCCTAGCTCTGTTGAGCATTTCCTCTACACCTGTCAGGTAATTGAGTGCTTTACCAGTCCAGCTCCCGTGTTAACCCCTTGTTGTCCAGTCTGTTGTTTTCTTCCCTGTTCTCTTGTGCTGTTCCAGTGTTCCCCCGTGTCATCTGAGCCACCCATGTCTCCTGTGTTCCCCTGTGTCTTTAGTGACCCCTGTGTCACCCATGCATCCTGTCGTGTCCTGTATCTCCTGCGTTCGACTGAGTCTACTCTCTGGATTCTCAGTACTTGACCCCTGTCTTTATTCTTGACTACGCTTGTCTGCTGCCTGGCCTTCCACAACTATGCTTTGTTGCTGATTTGATATCATGCATTGTCCTGCCCACCCTGGTGTGCCCAAGAACTGTAACCTGTATACAGCTTGCAGCACAACATCCTCACTTCTTCTTCTTCACACCATCATTGAACTACCTTCACTGACCCTTACTGGTTCCTTCTCTCGAAGCGTGACAGGCTCCTTCTGCAAAGAGCATTGATGGATGACCACTAGAGAACCGTCCATTATTTGCCTAATTTCCAAATTACTGAAAAAGGAAAATGTTTTCATTTAGAGCAGGCTGGAGTTTGGGTATCAAATACCCAATAAAATAATCTTAGCAGGTGTACTTCCAGACCTGAAAATTATTACAAGGGTTACTTGAAATAACTCAAAAAAGGCTACATTGAGGGATCTGTACATCCAAGACTTTTTTTTTGGATACTGAGAGTTGGTAAAACACACCCAACAGTTTCTCTTTTGTTTTTATTGGTGAGACATTTGCTTCCAAGTTCCCAGGTCTGCATACCTACTGTCAACACAGTATGGGGGTCTCGCTTTTCCTACTTAAATTGCAACAAGGCATGCTGGAAATAAAATGGTGTAAAACTCTTAGGTAGACATATGAATAGAATGTATGTAAAGAGATATATATTAGGTAAAGAGAATAAATTGGAAATAAAGAGTCGAATCAGTCCAACAGGTTTTACTAATAATTTAATATCACTTTAAACTGGCTCTTTATGCTAATCAAAAACAATAAATATTAGATATGTGTTTTTGGTCAAACATAGCAACACATACTAGCACATACAAATTTTTAATTGGCAGCTGGGTTTTTTTGTGACCCCTATTGGTAAATGTATCAATTAGCTGATTATTTGAAGAACTATAGATCTGCGCTCTCTCCTGGAAGAATAAAGCAAGGCCTTTCAGTTTTCTTTTTGCAGACGTATAAATATAGAGAATGATTTTTGGATTATATCAGCTTATCCAATTTTCCTTTTTACATTCAGAATGATTTATTTACTTGGAAATGACTGTGTAATTGTTCAGGCATGTTATCATGAGCTAGCTTTGCACTGCAGGAATCTTGGCACTTAATTTCCAGACAGAGAGCAAGGTTTTTATTAGCTATCCTCAGCAATAAACGTTTTCTGAGTCACCCTAACAAAAACAATTATTGTTCATGAAAGCACAAATCATACATAGATCCAGCACTGAGGTAAGAGGCAGATGTGTTTATATGATTTACTTAAAAGAGAAATCTGAAGGGTTTCAGGAAACAACTGCCTCCATTTCCAAGATTGTATTAGATGAAAAGGTGTAAAAAAGATGTAAAGGGTTAGGCTACCCAAAGCTCAAACTTTTGTTTTGGCATTTGGGTTTCCAGGTTTACTCAATTGCAACAAGGTTGACAACAGTGTCCCAAACTTTTTATTGGATATATCATACTTTTTATATTTTGGAGAATGTTATGGGAGGGTTGGAAAAATCTGGCAACATCCTTATTTTACCATATTAAGGGGCCGGGAATTAAGGTGATGAGACTAAAACTATTACTTGAATAATTTAGAGGGACTCTGTAATTAGATAATAATAGATGTTGCCATACAAAATTCTGAGAAGTTACTTACCTAGCTATCCCGTGGAACAAGTAAGAAATACTTGCATGCTTGTGTAGAGATCCATGCTTGTTCCAAGTCTGTGGCTTAACCAACACTGGACACATTTAATTAGCATTTTCAAAAAAGAGGCTGCAATGAAGGTCCCAATATTTATTACTTTAAATAAGTAAATGAGCTTGTTACCTTTAAATTCTCATTTAAATCTCTACTTTATAGTTAATCCAGGGAATGTGAAGCATTATAAATTTAAAATAATATTGAGCATATATGGCAAGATATTATCAAAGTAACATTAATGCTATACTAGGTACAATGTTATGTTGCCTGAGCAAAATGTGTTTTTCTTCTGTCAATGATGCTTGAGTTCCACTTAAACTATGGAGCCTTAGCAAAACGTGTTCTACTTCTGGTAATGGTGTTTAAGAAAAATTTGATTTACTTCTCGTTATGGTTTGGAACAAATTTTGTTTTACTTTTAGCTAAGGTGCTCACACAGAATATGTTCCACTTGTAGCTATGGTGGCAAAATAAAATTTTTTCGACTTCTGCTACCTGAGCACAATATGTTCCACTTTGTGTGTGAGCAAAATGCGTACCACTTCTATCTGTGCTACATGTTTGCTTGGATTTTTACTTTATATTCATTCTGGCTTTGACTAGCAAACTAATAGGAAAGTGGTTTCTTGTGAAATCTAATTTGATGTTGCTTTTTAGTTTCTATGTATCCTAACCCTTAGTCATAGGTTTTCTTTGTATTTGGCTTTTACACAGAGATCATAATCATCCACATACTGTCCTGCACTGACAACTCATATACAGATATGACCTAAAACCACAGTAGGGTTTCATCTGGGACCCACAATATAAATTACTCCAGGAAAAAGACAAAACTACCTTTCCAGTGGAGTCTTCCACAATGCAAGGTTTAAATTATCATTTTTGTCCAGAAGACAAAGACAACTGTGGCCTGTCTCTGCACCATGCTGGTGGGGGAAGACTTTGTGCTGCCTTGGGTTAAAGTCCATCTTCTGGTGGCCACCAATTGACTCTGGTCTCCTGGTAAGGCCCCTCTCAGTAGAATTTTTTGCTTTTTTTTTCATAAGTTTCCTTTTTTTGATTTTTTTAGGCCAGTCATTTCATGTCTTCTGGTGGTGCCCCTGGATGAAACAAAGAGCAGGTGTTACTGCAGGGAATGATGCTGGAGGGAGGAGTATTAACGTTTTTTTATTGTTTTTTATTTGGAAGGCTCCCAGGGAGACATTTGAAAAAATAGTCCAGAGTTTGGCTTTAAACAAAATAAAATGTAAAAATGTAACAATTCCACAAAACAATATTTTCCTGCTGAGTGACATAATTATACACTGAAAAATAAAATGTTAATTGTCCTTTAATGCAACTAGTGCAAGCAACAAATAAATGGCAAATGCTGTCGCTTGCAACATAGTGGACGTTATACTTTTAAAACACAACTCTGCTCAGTAAATAGTGAATAACATTGTTTTTCCTTTATTAAACTATAAACTAAATAAAAGTTGACAAAAGGAAAATGTAATTTTTCTTAGCTAGAGTTAAGCCGCAGAGAAGTTTCCTCTAAGCCGTATGCTGGTTTTCAGCCTCAGGCTGATGGAAGGAGGGTGGAGGGAGCTGCACCACCAGCTCACAGAATCAAAGTTCCATGTGGCAGAATGATTGTTGGCTATCTGCCATGCTAGCTTGTTCCTGTGTCTCTGCTCCAGGCACAAAGGTGACCTCCATATGTCCCAGAAATGAAAAATGAAAATATATATCAGTCACCGAAAAATACCCCACATTTATGATTTTTAACATGCTACAACTTGTAGAGACAGGTTTCATGTCCTTATGGGACTATTGATTCTATTGTTATATTTAAAAACAAGCAAAATGAAGCTTAGAATGATTGCTAAGATCAAATTTAACAATTATCTGCCATCTGCTATAATTCTTTCATCACTGATGAAGTTTTGAATACATTTGCAATAATGACACGCTTTCAGAAATACACTCAACATACTCAATAATATTGCATTCAGTAACTACGGTACATATGAAGAATGCTGCATAAATCAGACAGCTTTTCCTCGTGCTATGTTCTGCACAAACTATTTGGTAATAATAATTTATATATTATTATGTGCAAGGATGCTTGACTGCTGAACGAATTAAATATGTTTTTTATGAAATGAAATAGCTAAAAAAATGTATTCACTTTTATAAAACCAACACAGCAAACTTGTACACAAAAACTAAGCCCTACTATAATAAATAATGTGTACAGTCACTACTCCTTTCTATAAGATTTGCAAGATATTACAAGTGAGCATGTGCCTAAAGGAAAGAGATCTATCGCAGCCAAATACAGAACTCCACTAGGGTGCCATAATTTGCCTCTGTAGAAATTAAAAGCGAGAAAAGCAACGGGTTTATTTTAATATAGATCTCTAAAAATGCATCACCTTCTAGCACCACTGCAGACTCCCTTGCGACAGCACTGCTTCAATGGGCACTGTAACAAGGAATGAGTCATATTCTGCTCCATACCTGTATTACCTGGGGCTCTTGGTGCTAAACAGAGCAGCAGAGAAGAACAGAAAAAGGACAGGGGCAAAGCAAACCTGTTGCCATGACCTGAATTAGCAATCCCTAGTTCAACTTTTCCCCTCTTTCCAGCGTTCACCACAGCACTGTCATCTTTTTTCTTCCTTCTTCCGGGTTCTTTGCATGTCACCTGATTGCAAGCCTGAGATTGGGTAACGTGTCTTCTTAGAAATGTAAACAACATTGTGCCAATCCCACTGCGCATGCATGAGATCAAGCCCTTTTTTATATTTTTGGAAATCCTCTTATGATGTACAGGTAGTCCCCGGATTACATACAAGATAGGGACTGTAGGTTTGTTCTTAAATTGAAATTGTATGTAAGTCGGAACATTTGTACCATAACAGATACAAAGTTGTTTGTCTCAACATTATTAGGCAGCGTGGTGTCAGTTACTTTAAAAAATCCTCACTGTGAGTTAATCATACACAAAGCAAAAAAAAAAAACTTTATGGAGCCTAGACATTCATTAACTTCTGGAGCAAGCTGTGCTTTGATACCCAAAAGAAACAACTGCAGAGTTTGTCTTGGTAATTAAAGAGTTACAAGAGCTCAGTCCTTAAGATCATCCCACCTCAGCTGTGTTTAGCAAAAGATTTCTTCAGCAAGTAATGCAAACCGCCCCCTCCCCCTATCAAGCGTCCATCCTGCACAAGAGCGAGCAGGGAAGCCCTGTTCGTATCTAGGAGTTGTCCGTATGTCAGATGTCCTTGGCTACCTGTATACCCATATCAGGCAAGCGTAGAAGGAGCAGCCCACTCCTCCCTGGGATGTTGTGGGCTTCCCTTTCAGTCTTTAAAGCCATGGTGGTAAAGATAGAAGGGGTCATCTCCATTAAAACATAAAATAAACAATTTTTAAAAAAATGTAATGGAATTTAAATTTGTATAAAAGGATTAGCCTCCCCTTCATATAATGTTAAATGTGGTGATAGGTCAACTTTAACTTATCAATACTTTATGGCACTTGATCCTTTAAGGGCAAAAATAGAAAAAAAGTATTTAGGCTTGAAGGTTTTTGAATCCTGCCCCAGCTAAGACAACATTTTAAATCTATAAAAAAAATAGGAGAGTGAAGGAAACACTTATAACATTTTCTTTTTTTTTTGTTACAAAGCCAACATCAAAGAGCTACACTACTTATTACAAGCTTGACAACATTGTCCTAAGTTGCCCTGCAAAACAGTTTCCAACTTTAGTCTAGGACAACATTGTCCAGTTTTTAATGAGTTTGTTTTTTGGGGAATGTTACGGTAAAATTCTCAAGAGAAAAATCTTAGACTGATTACAGCATTTCACACATTCTTTGGCATCTTTCATATTTGAGTGTGGAATTCATCTAAAAACTAGGCTATTCTTCATCAGTGCCTCCTTTATAATAATATGATAGAGTCTATGGAAAACTTTTTACAATTTTTAAAGTCTTCTATAAGTTATGTTAAATCTCTCTATATTTCTGTGCATCACAAATACTAACATGTGGCAAAGCTTGATATTGCTTAGGCTTTTTCCGGCCCCCTTCTATCACTTCTCTCGTTCCCTATTGTGAGATAAGTCTCCTATTTGCACATTTTTTTAATATTTAATAAAAGTTTGGCAAAAATTAGGTTTCCAATTGTCTGTCAAAGTCTATAGACATAAAAGAAAACAATGATTTGACATTCTGGGAATAACGAGACAGTTGGAAAACCTGTGGCATGATGTTACAAGGACTACTGATGGAAACCAGTAAATAAATCTGTTTGCAGATTATTTAGGAAATTAGAACTCTATTGGCTTGCAGATGTTATATACTAGCAGCAATTTTGTAGATGCTGTCATCTGCTAATAGTTAGCCCCATTGAGTGGAGATATCAAGATATCCTCTTGCAGTAGTTACCTAAAATCTGCATATTTCAAAGATCCAGCAAAGATTTATACTTATCCTCTGCTCTTGCCCTTTGATGTGTCAATAGTTTTTCGAAAGACAATTAGTTCACTAAAACTGCATATCTATTGCTTCAGCCCAGTCTGGGCCTAGACATTCTGTTTTAGTCTACCTACATATGACCAATATTTTGAAGCTTCAAGAATAATAACAACTTAGTGAAATTGAAATGTTGCAGTCTTTGCAAAAAGACAAGACAATGGCATTAAAAAATGTTGAATAAGCACAAGCTGCATGGTGATGTTCAAATCTGTTGAATGAGAATTTTGCCATGCATAACCTTAGTTAATGCTCTCTGGCTTGAAGGGGTTTCACACAAATACAATGTTCCTAAAAGACTTACAGTTTCAGATCAATCAGATTTACATACCCCCAACGGGCGGGTACAAGACACCCTGTATTCACTTTGGGCTTGACTTATTAAAGCTCTCCAAGACTGGAGGAGATAAGCTATAACGGAGGAACCTGGGTGATCCAGCAACCTGGAAAAGATTTTGCTATTAGTTGGCAAATGTTTTCAATCCTAGACCAGATCCAGGTTGGTTGGATCACCAAGGTTCTCTGAGGATAGTCTATCATCTCCAGTCTTGGCATGCTTTTAATATTCAGGCCCACTGTGTCTTACTTTTAGGATAAAAAGACATTGGGCAACATTTTGTAGTGAATAAAAGACCCTGTGGAAGTGCCGTGCTCAGGAGGTAGGGGCTATGACATTCCACATCCACAATATATTCCTAGTATGCCGGGATATAAGATATCCGGTGACGAAGAACAGATAATATGGGGAACAGCTCAAAGGTAAGTCAAAGAATGAACGGTTAGTATTGCAGCCAGAAGTGTTTGTTTTTTTAGTCTCCAGGGAATTTTTAGCCCCAAGTTAGATTTTATTCATGTTCACCCATAGTGCCATATCTATACTGGGTTGTATAACTCTGTAAGTCAATTGTTTCCTCTGGTGAATATGAAAGTTTACTTTGCTGTTAGATTTAACTCTGTAGTATAACTGCCCATGAACCTTAAACACAATCATAACAGCTATATTCTGCTTTATGCCTTTCTTGACTTTTTTATGCGATAATGTTCTGCAGAAAACTCTTGCCCTTGAGCCCCTGGGAATAACATAAGAGAGAATAACAGCTAATAGCAGTTCTAGGCATTGTTCTGAAGTGTTTGATATAAATAAAAAATAATGAGTTTTCTTTCCTAATATACTGAATGGCCATATTTGTTGAAGCTTCTCAGTGCCTCAGCAATTTTATCTGTCCGTGCACCTACTATGCCAGATATCTAATAATTGTAGATTGAAACGTTTCCTTTTAAATCAGCTATTCACAAAGCTGAAAGGCCTTTCTCTGGTATAATGCTCTTGTTTGCTTTCCTGGCAATTTTTAATAAAACTGACTGTATTCTTTTCCTTTTATGGGTCATTCCAGTAAACCTAAAGAATTCTCTATTTTTTTTTTACTCAGTAAAAGTAATTTATTGCCATGCATTTATGTGGACCCTCAGTATATCAGTTTATCTCCAGGGAGTCCTGCTCAAAGGTTGGGTGGCATCCAGGTAGAATCAAATAGCAGGTCTTCAGAAGGGGTTCTGTGAGCCTAAAGCTGATACAAGGGGGTATCGGGAAAGCAAACTTTATAATAGATCTGTAATCAAGATTGTCACACATTCATAGGTTGGGGGTTGTTACAAGACTTTTTGTAATATCGAATATGGTAGATTACTGAGTTTTGTATCATGATAGCAATCCATTATTGCAGAAAGTTTGGCTTTCCCCTCATTGGCTAATGTAGGTTAATAATTTACTAATATTAAACTTAACAAGTTACCTAATAAAAGGTATTACTAAAACTCCAAATTTTATGCATATTAAATTATTAGTTATATGTTTTTAGTTCTATTTTGCTTAATACCTAACCATTTAACTCCTTTTTTTTATTTAGCAATTGCATATGGTTGGAATAGGGACTGACCTTGTGACCTTTCTCCCCCCCCCCTTTAGGTGGAAAAGGGGGAGACTTTACTGCTTTTTTTGGGCACCTGATTGAACTCTAGAGATGTTTCTTAATAGTGATAAGGGTTACATTACTGAAGGATCAGCTGTCTATTCAGATTAGTGGGGATACTCTACCCAGGAGTTGAATGCAATTTAATTGATACCAAATCAGAAGTTTACACGTAAAAAGTGGAACGTGGGGATCATTGAAATGGAAGAACAAGATACACAGAGGAACAGTTCACCAGAATTTGGGTTTGTTTTGACCAAGTCAAATATATGAATATGGAAATCAATGTTTTCCAAGTGTACTGGGTAGTTCAGAACAATACAAGAAATTGCTGGGCTGCATATAAAGGTAAATGAGTGTTTCGAATATATGATATTGCTAAAACTTCAGTTAACTTCTTTTAAAAAAACATTTCTGCAGATCCCTTTATCTCTGGAAAGTGTTTTTTCTTAAATAGTTTGTCCAAAAAAAGCTAAATCAAAAAATGTCCAAAAAAACTCATTTAAACTTCTAGTAAAAAGCTGGGAATGTTGCACTGAAATCCTAAATGTTATTATCTGTCCTGTCTGAGTTCTTTTTGTAGACTACATTACATTTTATTCTGAAGCTTAGGGGATGTTCTCTAGTCCTGGTACACTTCCTGCCCTGATGGCAATGCTTCTCCTCTGGGCATACAGTACAATAAGTGAGTGTTGTCACCCTGCAACAAGAAGTAGTGGCATCTTCACAAGATGAAAATAAAGAAAATAACAATTGCTGCCATTGTAATGGCTGGTAGGTTGCAATATTTAACTGTCTAACATGAGGCTCTAAACTGGTGTTTAGTGCACCTCCAACTCACAGCATACTCCTTTCACTGACCACGGCAGACCAGAAATGATTATAGTAATATCTTCGGGGAACCAACACGTAAAAATCCAAACACATATTCTAAAACCCTTATTGTACTCTACTGTATATTTTTTTTTTTACTTGAAAAGTTCATGTCCAGAATGTCATTATCTTATATGTGTATTTGGCTGTACCATACTGGAAAGAGCTGGGGTCATTGGCAAATATTATTATTATTAAACAGGATTTATATAGCGCCAAATTATGCCATATTACGCAGCGCTGTACATTAAATAGGGGTTGCAAATGACAGACTAGTACAGACAGTGACACAGGAGGAGAGGATATGCCCGATGTCCATATACAACACAGAAGAGGTGATCTTCATAAGAACCATTTAGGTTCCAAACTCTGAGGGGTCTATTTATAAATGATCTTACCCAAGGCTCACCAACCTTTTACATAAAATGTACACATTTTCATATTTATGATTATATGAATCATGAGTAAGAGTTTATTTACATATTTTCTGATTGAATTCATTTTCTAATTTAAACCAATGTAAACAATGTGTATATTTTGGGTAAGCGCTGTGTGAATCTTGGGTTAAACATTTATAAACAGACACCTAACACTTAATGGAAGTCTAAAACATTATCAGATTCTATAGTCCCTTTCATTAGAAGCCTCACTATCTATTCCTAGCACTTTCCATCTGATATGAAGCTCAGCCGATAACAGAGCAGAGAAAAGGGTTTGTGTCCAAAATAACATTTGTAGACTGTACTATGGCACAAATACCGTTTCACATTTTGTATCTGTCCTTAGCGTGCTTGATTTATTTGTACCATGTTTACACTGTCGGCATGAACGATGCTAGCAGACATGACACATCATAAATGGCACGGCGGCTTCGAAAATGTGAAAAACTGCAACCAAAGAAAGAGTAGGGAATAGGACAAGTCTGAATTTGAGCCAAACTCCTTAGCACATCTGTAGCCAGGCTGCATTTCAGCTGTGGTTACCAGATGGCCCAGAAAGAAAACATATGTTTGCACAGCATATTTCTGTATTTTATTGCTTAATGTCATTCTGGAATTCAGGAAACATTGGACATTCTGTGCCAAATCAAGCAGGTGTTAATCATAAGTGGGTTGAGAGAGCCATGTCACTAATGTATAAAATTACAATGTTTTACTATTCCTAATTAAGAGAGTAAAATATATGGCTTGGCAATTCTTTCTATGTAAATAATAACGTCCAAAAATCATCATCACAGACATGATGTTTGTTGGACGGCAAGAAAAGAGATATTGAATTTTTGTTGGGTTCGAACCACAAAGGAATCAACAGCAGGAAAACACTGCTGGAACCAGTCACCTACTTGGCACTGGGACAAATTAGGTTACTGGGTGCCATGCCAAACGTAGTTCAGTTAAAGACAAAATCTACTAATCACAGGCTTTATGGGTGATCATAAAGATAACAGCTTGTTATGGGTTCATGTTGATAAATATTTAAAGTGAAAATGGAAAGGTCGTCTTCCCATTGGCAGGTGGCATTCTTTTCTCTTATAAGCAAACCAATATATATATATATAGACATGTACACATATTTACATTTTTTACACATACTCATTTGTAAGTCTGTCTATTTATCTTTCTTTTATATAGATTGCTATCAATCATGGAATGTATAATGTTTTATTTGCCGTCTTATTAACTTTATATACAATAAAATTACAATAAAATAAAAGTTGCTAAAAGTGGTAACCCCAAGTCACAATCGGGGTATGTTAACCTATGGGAAGATTGGTAAATAGAGCGCTTACCTGATCCACCCGCGTCGTCCAGCGCCGCTATCTCCCTCTTCTGTCTTCTTTCTTCTTCCGGCTTCTGCATCCGATGAGTCACTGGGGAGTTCCTGGTGATGTTGGTGCGTGTGTACGTTGCCGGCGGGGCGGGAAATTCAAAATCCATTTGTATTGCATTCAATACAAAATAACTGTATTGAATGCAATACATTGGATTTTTATGTGTAAAAGCAGTACATTGTTTTCAAGAACATTTATTTTACAGTAAATATATATTAGTATGAGTATAATGTGTATTTTTTTTTAATGTAAAAAATTAAAAAACAAATTTATTTTAAATATATAGATTTTTTAATTTATTCAATTTATTGTTTTCACATGATTTTGTGTTTCAAATTATACTCATGCTATTATATTAAACTGTAAAATAAATTTTCATGAAAAACAATGTACCGCTTTTAGACATATAAAACCGGAAAGAAATGAACCGCTAGGGAGGTTAATGGTAAACTGGCCAGCTTATAAATTGGTTTTTGTTTTTGGATTTTGGATTAGTTTTGGATTACTTGAAGGATATTTTTTTTCTGTTAGAGAGATTTGCCCTCACTTCTCGTCCTATTGACAAGAACAGTTATAAAATCTAAAATCTACCAATAAAACATTTTTTCCATTTGCCTCTGTTGCAGATTTTCACTTTGTCTGTAGGACAGTGAGGCTGATTTTACACTCATGCACTCAAGGACAGGGGACCTGGGGCCCACCAGAATCTATAGGCTTCCAGGCACAGTGACATTTTACTATAGGGTACAAGTAGCCAGGGGCCCACCAGAGCACATATAGATGGGGTCCACCAGAGGAAGCGATGGGGGCCCACCAGAATCCATAGCTTTTCAGGCACAGTGACATTTTCATATAGGGTAGAACTACCCAAGGGCACACCAGAGCGCATATTAATGATGTTCACAAAAGTTTTTTCTAGTCCTCCTGTGAGCCACTCCGACCCTGGTTCGGTTATTGTAACATGAACTAATCTGCTCATGCTAATGCAATTAATAAAATTGCCATTGTGCCATTCAAAGTACAGTTTCCAGGACACCTTTTAGTGCATTCCCAAGTGCAGAAATCTATTTCTAAAATGTTACATTTTCTGTGTTCAGGTGTGTTTCATTGCCCATTAAAATAAATAGACTGCCTTAATACAGTGCATGTTAAATGAAGACAATCTCCCTAACAGAGCCCTGGCTAACAATTAAAACATAACAGGGGTTATATTCTTTTCCCTATTCTATCCAAAATTAAATGAGCCCTGATCTCCAGCAACAAAAAAGTGGCCTTTGTCATCAGAGTCGGATTATAGATTTTTATTATGAAAAGTCGATGCGCACAGAGGTTTTATTTGTATAAAACTGATTTTAACAGAGGAGATTAATTTGCTCCACAGACTCCTCTTGATGTGCTTCATCGCATATACATCAGCTTTGCTCAGCCGTTTGCTTTTGGCTTAGACATGAACTAAAATAAAGGACATTTGGTTTTGTTCATTAAACCAGGAATTAAATAATACGCATAATTTAATTATCATGGTACTCTAAATACAAATACAAGCATGCTACAGAAAATAATTAAACACAGTTAGAAAAAGAAACAAGTATTCATTTCAACAATTGTCACTGTGTTATTTACCAAAATAATTATTTAAGATCTTCTTGAGTATTTTTTATGCAAACATAAAAACAGCTTCCAACTAGTTTAAACTGTGCAAGCCTTGTGTGGATTGGGATATGAATGGGCTACAAATTGCAGCACAATACACAGACAAAATGTGCATGCTATTAGAAACATGGCAATACACACTAGTACCTTGCACAGCAGTACACTTGTAAGTGGCATTTGGCATTTGCCCATTCCTATTATAATTAAAAAGTATTTATATAGTGACCACATTTTACACTGCACTGTACATTAAATAGGGGTTGCAAATGACAGAGAGATACAAACAGTGATACAGAAGGAGGAGAGGACCCTGTCCAAAAAAGTTTACAATCTAAGAGATAGGAAAGCAGCACACAATGGGAGGGAGGGACATGGGAATGGTGGGTACCCATGAGGATAGGTGGTAATGCAGCACAAGTGTTCATGTGCATTACCGTACCCAAACATTTTGGCATGGAAAGGCATGCGATAACACAATGCATTAGTGGGAACATGCCCTATAGTTTTAATTTTTGTTTTAGAAAATTGAAAACCTTATTGATAGGTTTCTCCTTTAGATGGAAATTTGCTGGAGGTGTTTGTTGCAATTATTTTTACTTAACAGACAGCCCTATTGATTGTATTGAAACAGCTTGTATTGGACAAGGATCGTTTAATGAATATTTTTGACTTAGTGAATAGAATACCTGCTATACCTGCTGTTTTTTCCAGAAGTTTGTATGTTTTACAGTGCCACACAAGCAAACGGGTAGAGCCACAGCATGCAGGAATGGAGAAGATATTTTACGCACCTGGAATGTGTAACTGTGTATGCAGTATCCAGAAAGCAACATTGTGAGCATATCCACACATGGGCAGCACACAGGTAACACATTACCTGTAAAAGGCTTTTTTAATTCCACTTTCTGTTTTGACTCTGTAGTTACAGGAACACTTCAAGGTTAACCTGTTAATCATTTTCAAATTACTTTTAATCAATGAATCTCTTGCCCTATGAGAACACTTCAGTGGCCAGTCAGGGCACTATCACTGGACCAATGGAGTGCAGTAACAATATGAGACCCACAATAAAGCTTTATAGATATAAAAGATTTTAGCAGGAACCAAGCAGTCTATACGTTTTAAATGATATAAATGGCTGACAGATTTGTTTTGAAATTAAGTGAATAAAACAGTCCAAAATTTAAAGCATCATTGAAAAAGAGCACCCAAATCACAAAAAAATCACATACCATAAAATATCAATTATTTATGTTTACTCTGTCTCAACAAAGTGGTAGGAGAGCAAATATTAGGTGACCTTGCATAGCTGGGAGAGTGGCACAGAAGGAAATACTTTAAGTATCTTTAATTTACCTTTTACGAATTATTGTCTAGCATTTACCAAGCTATAGTTATTACAATAAATGTCAATGTGACCTATTCACGTAACCTACATACTACATACTAAACATACTAAAGTTTAAACTTCATCTTTATACATCTAAAAGTAATTTTCCACCCCCTTATACAATGTTTTATATATCCTTAGGATAAAACTAAACTAATCATCACCCCTTCACTCCCCCTGGCATTACTAACATAGTCGTTCCCCCCAACACTCGGGCCATACTGTTTTGATATCTCCTTTGACTCTGCATCCATCTTTACTCCATAAATCCTGAACATTTTCGGGTTTCTGTTGACTCTTGACTTATTTTCTTGCAGCTATGTGTCCAGAAGCCACTTACCCAATACCCATATATTTCTATAGTGCTGCAATTCAATAAATTTTTGTTGTCCAATAAGTTTGCTCAATAATGCAATAAGAATTTATCTTCAGCAAGGGAAGGTATAATCTGTCTTCTCTATGACCTCAAACACTTTCCTTTCGGGTTTCCGTTCAAACCACATTGTCTGTCAGGGTTGGTTTGGACAGGCGGTGAGGTTGTGGCGTGTAGCTTCACGCTTGTGGTTGAAATGGGCCTGATTTATCAAAGCTCTCCAAGGCTGGAGAGGATACACTTTTATCAGTGAAACTGGGTGATCCAGCAATCCTGAAATAGATTTCTATTAAGTCATTTGCTAGCAAATGTTTTGAATCCTGGACCAAATCCATTCCAGGTTTGCTGGATCACCCAGATTCACTAATGAAAGTGTATCCTTGGAGAGCTTTAATAAATCAGGCCCTATATGTAGCGTCTTACTTGTAGCCACCCATTGGAAATAGATGGGGTCATAATGAACAGTTTAGGACCACCTGCTGTAGAATGTTACAACACTGGTTCATTAGGAACTAGTGCAGCAGCTGGGGAGGCTGAGTTGCTGGCAAGGTGCCATCTGCCAGGAGGTGCCCAGAATTGCCTGTTCCCACTGATTGTCTGAACGTGTCCTTACTTGTTCATCAAACTGAACAGGGATTCCGACAACGATCCTGAAAACAGAACACCAGCAGTTTAAAATACAGGATTCCAGCTTTATTATAAAGCCACTGTACCAATGTATTAAAAAGTCAACATTTTAGGGCCACGCAGGGTCCATTTTCCAGGGCAGCATAGTAGTTACATTGATGCAGACAGAATCTGGAGTCAGTCACTATATGTGGACACTGAACAACACATTAAAACTATCCATATGGCTTCCCCAAAAACTGTGTCAATGTGTCTGGTAATGAGAAAATGGAGCATTTGGAGATCATCCAAAATTTAGGTTGTATTGACCAGCTGCAAGCTGCTTTTGAATGTCCATGGCCTTCCATAGAAACAGAAGTATTTTTGAACAGAAGCCCTTAGACACTTACCTAGGCTACCTTAGATATAATCTGGCCCTGACCATGGTGGGGAAGAGAGGATAGACAGAGATTGCAGAGAGAAATCCAACTGTCTGGGTCCCCAGTCATTTTAAAAGGCTACAGAAAGGTTAGACTATTTGGAGCCCAAGAGGTCAGAGGGAGAGCAAACAGCGGGGTTCCCATAAGTTTTAGTTCTAAGTTACACCATATTGCTTAATTTTCCAAGAGTTTTGGCTCAGAGGAAGATCACAATGTTCATATTCTCAATTGTAATCCCGTTACAAAGCATTTTTGGGAGCTTTTGCATGTTAAAATGATAATTGTGTAACATACCAGTTCATTTTTATTCTCCACAAGACACTTCCTACTGGTTTCTAATTTTATACAGACACCTAGTCAATACTAGTCTGTTCTTTCCATAGCTGCTATAAACAAGGTAGCATTATACTTATTATTCAATGCAAGTTTGTCATGAAGACAAGTAGCATCAGAAAAATGTAATTAATTTGATAGTGAAAGCCTTCATTAATTATCAAGTATTCCCAGAAGAGGCCTCAGAGAGCTAAAACGGAACATGATCTGCTTCCAAATGACTTCGTTTGTATTCTGCATTGGACCTTGTGATGTATTCAGGACACGGCAGAATGTATCTGGAGTGTGCTGAAGAATGGTCAGATGTCCATCTCTAAGTAGCTTTGTCTAAACATTGGCTTGTTCATAATTCTGGTGGATTTCAATTTCCAAAGCATATAATAGAATCAGTGTAGAGGAAGGCCTTCAGCACTGATACACTCTAGAGATTACTGGTTCAAAGCCATGCTTAATTTGATAGCGCTAATCCAGCATGCCGTTGGTGTTGATTTTACCCCGTCTCACAGGAACACTGCATATTAATAGGAAAATAAACCTATTGACAGATTCCAGGCAAAGCTTAATATTCTGTTCCAGTTACTATAACTCATCCCTCTTAGCAGAAAACACTCATTGGTCCTATTAGTAGCAATGTGGTGCCAAATATTTTATTTTATAACAGCACTGGCTTTAGACAGAAGAGTATTTAGTATAGGAATTGGTTACTGTTAGGATTTATTGTTTTAGCCTTTCTCTGCCTTTTTTAACATGGTATAACCCTTTAAACAACTTCCAGGTCTAAGGAAACCCTTGCTATAGTTGCTATATTTACAGCTCACAGTACATTAATGTGGTGGCCATTGGGAGGATAGCCTCTTTCTTTGCTGACCAGTGGGAGAGATGTCATCCTATAGATAGCCAAAAAGATCATTGGTGTCAGTTAATCTGACCTGAGAGGCACAAATTGCTCATTTCTCAAGCAAACCCTAGAAACCCCTAGAGGAACCTCTAGGGTTGCACATAACAACATAACGTTACATAACGTAACACTGTTTTAGAGCAGTAGGATTGCTTGAGCTGGAGTTAGAAATTTATGGCATATTTTGGGGTTCAGTTATGTTTTAGAGTTATGATAGGTACATGCTTAGTGTTGGGGTAAAGTTTAAAAGGATTTTAAATGGTTTTAAAAAGATTTTAAATTGGCCACTTACTAAAGCGGCCAATGACCTCATCAGAGCTAAGTCTCAAGGCAACTGCTCCTTCTCCTTCATCTTTCCTCTGCTTTTGACACTGTTGATCACCCCCTTCTAATACAAATCATGCGCTCCATTGGTATCAGTGACACTGCTCTCTGTTGGTTTGCTTCCTATCTGTCTGACCGCTCCTTTCAATTTTCTTTGAATGGTAACTCCTCCTCGCCCACTCTCCTCCCTGTTGGTGTTCCCCAATGGTCAGTCCTTGGACGGGTTCTCTTTTCTCTGTACACCTCCTCTCTGGGTAGTCTCATATCCTCCTTTGGCTTACAGTACCATCTGTATGCTGATGACACTCAAATTTATCTGTCCACCCCTGACCTGTCTCCCTCAGTCCTGGCTAAGGTCTCATGCTGCCTGTCAGCCATCTCATCATAGATGTCTGACCGATTTTTGAAGCTCAACCTGGATTAAACAGAACTCATCATCATCTCCCCCTCAAATTCTGCATCTCCCCCTGACATATATCTAACTGTTAACAACACTGTTATTCGGCCCTCCCCTCAGGCACAATGTCTTGGCGTCACCTTTGACTGGGCCCTCTCATTCACCCCCCATATTCAGAACATTTCCAGGTCCTGTCACTTTCACCTACGCAACATCTCCAGAATCTGCCCCTACCAGTCCCCTGAGACCACCAAACTCCTTGTACATGCTCTCATCACCTCCTGTCTGGACTACTGTAACCTCCTCCTCTCTGGTATTCCACTAACCCAACTCTCTCCTCTACAATCTATCATGAATGCTGCAGCCAGACTCATCCATCCTTCCTCTTCTGCTGCATCTCTTTGCAGATCTCTACACTGGCTTCCATTGCACCTTAGAATCAAATTCAAGCTCCTGTTTTTTTGCCTTCAAATCCCTCCACAGTTATTATCCCACTTACATTTATGACCTGGTAAAAAAATACTCCCCCAGCCGCTTTCTTCACTCCTCCAATGACCTACTAATGACTTCCTCACTCATAACCACATCTCACGCATGGATACAGGACTTCTCTAGAGCTGCCCCAACTCTCTGGAATGGTCTTCCTCATCCTATTTTGCTTCATCCTACTTTCTGCTCATTTAAAAGAGAGCTCAAAACTTGCCTACACATCTTCTTCTGCCTTTTGAAACCATCGCTACTTCCCACCACTACATATCTCCCATTCTATTGTGTGTAAATTCCCCCACCTACTAAATTGTAAGCTCTTGGGGCAGGGTTCTCTCCTCCTGCATCACTGTCTGTATTAGTCTGTCATTTGCAACCCCTATTTAATGTACAGTGCTGCGTAATATGTTGGCACTATATAAATCCTGTTTATTAATATTATTATTAATAATAATAATAATAATAATAATAATAAATAGTTCGATTAGGGGGTGGGTGTTTGGTGAAGGTGGTAGGGGAGTGTTAGGGAAAGAAGAAGCCTTAGTATAGATAATACTTTTTTTTTTACTGTTAGATGAGCTGATGACCCCCCACTTGTTTTTGGTGCCTGAAGCCCCATGCCTTAACAAATGGAAATGACAAGCACTGTGAAGTACGGTATATTAGAAGAAGTCTTAGAAGGAAATATTAGGTCTATAAGTCATAGAAAGAGTAACATTTGCTTAATGTTATGGTCCACTTTCTAACAGAGTAACAGAGTACTATAAAGAATTTCTCTCCACCTTGTTTTCTTGGGATGGACCACATATCTGCATCTTATTTCTAAGCATAGTTTGCGATTGTCTGTGTACATGGTGGCGAAATTTTTGATACTATAATTTCATTAATGACTGAAAATAGTCTTTAATGTATCAAGCAAAATGTTATAAAATAATGCTACTGTGATTCTTGGTGCTAAGAGATATGAGAGGAGGGGGCAGCCAGGATACGTGTTACATGCCTTGTCACATGAAGTTCACCTTCAGCAATTAAATCTTCCTGTGCTCTCTATTAGTGACATGTTCATTGCCAAATACATCATTTAAATGGCCTCTTAAACCATACTTGGAAAGGAAGAGGGACTAATTGGATTCTCATCATATGATTAATGATTATACAGCAATTTGCCTATTTCTCATGGAGGGGACTTCCTTTATCTTCCAGCCGTAAAACCAGTGGACCATATTTTATTAAAAGATGACTATTTACACCTTCTGCTACCCGGACTTTGCTCTTCTTTGGGGTAAATCATTGGGTTGAGAAGGAACATTAAAACAAAAACCTGGCAAAGGTTCTGACTTTTAACTGAACTATTTAAAAGAGTTTTTATTTATGGTCTGGGTTGATATCTACTCACTTCTTGTGCCCAGACAGGAGAAAGGGTAAGGTTTAATTTTAGGGGTTTGTATATGCGGGCAATGTTAAGCTTTGGGTTTTTTACAGAGGAGATACAGGATTTAACCCAAGCATTAAAGATATTCTTTTTGGCTGTTTGATGCAAGCCATCTAGGACATGATATATATCCTATTGTGTACAAGTCTGTAATTGATTTTTCCAGCTGCTTAAGATGTTCAAAAGAGAACCTAACTAAATTCAACAGATCCCACCATAAAATGCATCCCACCAAGCAATGTATATATGGCCAGCCAGTTATTGTCATCCTCTCACCTTTCCTCAGCACACATTAGCTTGAATAGCACATGGGAGCAATAGGGAGAAAATAAGGAGCAGACAACTGCAGTAATCATTTATTGAAATTCTATCAATAATACAACTCATATGTGTTCACTCAAAGCAACTGATGGTTCTGCACTTAAACAGACCTTACAAGTTACAAAAAATTATACCTCATATAAAAAATGTATTCCTATTCAACATATTGATCCTTAGTTTACCTTTATCAACCCTAACTAACTAATTCCAGCCTTCCGCCCCAAGGTAATATTTTTTACTTTGCTTTAATATTTTTTTCTTTCCATTACCTAATATTTAATTTGTTTTTATTTATTTGTCACATAGAAAGACAATGTGCAAAACTGTAAAAAAAAAGTATTTTCATTTGCAAATAGCTTTGCCATGCTCTGTAATAGAAGCAATATTTATTGTCATTTTAAACAGGAAGGGTTCTAGAAAAATAAATAATAATTTTTTTACAGTAAAATAATTTTTATTTAAACTAGCACTGTAAGGCGATGTTCAGACTAGAGAGGCCTGGAGCGGGAGAACATAGTGAAAGGATAGTGGAAAGCCTCCATGACTAGGAAGGGATAGGGAGCAGGCAGTGGAAGGGGAGGATCATTCTACGGCAGGACGGGGAGAGTGGAGAAAGTTTCCCGCCCACCCTCCCTAGTATTTGGGTGATGGTGGTTATTTGGTTAGGTTGGGGTTTGTGGCTGCAGTTAGGTCCTCGAAGAAAGGTGGTTTTCTGGTCTATTTCAGTGGGGGTGAGAGGCTCATCTTCAGTATGGGTCTCTCTGGAATTTTGGTTATTGGTAGTTGATAGGTCTTGGTTGAAATGGGCTGCGAGTGCTGCTGATATCGTTCCTGAGCTTGTGGTGCGGCTGGGAAAATATATATATTAAAACGGCTCAGCCCAGCACTGCTACACTGGTTCTTGGCAAAGTGATTGTACATTTTATAGCAGGTGGTAGTGAACCACCCAATGCCTCCCTATTCATTCAAAATTGCCTGCTGCGGGTTAGGCCATAGTTTAATAAAAATAAAATAACTTTTACATAACATTATTGCCAATCCTCATCCTCAAAAAGTCAGAGCGTGTATTATTCCTTTATATTAAAGAGGAACTAAACTAAAACTGCCAAAAAAAAATACATTTATCTTCAATCCCACCGGGCAGTCCGATCCATCCAGGGGTGTCCTGCTTCTGATTCCATGTTGTCATGGTACCTGTCCCGGAGCCGGCGCTCCGGATGCCGCCATCTTCATCTCTTCTTCCTGGTTCTTCATTCTACATCACCCGACCCAG
This sequence comes from Pyxicephalus adspersus, assembly GCF_032062135.1. Classification (NCBI taxonomy): domain Eukaryota; kingdom Metazoa; phylum Chordata; class Amphibia; order Anura; family Pyxicephalidae; genus Pyxicephalus; species Pyxicephalus adspersus. Next base: position 25,634,009 of record NC_092862.1, read on the forward strand.
GCGCGAGATCAGGTGACGTAGGATGACAGAAAAATTTGCCGGTCTCACTGCGCATGTGTGAGATCAGAGCCCCACGAAAAGGCTCCTTCTGCACATGCCCGAAATGCTCGGGCATGCGCAGAAGGAGCACCCAAGAGCCTCCCGGTGCTACACCATTTTTTTTTTTAAAAAAGGATGTTGCACCTAAAAAAAAAATGAATTTTTACCTTACATAAAAGGGTTGTCTACCCTTCTAGTAAAGTGAAAATTCTGAGTTTAGGTACCCTTTAAGTAATAATAACATTATCGCCAACTAATCAGGTCATTGGTGCAAATGTAAAAATTGTTCTGGTTAATAAAGAGTTAAAACGTCAAAAGTGGCTTAGATATATTTGTACAAAATTTATATTGTTCTTGTGGCCTTGTTCTGCTATGCTTCGGGAAGGCAGACTGTTGCTATAAAGCTTCTTTTTATAATTGTCACAGGACCACAGCTTTATCTACAGCATATGCAAATCAGGTTGAAGTGTCTTTTTTTAAAGTATATGTATCTTCTCGTGGCCTGGGATCATGAAACTTGCTTAAATAAATGACTGCTATGATTTAAAGCTTAAGTCTGCAGCCATAAATAAAAAGTAAGATGGCGGAGCTCCATGGATTCCCAAGCGGTTGATGGATACATTGGTTGACAGTCCATTGCAGTTGTGCAAATTCAGGTTAGTATAGGAAAGTTAACTGGCATTTTGTTTTCTTTTAACATATACAGTTCAATGTAAACTCCTACAAAAACTGTTATTAAAATTTAATCACTAAAATTCATACAAAGAATACGTCCTAAATGCTCAATTTTCTAAACCGCCCAGACAGACAGATATTTAGAAAGGCATTCACAAAGGTCATATAATTTTGTTCTATATAAGTGAAGTAGAAAACATCTCTGAAATAATGGCTGATTACATTTTATGCTTCTTTGGGTTTTTTTTCCATCTCACAAATGGATTGTTTGGTCATCTTCATTCCAAGGTACAATAGATGCTAAAGGCTTTACAGAAGACGACATCTGGGTGCTCTCTTTTCTAGAACAAAAAATGCCTCAAGGATCTGCGCCTTAACAATCCTAGCATCTGTTACAGGTCCTTAAACATGGTGCACTTCTCCATAAAGAAGAATAACCTTGAACACTCCTAGGTAGGTGTTTAAAGCATAAAACATTCAAAGGACATTATTGTTCTACCCGCAACACTGAGAAAAAAAAGTTGTCTTAAAAATATCGTCTACGAAAGAAGTGCAGTAATTGAATTTTCCTTTCTGCAATAGACATTATGTTCTTACTCTTCTACCTGCATTGTATATTTGAAGAGGAAATCAGCTGGTCCAGGAGAAAACATCTTATAAAATTTGAAAAATCAGCATAAAGCATTATCTAACAAAATAATTGCCGGAGGTTTCAAATGTGTACTTACACAGAGGGATTGTTGCTGTTAATAGCTCCCCCGATTTTGGTAAAGAGGTTGCCATGATGCCAGAATTTACCCACACTGTCACCTGCAGTTTAAGTTTTGTGCACTTCATTCGAATAAAACATTTTCTTTTGCATTACACCAATAACCAAATCATTTTGCTCATTGATGAAAAAAGGCAGCGTATATGTAGTTTGCAAAACAAAAGTATTTAGAATGATGTACTATAGAGACTCCTTTAAAGTATACCTAAAGACAAAACTTTGTTTCTAGATATTTGGAATGCTGGTCAGGTTTTTGCCTTGTGCGTCCATTTGAAAAGATTTTTCTTCACTTCCTTTCCTAAAGGAAACTAGAATAAACCTCCCCCGAGAGAGGGAATTTCTCTATGGGGGCCTGGTCAACAGGCTTTGGGCTAGTGTCTATAGTATTAGTCTGACATCAGTTAGAAATTCTTCTGATGTCATTCACAATTTATTTAGTGGTAATTATCACCTGCATAGAGGCCACTGCAGACAAAGGGAAGGCACAGGAGGCACAGGTGACACAGGAATAACCACAGAAAGGGAGGAACACTGAAACAGCAGAAAAGAATAGGGTGGGAGACAATAGACTTGGCAACGAGGGGTTAGCACAGGAGCTCGACAGAGGAACCACTGAATTAACCAACAGGTGTACAGGAACTGCTCAGCAGAGTTAAGAGGCTCAACACTAGTGGGGACACGTTGCATGAACGCTGAGAGCTGTGTCTGAGCTAGCTAAATAGCCAGGGATGATTAAGAGCCTATTTCCTGATTGGTCGGCGGGATGGTAAGTTGATTAAACTTAGAAAAACAGACACACCCAGGGTCATACCTGCCTGCATGCGCAGAAGAGAGATGACTGCACTTTAGTGAGGGAGAGGTAAGTATGACAAAACCCATTAGAAGCAAAAAAAAGCCAATAAATACTGGCCCCAATAGAGGTTCACCACAAAAAATGTCCCAATTGGACAGTTTCCAGTGACAATTCAGCTGAATTTTCCTCAATTTGGCTCCAACGGTCATCAAGACGAATAGATCCCCAGCAGGGACACAGACAACTATGATAAACTCTTGATACAACCATCCCAATTTGTAAGATGCAATGGCCATAGTTAGGAATCATGCACCACTGGCTGGGGTACCTGAAATAATATAACCAGGAAGTAAAGTAAACCTTATGATGCCAAAATAATCTTGGACACTTTGTCATTCTCACTAACACTAAGACCAAAAAGTTTTGATACACTATAAATCTTTGAATTTCTGACGTTGATTTGCTAACAGTAAGACTGTTCACTTTGCATACTTCACTCCAATAAACATAACTCTGATAAAACATTTTAAAATCAGTAGTTGTAAATACAGCAAATCTAAATCTACTTTAAATATACAACCATGTTTTTATTGGTTGATTGATGTACATAGTCTGGGATTAGTGCCTCTGGCATTCTCGCAAAAATTTTCTCAAACTTCTGATGGGTCTGCAAAATTTCGGTGAACCGATTTCGCGAAACCATCAGAAGCTCGAGGAAATCATTACAATCCCTAGCACTAGAGGTTAATTAACCTTTAGTACTAGAGGTCTAACTAGAGGTTAATTAACCTTTAGTGCCGAGGGATTGCAGTGGAACTACAGATAAACTCTCAATGGAGTTTCTCCATTAAAAGTTCAACTGCAATTCAGTTCCCACTGTCACTGGGCTGATAAGTACAGCCTGGTGACCAAGGGAACTAAAACTGCAGATGAACTCTAAAACTGCAGATGAATGCAGTCGCGTGCCTCCATTCAGCTGTGACTGCAAAGTTCCCACGGTCACCGGGGTGTACTTATGATAAGTACAGCCCGGTGACCGTGGGAACTGAACTGCAGATGACCCTCAATGGAGAAACTCCATTGAAACTTCATCTGCAGTTCCACTGCTATCCCCGGGCACTGGAGGTTAATTAACCTCTAGTGCATCCTGGATCGCAGTGAATTCTCAGGGCTGCATTTGTTCATGCAGCTCAGGGAATCCTCCTGTTTGCGATCCCCAGGCACTAGAGGTTAATTAACCTCTAGTGCCCCGAGATCGCAGTGGGTTCTCAGGGCTGCATTTTTTTTTTTTTGCAGCCCTGGGAATCCTGTGTGCGATCCCCGACAATATCCCCATTTAAAATCTTTAGTGCTCTTCACTAGAGGTTTTGAATGGGGAGACTTGTCTCTATTTAACCTCTAGTGCCGGGGATCGCACACTGAGCTGATCAAAGAATGCAGCATTGGCTGCATTCATTGATCAGCACAGCCCGTAATCTTTTTTTGTTTTGTTTTTTTTGAAAGTTTTAAAATTTGATCTCGTTTGGCAAATTCACACCAGCCGTTCTTGCCTACAATTTCGGTAATCGAGAACGGCCGAATTCCCCGCTAAGTCGAGTTTTAAAAACTCGCTCGCTCATCCCTATTTATAATAACCACTTGGTGAACTTTTGATGTTCTGCAGAAGAAAGCTGCAGCCTCTGCATCTCTTTAAAAGTAGTTGAGTTTCTCACCAAAATTGAAATTTCTATTCCAGGGCATGCCTAAAATTTAACTTCACCTTTAGTGTAAAAATGCAAATTATTAATATTACACAGTAATTATACTGCACCATCATATTACACAGCACTGTACAAAGTCCATAGTCATGACACTAACTGTGCCTCAAAGGCACTCACAATCTAATGTCCCTACCATAGTCATATGTCATTAATGTAGTCTAAGGTCACTTATGGGGGGAAGCCAATTAACCTTACAACATGTTTTTGGAATGTGGGAGGAAACCAGAGCACCCCGAGGAAACCCACGCAGACAGAGGGAGAACCTGCAAACTGCATGCAGATAGTGCCCTGGGCAGGATACAAACTTGGGATCTAGTGCTGCAAAGGCAAGAGTGCTACCTCTGAGCCACCATGCTAACCAATGCTTGTCAAATCCATTTCACTGGGTTTTCTGCATATCAATAATGTGCAGAACACATTTCAGGTTGTCAAATTGAATTGAATTTTTGGGAACGTTTTTAAAAATTTACAGCAGCTGCAGAATATTAGTGGAGAGTCACAGGAGTCCACCCTGAGTAAGATCCATGGTTGGGACATACCCAGGTAGATAATGTCACTGCCTCTTTATGTGACTGTTTTGGGCAAGGCAATTGGTCTGTGCACTGTCACACCAATGTCCCATGCCCCCTACGCATTATCAGAAGTCAAACTTCATTACATCATGAGCAATTGCTACAATGGAGCATGACATTAGCATAGGGGTACAAATGGCTAAGTAAACATTGCTGAACTGTTCCTGCCTATTGCTTGGTTCTCCATCACTTCAATACTTGAACCCAAAACAAGTACAATGCAAGTTAATTCAGATTTAAGTTGGAAATGTATTTCTAAATAATGTTGCTGGTTCAATGGATCAATGTACCAAAGTTTATATATCAGCATACATTCCTATATCACTACAGGTTGGTAATTCACACATTATTTAGTCTTTCCTGCTTAACAATGGTCAGCAAACAGTTAAGCGGTCATCAAAGGTCATAAAAAATACAACTGTGATATATAATTGATTCATTGCTCTAATAAAAAGATATCAGAACAGGAAAATATTATCCTGTCCTTGAAATAGTACAGCAGGAATAGCACTTAATGGCATCATAACGATCTTCTGCTTTTAGAATTTATAGGTTTTTGCTTGGCCTCAACATTTCCTATAAATGTCTCCGGCCTGATATTTTATATTATAGCTTGGGCCATAATATTTCATACCTTTATCAGTTCCCCTTAAGTAGGTCTAGACCTATTGTAGCTATAATAAACTGTTAATATCATAAATTCCTGGGGGTTAAAACATAATTTAGATTGTTCAGTCCACAGCTTTAATGCAGGAAATGTGTGAAAACATTTATAATTCTATTTATTGTTCTAAAATAACTTTTTAAGGCAAGTCCACATGTGGCGTGGTACCGTGTATGGTAACACAAAAAGAAGAGCATATGCTTATTTCTATGCTCTGTCATGTGGAAGGCTCACAATAATTGGCAGCACACAACACAAACTGTATCTATGCAGCTGCAATATCTTGGCCATATGAGTTTTTTGTCACTACAAATGGTTTCCACAACCCCTTAACGGCAACGTCAGTGCCCTCATTCTGTTATATTTTACAGCCTCCATGGTCCAAATCTACCTTTAAAAACACAACAGTTTTAAAGCTTCATGCACAAAGAAGTATGGGTAGAACTATACAAAATAAAAGGTAACACATATATTTACGTAGCCTTGTTGCCTCTTGCTAAGGGTTCATTAGCTTTGCACTACTGCACATCAAAATATGTATTCTGCCTCTACATTACTGCAACACATATTGCTTTAAGGAATGTATATGGACAGGAATATGTGCGCTGTACTGTATACAAAAAAAGGCACCTGCACTTTAGTGCACTGTGACAATTAGCTGTAAACACTTATGTGTTGTGCACTGCAGTGCCAAAAAAGTTTTAGGTATGTTTTTCATGTGCTAAGCTATGTTGACAACAATTTAGTATAAATGCTCATCTTTGGAACAACCCAAGTCACTGCAGAAAAAAGGCATGTCAATAAATGTGTGAATCCTGCCTAAATTACAGTAAACAAAAATCTAGCTGCAGTTTAATGACCTGAAACTCACAGATGTAAAAAAATGTATATTTTGTGGTGTGCTGCATTGTTAAAAAAAATTATTCCAGGGCACAGAGTGGGTCAACTGGACAGTCCCACAGAAGCCAGGATGTTTGGGAAGTATAATACAGTAAATGCTTTTATTAAAGCTATATTTGTGATTTATTTCTAGAGGAGCCTCATATATAGCAAGAATTACTGCACATTTACTGCAAACTGCATTTACTGCATGAATTTATATTCACTTCTACAGGTGGTGACACAGTTTATGATGTGCGTTATTTACCAGGCTTATTTCCAGCAGCATGGGCGGTAGTCTCTTGAATTTGTTTTTTACACCATGTTTTCTTGTAAACAGGATGCTGTCTGGCAAAAAAAAGGCAGACTTTGAGACGGAAGACAAAATCTTCGGAAGCCTTTATTTGGAACAGCTTGCTCAGAACTTAGTAGGGTGCACTTTACAAAACTGCAGACCACATAACTGGAAATAGTCTTATCTTTAAGAAAAGATAGCTCCTATCCCCATCGATGTTGCCCATGAAAATCACATAATTGCAATGTGCAGTGCTACTGCTACACCCCTGGGACCAGGACCATAATTTAGCACCTGATATTTATCTGTGAAGGTTCTCATCTATCCTGGTCATTGTATAGCTAGTATTACTTAGTCACATTCGACTTGAATTGTTCTTAAAAGACCTCCATTTTTTAAAAATGTGCATTTTGAGAAATTGTCTTTCCTGGCTAGCTTTCCTTCTCGATGTACAGTATGGATCTAGGCTTTATCAATTAAACAACAGCTGGTATATAACATCACGCAGACAATATATGACACAGCAGAAGCACATTTTGTTATCCCCTGTCCTCTGCCAACACAATCAAAAATTACAGTCCTTTCCCCACCTCCAAGCTCTTAATTCTATGCGGGTCCTCCTTCCCAAAGCAAAACTGTGAGATCTGTACAAGGGTAATGTACAGCCCCAATAAAACACTCCCCAAACACAGAATTCTTTTAGTGGCTCTAAAAAATAGTTAACATTTCCATGTAGGTAGATATGACCTGGCTGGTGAGCAAAGTGTCCACCCAAATTAGTGGAGTACTCATCAGACAACTATGATAAGCTAGTTTCTTCAAAATTTTGGGCTGAGCCACTCATCAGCTTGGGACGTATACTAATGGCTAGGCAAATACAAACCCAAAAAAGATTCTGACTACCATATCGATTTCAGCATGGGGGTTGTCAAAAGGAGGAAGGGAGACCCTGTAGAAATATTTATACAACTCATGGGGGTGCTTGCTATTGCTTTAAACAATCAGTTGTTTTTTTTTATCAGACATTCAGGAGCCAGATGCTTAGCTTTAGGCTTAAAGCAGAACAAAACCAACAACTACTCAACAATCCCCATTCCCTCGAAGGGCTCCGCCATATTATTTTCTTTTCTGTAAACAACCTTTGGCCATCTTGATTGCAAACCTGGAATTGATGTCTATTGCTATTTGTACGCCATTTTGTGGATTAAATGTAAATTACATCATTAAGATATATTCTGTGATGCTACAAAAAATATAAATAAAAGAACTGGATTAATAAATAATTATTACATCATTAAGATTATGTAATTGTAAGAATACTGTGGAAATTCTATACTTTACTGTCATTAATGTAATTTCTAGGGTCTCTGCAATCCCCTGAGGAAGCTCGTTTAGGGCGAAACGCGTTAGGTGAAACCATAAGTACAGTTCTGACCCACATCTTGGACTCTTTAGTGAGAGTATTTTATAAAGTCATGGTTAAACATTGCCATAGCCTCTTTTACCAATTATGTTTCTAAGAAGTATATGTTTTAGTAATTGAAATAAAAGGTTTTTTGTCCTGCTAGACTTTTCTGCCATAAAGAGCTATTATCTTTCCACTTTTTCTATTTGTTAACAAATGTTTTTGTAAGGAACTTACCCGTCCTGCGAGCCCGCGGTGTCCCTGGGGTTCCCAGCCACAGAGGGGGACGCCGCAGTAGCAGGCAGCATGGCCGAGGCTGCTGCCCTGCTCGCAGCTTGTCTGTCTCTACAGGCGGAGGGATCCGCCCTGGCCAAATTACTGTTCAGCCAGGCAGCAGCCCTTGCATCCCTTTGGATGTGGTTCCTGCTCCCAGCACTCCTTTGCAAGTGCAAAGTAGTGCACATCCTAGGGGTACTGTGGGAAGAGGTGCGCGTGTCACCATGCGTCCCTCTTGTACCCCCCGAGGGCGTGGCACTCGGCTGCCTCGCCCCAGGGCGGGACATAGTTAGTTTGAATTCCCTGCGGCCAATCAGTCTCCCATCAGACAGTGCAAGGTGGCGCAAGGTGATTGGTCTTCCTGGCCATTTAAGGAGAGCCTGTCCTGTACACCATTGCCCGCTATAGCCTCTGTTACCACAGTGTGCTTGGGTGTGTCTTTGTGTACTTTAAACTTATCTGCTTGTCATCTCCTCAGTGACCTGGTCTGAAACTAACTCTGATTGAACTCTGCCAGCCCTGACTTCGGATTGTTATTGACCATTCTGCCTGCTGCCTGCCCTGACCTCGGATTGTTACTGACCTGCATTTGCCTTATCCTTCTGTACCTCGCTTGACTGAATTTAACCCTTGCTGTGCTGTACCATTTTGAATAAACCTGATTCAAGGATATCTGGAGTTGGTTGTGGTTTGTGTGCCCAGGCGCATTACAGTTTTCCATTCTAGACCAGATCCCTTTTAGGTTTGCTGGATCACCCAGCTTCACTGGTGAAAGTTTATCCTCTCCAGCCTAGGAGGGCTTTAATAAATCAGGCACAGAGTCACAATAACACTTGCCAGGAGTTCTAATCCTTCTAAACTCTGTGGGAGGTGCTTTGGGAGTTGGGATTACCCAATCGCTAAAATCGCATATGATAAATAACATGTTAGTGTAAATTTATCTAATGTCTTCTTTTTCTTAAAATTATCTAGTCTTGTTCAGACTTTTCCTGTCTACCAACTGTGCTCTGCAGTGACACCCTGTTACATGTGCCCTTGGTGCAGACTACAAGTGACCATGCCAACACACATTACACATATTTGATCCACTGTTGTAGTCATCAAAAAACCAACCCAGAGCCATGACTTTATTTGATTGATTTAACTTGTGACTAATATGCAACTATCTACTTCCTACATAGGGTCAAAACCTCTCCCCCTTCTTCCAGTGCCGTATTATTGGCCTATCATTATGATGGATAGACTTGTCGTCAGAGAATAAGATACATATGGCTGAACCAAGTGCTGTGTTCATGGCGAAAGCCATTATTTATACAATAAGTTAGAAAAAGGTAATAAATATTTTTTTTTTTATTTATAGATAATTAATTCTTAAAGGCAACACTATTTGCTTTCTGCAACATCCACTGCAACCAATATGTTTCTAATGCAGGCTTACTTTAAAAATAAAAAATCCTGCAAAATCACGTAAAACCTCATCAATCTTTACCTATGTTTTACATTGGGAATATTTACCAGGAAAGGTTCATCTGGCATATTAGAATTCTCAAAAAAACAAATTGCATTCAGCAGAAACATCATCAGATGTGTGCATTTGGGTTTCTACAGCCCGTTTGTTTTTAGCTGTGTGCAGTTGTTCGATCTTTTTAGACATTACTGTAACAGATGGTTTTGTTCCTGTGAATTAATGTGCACAAAGCATAGGGAAACATGAACTTATTAGAATTCAACAGATTGTTTTAGGACATTTAACAATCTGAGTATGCAACAAGCATAGAACAACATCTGATTTTAATTTAACCCAACCAGATAGCAGATAGAGCCCTAATTAATTAATGCATGTGTCTGCATTGTCTCCGAATGTTCCTCTGGCGGCATATGAATGGATTACAGTTGATCAGACGTGACCCAATCAAAGGGAATTTGACTCTTCTTGGAAATTAATAATGTAGCAGTATTTTCATAGAGGTGGATAAAGGTTACTGAAAATGAAGAATCGTTTTATATCAAAGACTGCTATGTCTGAGCTGTCAAAATTTAATATAAGATATAAATAAATTTGCTCTACTCTCAACCATCAGTATATTAATTGACATTTTAAATATTATACTGTTCTCCAGAAACGCTATTTCAGTAAATATTAGATGCCCAAGCAGATTGCTCACTCTGACTCTACCCACTCCAAGTGATGTCCAAAGCCTCAGGATGCAACCCAAAGGGCAATAAAAAGCACTGTCTGTTGGGGGATCATACAAATAGGTGTACCATACAAATCAGTTCTACCAGCATTGGAAGGCTGGAAAAGCAATACAAGAACAAGTCCAGTTGAATGCGAGAAACTACTATGAGATATATAATGACCTGGAAAAATGAGAACCTTCACAGACATTTACTGTATGGCTCTATGTCAATCAGAAGCTCAACTCTAGTTCAAAACCTGAACAAACATATGATATGGGCCCTGACATCGCCAATTTGGAAAGTGCTAGTTCCGTGCTCTTGAATTTATTTATTCATCTTCAAGATTCACTAAGGATCAAAGTTTGCAAGTCAAAAGCTCCAACTTCATCGGCTTCTGTTGATCAAGTCATAAGTATCTGCCCCTTGTTGAGTTAATCCATCTGTAAATAATTCAGGTTTACCTATGAATCTTCACCTATATTAATACCTTAAAGCAGTAAAAAATAGTTTTTAGGTACTAGGTAGGTTCAATATGGCACAAGAAAGGGGCAATGTCTCTTATGCAAAAAAAAAAAAAACGTACCTAGCTGTTTTATAGAAACCAACCTGCACTTGCAAGGTGCTGGGCATAAATGAACCCCTGTGTGTATATATGAGAGTGGTATAATTCTGACCTGGCCGATCAGGAGGGGCAAAGATCCCAAACCTGGAAGGGGACTAGGTGAAGATGCTGATGCTCATGACAGAGCGAGGAGTGGTGTGTTTAAAAAACTTGAATAGACAGCTAAAGATGCGTACGCACGTGCAATAATTATCGTTGGAAACGAACAACTACCGTTAACAAAAAAAGTGCACAACGCCGCCGATGAACGAGGATTGTCACTGGAAACGAACGACCGCCCCAGCGTTCTGATTGGGCGAAGATTGTTCTCTATTGTGTGTACGGTACATTTCTCCTGTACATGTCACTTCCTGCATCATTCAAACAATCGTATCTAGCGTGTGTTCATTATTGGTGGATTATATTTGAACAATCGTATTGTTACAGCATGTACTGAATTGTGCAATTATTAGACAATTATCCGGAGCCGGTGATCCCATGCTGTGGGATGCCACAGGACAACACGCCCTGCTTATTCTCTTCATTGACATCACTTGCAGCAGCAGGGAAGATCAGGCAGATAGGTGGCAGTCCTCTACTCTGCAGCCTGTGGCATCCTCGGTTTCCCTTTGAATTTGAATAGTCTTTCGGCATCCCCTGCTCTGAGACCGTGAAGCTGAAGGGGATTGTGCTGAGGCTAATGAGCAGAGTATTTCCTGATTTCGGTCCTGAGCTGCCATTGGCTGCTGGGGCTTTATAGCCTCTCTGCTCCCACTGATCTGTGCCTGTTGTAGTGTTTAGAAGAGCTGATATGTGCTGGAGTGTAATTCGTGGTTTTTACCGTTGCTGACTATTGCCTGTTTGTGACATCAATTGTACGAAGCCTGAACCAACCTGTTATGCAAGCGGGTGTGGACCCACTGTGCCACTGACCGGGTATACTCCAGAGGGGCGTGACTAAGCAGCTACCAGGTCTTCGCTAGAGCCTCTGATGGTGAGGATAGGCTTGGGCTGCGGGGTAGCTGCCAGGTGCCACTCCAGAGCAATCCCCAGGCCAGTGGCAGCTGACCACAGGAGTCAGGAAGCAAGGATACAGAACCAGGGCCAGGCGGCAAACAGGCGAAGTCCAGAAACGTAATCCAAGGTCAGGGTCAGGCAGCAAACAGGCAGAGTCCAAAAACTAAAGCAAGGTTCGGTACACAGCAAGGCAAACAGACAAAACACTTTAGCACTGAGAGTAACGCAGGTAAGCCAGAGATTGCTCAGGCAACTTCCTGTAGTAGGAGGTGCCTTGAAATACCTGCAGGACATCAGCCATAGGCTGTAGGAAACAGAGGGCGTGCATGTGTTACCTCCTAGATTAAGAGAGACACACCCACACCAGCTCACACACCAGAGCAAGTCTCAGCATGAAAGAAACACTGACATGGAACATAGGTAGTGGGTTACCTGAGAGATAGGACCCGGCGCCCGTGCCTGTGATTAGGAGCAGCGCCGCCAGCACGGCCTGCAGTGCTAACACAACCTTTTGCCTGTGACCCCAACTCTGCTTGTGCTACTCCCTCTGTACCTTGTCTAGTGGACTGATCGCCCGTGTATAACTTTGGTTTTAAATACTTCGGATTTTTCTTGTAGAATCTGTACTGCTTAATCTGTGGGCACAGACACCATGCCTTGTGCAGTAAGTCCTGGGGACAACTGTTTGCTGGGAGACACAACCAGTCTCCCGAGGCTGATCAGGGGCTTCCTAAAGGTGAAGACTGTGGCATTAGATTGGGGTACTGGTGCTGGCCAGGGCCTTACACTAAGTTTATTTGGTTTCAGAAGGAACATAATTGCCCTTTCAGCAACAGAAAACCTCCATGCCTAAAGTGTTTTAATGTTTAAGTTTGGTTCTGCTTGAAAGAAAAAACCCAACTTCACATTACTGACTTTATTTCATTAGTTATGACTAAAATGCTGCATTCCATGGGAATCAATCAGCAATTCTGTGTACCTCTTACAAATAGAGTCATATGGAAACTGTTACCGCATATTGTGAAATAATTGCCATTTGTACTGTACTGATCTAAAAAACTAAAGGCTAAAACAGGAACTGGGATTTTATCAGCAAAGCCCTATTGGATTCTCCATCAGTCCCTGTGTTCAGGTTCTTCAATGAAAACAAAGCAATCTAAACTCATGGGTGTTTGACAGAAACTAGTGAGCTGTGCTGTCACCATTAGGATCCTCAGCTCTTCCTAAAGAATCAATTCCTTTAGTTACACAAATATTTGGAAAATATGTAAACTCCAGCTGAATGACACTTAAATTGCTAATGCATGTTGTATTATAAGTAAATGACATTTTATGAAACAAAATACAAACTTTCATAATTGTTTCATCCTGTTTTGTATCTCAGTGATGTTTTTGACCTTTATTCTTTTTGGAGCCACTTCCTGTTTACATGCATGGACTCCATTACTGCATCAAATTTCTCAGGCTGTCAGAAAGATGAAGGCAGTCTGCAAAGTCCCAGTCTCGTAAAGTTTGCCAATTGAATTGTACACAGTTATGTGTTTTAGCATAGGCATGTGTGTGCATCTAACAATGTGTATGCAGGTGTGCATGCTTTTTGCTGATTCTGGTGCCAAGTGGGCAATTTAAAAATGAATACACAAAAACAGATTGACTAACTTATAAATTCATTTTTTTCACAGCTACGGCTTTTTTAATATATTGGTTATTCAAATAAAAAATACATTAACTTAAAGGATGTATAAAAGTTTTGATGTATTATTATGCATTAAGGTAAATATTACATTTTATAGAGGTCCATTTATCTTACCTAAAAGAGAGATAAATGAAGAGGACGGAGAAACAGATGGGTTTGGTTCCAAACTAGGAACAGTTGGGAGACTCAGTATTGAATGTGGGTATTACTAAGACAAATGCACTTGCCTTTAATACCCAGTCACCCATTTTATAGTTAGTAACTTGTACCCTATTTTCTGAATGAAACGAAACAAAAGTAAAAAGTCTCTTGTTATCATTATTTATCATTTTTATTTATTAAGTGCCGGCATATTGCATATTATGCAGTGCTATATAAAAATATATGTTGTTTAATGTGGATCTTGGAGGTCACGTTTTTGTTGTTGTTTGTACTTTGCAGTATGGTTTATGTACAACAGGCCTAAGAAGGGGAGTAGAATCTTGCCCAGTGTAGATCGCAGATCCTTAACATTAGAGGCAGACTGTAGTTTTACAGACAAAAGTAATTACAGTGAAACTATTTTTGATATTTTACAAAGAATACAGAAGGGTTTAAACCTTTATTAGAATATGTGCACATTAGTCTAGTAAAAACAAATACTCCTGGACAGTAGTTAGGATCTTCATTTATTAATTTGAGTCCAGGAAAGAGTCTATAAAAATTTTGCAAGGAAGCACACTAATTTGTAAAATACACTCCTGATCAAAAGTTGTACTTGGACTGCAATACCCATCTAGATTTATGCTGGGGGCTCATTGAGTTTTAGTTACTCATTAAAGTTATACCTGGTCTGCATTGTATGTCTTAATTAGCTAATGTTGTTTCTCTGTAGCAGAAACTTTCTTAAAATGTTTTTCTTGGATGTAAGACATGAAGGGGTGGAGGCAAAGAAATATATGTGCTGAAAATTGTTGTTGGTACACTCATACATCTTTAACTTGTGTTCTAGGGGACCTTGTCCCATTACTAAATATAATGGTCTTTTTTTCTGTTACTTTTTATTGACTTACAAGCATTGTTGTTGAAAACATCCTCATTAAAAGTTTCAGTAGCACAAAACTTCTATGCTGTTTAAGAGCTGGTAGAGAACTTTCATGCCCTTGAAGAACAATATGTCACATCTCTGAAATGCATAGACAGGGAATTTTTAGTCTTTAGTCTATAGCTGGAATAAAACAGTAGCTAGAGTATAGAAGTGTTATATAAGTAAAATGTAAAAAGCAAGCCTGTCTCTGTAAAGAGAGGGAATACTTATCTTTCCCCTGCTAGTACTCTGTACCACTCGTAAGACATGGTCCCCTGAAGTCTTGCTGGAAAAACGGCTTAGTTTTTAGTTCCCCAGCAGGCCACTGTCTGGCATGGTGTGAATAGTGGGGACAACAGAAAAAAATCAACCCCTCCCTCATCGACCTCCTATCCACGTGATGTCATATGCCAACTGATGGATTTTGAGCTAAAAGAGGCAATCATATCAACAGCTAGGAATATGCATAATTTTTTTTTTGATGGTGCCCCTATACAATTATTCCAAGATCTTTCCTGGCACACCCTTCAACAGCAGAGGCTTCTGCAACCCTTTCCTTTAATGCTGAGGGACAACCACATCCCATATTGCTAGAGCTTTCCTTTTTGTCTTATTATCGGGAAGGATGACAGATCCACCTCCGTAAGTTTTCTGGAGGATCTGTCCTCCTTTTGCGAGGATCTGGGGATTACAGTACCAAAGATTCCAGGCTAGGACCACTTAAGAAGCCATCCTCCACCACTCCCCAATGGCAACTAGTGGCTTCCAAGAAAAGATCTCGCCAGCGCTCCGGGACTTCTCCTTTCGCTTCTCCTGAGAGCCCTGCCAGGGATGAAGGATAATAAGCCCTCCATGTTTTCTGTCTACAACTGAAGGTTCTTTATGGTTTATTGTCACCATTCTCTGAAACTTGATTGGTAATCTCTTAATGTTACTGATTCTATTCCTACTGCAGTTTAGCTTGCCGGCTAGACATGTTCTGTTGTTTACATTGTTCATGAGTGGGGCAGCAGGGGGGCCCTGGATGGCTGTAAGATTCACGTCTCCTGGGCCCCCTGGGCAGCTACCCCCCATCGGAGGTCCAATACATCAGTCCATTTTTTTTTGGTTCCCTCTGTTCCTTTTGGAGTGCACTAACTGACTGGTGTTGTAGATCTCTGGGTTGCTTTTCTGGGACCACTATGCAAACTTGTGTTTTCCTTTTAGTACTGTTTGGTTTTTTATTTTTTTTAATTGTTTATAATTCTCTTGTGTTCTTCCCCCTTCCTGATCTCTCCTTTCATTCCTTCTCCCCTGTGCTTTGACCTTGGGAGTTACATTCTCCATCGCCTTTTGACATTTTGGGTGGCATATTGGGTGACTGAGTTTACTATGGCGAAACATCAGAAACAAATGGTTGGATGTGATTATTAAATTGTAATAAAACGTTTAAGCTTTTATGAAAAATAACTGTTGGTAAAGTCCCATTTGTATGTCCCTTTTTTTTGTTCTTTATAAGTTATAAGTAGGAATGTTGACAGTATGTAAAAGAAATATGGGATCTTATAAGATAAAACAAAAATATGGCCAAACATCAAGTCCTGCTAGAGGGGTCCTTTGGCACCTGCCATGTCTCCCGCCACTATTATGGCTACTAGAATAGTATCCTGTTAAGGGCCTGAACTCCAACACAAAGAGAAAGCTGGCCTTTAGGGAATTCAAACGACTATCGGCTGAAGTAATATTTGTTGTAAGAGACCCATTTTGATCATACTGGTTCCTTCACCACTGAGAAAAAGAGCCAGAGTAGCCATATTATTGAAAAACTCATTCAAATTTACATTAACTCGTTCTGTTTTAGACTCTGAGGGTAGATTCATTATTTTGCATGGAACATTCCAGGGGGTTCCTCTCACCCTGTGCCATTTGTATGCCCCTATTGCAGGTCAGACACAATTCCTTTCTAAAACATTGGTCCTTTTGGAGGAATTCACGCATACCTTCCTGATAGTGGGAAGGGATTTTAATTTGACATCCTCCCCAAAATAGGATAGGCTGACTACTGGTACATCCTCTCTCTCGGCACAGGCACTGCGACACTCATGAGCTTTTAGGCAAATAATTAGATGTCACCAATTTTATGATAATTGCAGAATTCATCACCCCACGGGACAGCAATTTTCTTTTTACTCACCACCTCATCATACTCACACATGAATCAACTATCTTTTTACCAATCGTCCTCTGTTGTGAAATAGTGTGACCTCTGAGGTTCATCCCATATCTTGGTCCGACCATGCTTCGATTACATTGGATGTCCTCTTTTCACCCACAAGTGTCCGGGTTTGTCACTGGAAGCTGAATGATTTCCACCCTAAAAATGCAGGTACCAAATTGTTCCTACTAGCATACAACAATATCAAAGGTTACACATTGCCGAACAGAAGCTCGCATGTAAGCGATTGTTGGGCCTGCTAAGGAACGTGGTCTCCCTCTGCTCCAAATTGAGGGCTTTGGAGATGAGGAAGGTCAGCTGGATAATCCAGCGCTCACGCCAATTGTTTTTCCACAAAGGGTTTAAAGCAGACATACTTCTGGCAAATTACAGGATATACAAGTTAACTCAACACCAAGAGCTATCAAATATGAGAAGGGGATAACACGATATGATCCATCGCACATAGCCTCCAGGTTTGAATCGTACCACACCCAACTCTACCAAAAAGTTCACCAGGCTCAAACCTCCTAAGGAGCGTCATTACAGACAAAAATAGACTCTTATCTAAAGGACTCATAGCTTCCTTGGCCTAAACAGGAACGCCTAGAGCTACCTAATTGTCCTATCACAGAGGAAGAAATATCCAAAGTAATTGCACAGCTACCATCTACTAAAGCCCCTGGTCCACATGGTACTACAAAATCTTTCCACCTAATCTATTGCCACCTCAGGTGGAATTATTTAATGACTTTATGAAGGGCAAACCAATCCCTCCCTCAATGGTAAGTTCTCACATCACAGTAATACCGAAGCCAGGCAAAGATCCAATGGATTGTACAAATTACAGACCTATCGTAATGACTATGGTAGGGACATTAGATTGTGAGCCACTTTGAGGGGCAGTTAGTGATATGGCTATGGACTATTTAAAGCACTGCGCAATTTGTTGGCACTATATAAATACTGTGTAATAATCATTATCACTTGCCCCTGAATAATCTACTTTACTAAAGCTGACTTAGCAAATCCACTCTATCTCTAGCTCTTATTTCTCTCTCTGCACATTCCCTTCTCTTTTCCCCAGCAGCTCCTCATTACAACACCTGACACACCTCACAAGTTCCATGTTCTACACCAAACTGGGACATGGCTGAAATAAACAGGCGTGGCTTAACTGCAGCACAGTGAACAGCCTCTATTTAGTAAAATGAATCCCAATATCTGCCCTTTCATTTTTTTCTTATAGGTAGCAACTCTAGAAAATATTGTGATGTCACACAACCACACAACACCACACTACAACACAATACAATACATTGTGGACTGCTGCAATGCAGATGAACTGCCTTAGTGCATCACAGTGCCATTCAAAATAATGACTTGCCAATGCATAGTATGGATGTTTTTGCATAGATTCCAAATAGGCCCTTAGACTTTGAACAACATGTGCATAATACATAGGGGTCATATATCACCAGGCTATTCAGTAAGGACAGCATAAAATCAAAAACAATCACATTTATTACTGCAAAGCTCCAGGAAAAGTGCAGCACATTTGTATCAATGGAGTAACGCTAAAATGTAGCCTAGATCTTAATAAAATGTGATAGTATATTAAAGGTCATTATGTGATCTATAATTTACCATGTGAAATTACTTGTTATGTATTGTGCTATGTAGCATTCCAACCGACAGCAATTAAAATGAAAATATAAATTATTAACATTAGGCATAGTGTCACAGCATGCCTAAACCACCCAATAATCATTCACCCTTACTAACATCTCAGAATTTGCATGGAACCATTCACAATACATTCAGATCTGATACCATTGTAACTCAGTAAAATGAGCCGTGAAGTCTTTTGTGCAGATCTGTTTCAGTAATAAATGACAAATGTTTAAATTCTTTATTTAGACATTTTATTGAAGAGAGGAGAGGTTCTTAGGAGGTAAACTGAATATACACAGCTTTGTCAATTTTAGCCTAGCTGGTCAAAGCACCAAAAAATTATGGTGACCATAGGGCTAAATTCAGACTACTATTGCAGTTACCTGAATTTGGCCATTCCAATTAAAAAGACTGATATTGAAAGAAATAGGCTCATTTTTTGCTCTTTTTTAGGTGTTTGCTTTAAGTAGTGTTGCTGCACAGTATTTCAGACATTACATGCTACAACCAAATATGGGTAACTGCTCCAACCGCTTACAAAAATTCCATTCACATGCCAAAATATTCACTGCTTCAAACCATCATGTTGAGTTTGCACACACCTAACAGTTACTATCTGTTACAAATGCTTTGGATTTAAACCACTAGTCTGGATGGACTTACCTTAATGGACCTATCAAAAAAAAATTGAAAAATAAATATTAGTAGGTGAATGTATAAAGTAGAAGAGTAGTGAAGGTACAAAGTGACTTTGTGATTTTTTCTACTGCAGATACGAATGTTGTGATCCCAATGTCCCAATCCTCAATGTAATCCCAATACCAAAAGAGAGTTAAATGTCAAAACAGTGCACTTAATGGTTATTTAGTGTTTTCTGTTAATTCTTTGCATTAGCTTAAAGGGCTCTGATGTCTTCCAGGAGTCCCTTGGAAGTATACCAAAGCCCCACCTGTTTCTCCCACAATTTAAAAAGTATCTAAAGCACAACTTTCATTTCAGTTTTTGGAAAAGTAGGAAATATTAGAAGCTCTGTCAGTTTTTTTAAGTATTTCAGGATCTTGCACTTTTAATTTTACCTTGATAATCATTGTCACTACAGTGAAAAGTTGTAGGAATTATTACTGTTGTCACTGGTGTCTTCATAAAAACGAAGAATTTACCAATGATTAAACTTTTTCTGGAGACCACTGTTTAAAGTTGGGTCTTTGCACACCTTAGAGCTATCTTTAGCAAGGCACTACAAAACCAAAAAAATTTAGAAGGTTTAATCATTCCTTTGAAACCACAAACATGACAAGGTTTTACCCCTATTGGGTTATTTTATTAGTTGACTGCAATTCACTAGAAAGATTTCCCTTTTACTTCGTATCCTAAAGATGAACAGGACGTGAGAAGAAATATCCCCAAAGTAATCAACATTTTCCTTATAAGAAAGCTGCATCCAAAACAGCTGTGATTGCTAGAGGATTTCCACCCACAGTGACCATTCAAAATGTTGAGTTTCCCATCACTGGCTTAGTAACAATAGTCATTTGCAAAGGAAAATGGGTGAATCTTCTCTATGGGGACATGAACAACAATTAGGACATGACAACCCTTCCCGATTTTACCCATATCTTTAAAAAAATATATCAAATGAATATGATTTTCCAGTACTTTAGAAGAGAAGGGAAGAAGAGTTAGTAGAAGGGAAAGAGAAAGGGGGTTCTAATTTATTTATTTTTTTATTTTATTTATTTGTAAAGAAATGTAGGAGAGGTGCTTCAAGTGGAAGTGGTTTTGAAGGTGGTGGGAGTGGGGCGATAAGCTGGGGATTTACTTAAGTAGTATATAGATGGGTCATATATTTTCACATTGTGTTTAGCAAACCTCTTGGTCCCAAACAGCTCAAACTTCATCACAGCTGTGACCTCTGCTCCTTCTTTTGGGAAATTGCCATCCCTAAAACAAGGTGCAAATCCCTCTTCTTTGGAACTTTAGGTAAATCAATTCTGTTGGAAGCTGGAACGTGCATTGATAAAATATCTTTTTAAGACTGCACAGTTCTGGACTGGTTTTCTCTGCACTGTCCGCCAGCAATGGAGTAATTTCTATTTAACTAAGCAAGACCATTGCAATTTGCAGCCATTACCCTCTGTAACACTGCACCTTGCTCATCCAAATGGGTGGATCAGAAATTCTTTTACAAGAAATGGCAGTTGTCCAACTGGCAGCAGATAAAAGATGAGTTCATCACTCAGAATAATTGTGCTCCACAGAGAGTCTGAATAATGCTACCCAGGGGTCCGTTATTTCTATACGTGCCAGCAAACAGAGGGGTGATATGTATCACTGCTAATGTATTGCTGTAATGCTGCTAATTTCTCTTATCTTTCATGGACTCAGGAGCTTAATCTGTTTACATGGCTTGTTTTTTTATTACTCTGAAAAAACATACTAGGATTGCACAATAGAAAACATGTTTAATTAACATAACTTGGACCAGTTTTTTTTACAAAGACCAAAATAAATATCCGCCATTTATTGGAAGAGAACGACACTTCTGGTGGTCATAAAATCCTTGAATTCATGTTTTTACTGGGTGTGGAAGAGGGCTTGTTACACCACGGCAATGAAATATTATAATACGCAGCAGTGATTTCTTAATGTAATTTTTTTTATCTGTAAGTTTTAGGATTTTTTTTTTCTTATCTTCAGATCCTTATGGTAGTGGTGTAATGGGTAGATGCAAAAACAGTTCTCATTAAAGAGGCAATGAGATATGTGACATGATCACAAATAGCAAAACTGGCAAGTGAGGAAGAAAGAAATATGTTGTAAGTAGATGTTTATGATGCCTATATATTAAGGGACCTAAAGCTGAACTAGTCAGCACCTTTAAGTCCCCTCTACCTCCCTCTCCTTCTGCAGCATAGTGTCTCCTGGCACATTTTTAGGTTGCATTGATCCTGTAGTATGTAATGTCCCTATGGAATTGTTAAATGGGCTGCAAAAGATCTACAATTGGCAGCCACCAGGAGAAGTTCAAAGGCTCTTCCAGTTTCTGAGACCTCTGATCCATCAGAAAAAGGGGGCATGTCAGTGCAGAAAAGTAAAGGCCCTTTTTGTGCCTTTCCCAGCATCCTACAGCTTTCAGACCCCCTCTATCCTGTGTTAACCCATTCATGAACCTTGATCCATGCTTCTTTTGCTGAGTTTACCTTTCAAACAGATTTTAAAACTCGGTTATAAATTCTGAAATCTTGTCTCTTTTATATTATGTCTGTGCTGTGCAGGCACATCATACTACCATCTGTGTCAACGTTCTCACAACACAATTGATCCATGACTCACTGAACTGCCTTATGGTTCCATTGAGTAGAATTTTAACCAAAAGTGGTTTATCAGCTCAAAGCACTGCCTCTCACAAACTGTATAGGCATATAATCATTCTTGGGTGGACTGAATTTGCAGACAGACTACCTTAGAAAATACGCAAATATGGGCTGCAATTTCAAGGTGGACTTATAGGAAACATTAGAAGTTCATAAATAAATTCCTGACAGGTCATCATATACATCATTTCGAGCTGTAAGATATAATTTTTCCCAGGCTGTAGTGATGTCAGAAGTTGTATGCAGGTAAAAGGTAACATTTTCTTTTCCTCCATAATGCAAGATTGCAATTTTGTAGCAAATTATTTCTTTGGTGAAGATATGAAGCTACAGCAGGGACTGATCTGTTCCAGGCACTTGTGAACATTTGTGAGCCAGTATCTCAGTCCATTTAAACCTGGATTGCCCTTAACCCAAAATGGTTCCATTCTTCTGGAGGAAAAAAAAACAAAAACAAATGAAGGCTACTCAAGGAAAGTTCTGGTATTTCTGAAAGAAGTCATACATACCTGCAATTATTAAGCCTCGTACTGATACTAGATTTCCATTTTTGGCAACAGCAATAATTTACTACGGAAATATTGCACTATAAATACATAATTATTAAAAATATATTTGAAACATGGTCTACTATAACGGGAAATATAAGGACAATCATAGAAGAATCGTGGACAATATGAAACCAGTATATAAACATAACTAAAGGATTGGCAGGAAGGGTGCATTAGCTGGGTAACAAAACAAAGAAAGGTAATACAATGGTGAAGGTAGGAAATTATAAGGGCGTCACTCAATCCTTAAGTAAAACCATGAATAAGTAAGGTAGAGGGGAGATGCTCCTGAGTTGGAGACAACCAAGAATTATAAGCATAAATGACGGGCTGATTCAAACACACCACTGGGCAACAACCTCCAGTACAATCACACTGAGAGTTGCTTCATTTCTAAAATGTTTAAAAGAATATAAATGGTCTTTAAGTGACCATTAACCACAGAGAATCATTACCTATGCAATGCTCATGAATTGAGATCTTATGGACAATTTATCAGGCACACATATTCTATTTCATTCTACTTCATAGCTCAACATGTTAGTGTCACCTGACACCGTGTGGTCACATATGAGGCCTTGCACTTAGGGGGCCATTGTGCTCACAGGGTTACCAGAATGGCTTTCATCAATGGAGTGGTCTTCTGCAATAGTATTTGTTTTTGCAACACTTGAAAGAGCTTGCTTTATGCTTTTGACGTTCATGGAAATTCTAAACATATGTGCAAATATCCCAGTGAACATGTAGAAAGCCAACTTTTCTATCATCTAATCAATTTTGGAATTTCCAAGAAAAGATCATTTTAATAACCAGGGAAGAATTTAGAGATTTGTTTAGATAATGATTTCTATTACATAAAACTGCACAGGAAAAAATCAACTAAAGGTATCTTGTTTACAAGCTTCTACTGCTTAAGAAGTAACCCAGTGTACTTACAGTATATGAGAACCTAATTTATTATTTGTATCTATTGTGTTTTAGTACAATTATAGTGAATAACCAATTAATGGGACTTTCAAAGCCAAAAGAACAATGTTTCAAACGTTTTTCAATGTATGTTTAAAATATACCTTAAAAAATAAATTTAAACATTAACACATAAATAGATTACATACATTAAATACACAAATAAAACCGTTAAACACCAATTAGATACTCCTTTTGGGGCATCCCTGTGGGTAGACCCAATTTTCTATGCGTTTCACAGAAAACAATCAGCTTCCTCAGAAAAAAAAAAATCTAACATCAACAAAAACCCATGCAAAAAATTCCCAAATACAATCAATGATTAAAAATAAATACAATAATTTCCTTTTTTTTGTGTTTTTAAACATACAACACAGAATCATAAAGAAGAAGAAAGGGGGAAGTGAATGAGCCTCCTCATCTCAGGGTCAGGCTGATTGTACAGGATAAAAGACCCAGTTGTACCTACTTAATGCAAAAGAAAAGAGTTATGGTCTGCAGGGCCAACATAGTCATAGCCCCGGTTGATGAACTTTTGGAAATTTTTCACGGCCATCTAAGAGGACATTAGTAAGTTTTGGATTAATGTGTGCCTCCAATATTTTATTCTTCACTTTTTTTAAAAAGAAAGGTAGGGGATTTCCAGGTCTTAGCTATAGTTCGCTTTGCAGCAGTATAAATATGGGGGATTATTATATGAGCATGAAGACATGCTGTGGTGGGTGGAAGAGAAGAGCTTCCCAGTGATATTTAGGAAGATTTTGTACATTTAGAAAAGGATCAGACGCAAAAGGAACTACTGCAGATCAGCAGCAATGAAATGCAAATATGGAGAAAACGAGTATTTAAAAACTCAAATGTTCATAATATGCAAATCTTTTTATTGAAATTGGTAGAAAAGTGAAAACTGAACTTCTTCTGATTAACAAGTCAATCAGTGGAATCACTTTTTTTGGTGGGTTCTGGGGAAGGGCCCTTTTATGAAATGTCTCCTAAACTTACATTGTTCAGCTTTTGTCTTCAATCCATCACTGGTAACAGTAACTATAAAACTACAAACTACACTTCCAGGCAACATGCAATAAGTGAAAACTATAGGATGATTAATGTCTTTCTCCCATATAACTGTTGGGGTAAGACTCCCATGAGTCCGGGGGTATACCAAACCATTACCACCAAAGGTCCGATAATAGTCACAGAACAATCTTTGACTATGTCTACTGTCAGAGCCAGGAATAAACACAGCATTAAACATCAGCCACAAATTCTAGTTGTATTAAATATTTAAAAACTAATAAATGGTGTTTTTAGTATCTTCAGTATATAAAACAATTTGTGTGTAAGGTGTGCGTTTATAGACTTGCAGAAATACATATACATATTTAACCTCCTTCATTCTGCTTTTGTCCTTTACCCTATCTGCTCCCTCAGCTCCCATCACTCCTCTAACAACTGTGGCCCTCTGCTCCCTTCTTCCAATCTATCTGTAATTTCTGTCAACAGCTCCAGCAATTAAACATTGCTCTTTGCCTTGCTTTCTTCCAAATATTATTCGGCCAAACACAGCCATGCAATTATCAGCCTTTGTGGGGCAAATGTCCTAGGTATGCCTGTATGAGGTATATAATGTCTGCTTATAATAATAGTAGCAGTACATGCCAACTCTTATATACCATGCAGTGAGCAGGCCAGCTAGAAACTGCTTCCTCTATCAAACACATGCTCAGGGAAAACAATGAACTAACATAACGACCATGAAAATATATACAATTTTAAGACTTGTAACTCTCTTTAAAGCAGACCCTACTCAGTATTGTCACTATGTTGTAAGAGTTTTCTTTCCTCTGCAGACAGAGAACATATATATCGTCCATCAGGTGGAGGAGCAAGATATGGGTACAATGCAGTGGCTACTTCCCCCATCCTGGCATGCTAATGAAATCGTTAGACCTAACCATCACCATAACTAATCTTGTAGCCCTAGGTCTAAACGTAGCCTGCCAATAATTCTGGACATGGAAAATCTCTTTTTAATTCTATCCTGAAAATAAAGCAGATACAGACCAATGCAAATTGGCAATTAAAGTGTACGTTCTTATTGACTGCAAACTGCAAGTGAAAAGGCTTATAATGGAAATGTAATTTCTAATTAATAATGTGTAATGCTAAATCCCGTCTGCCTCACTATTTATCAAACATTAAAAAAGCTGCAAAAATGTTCTTACTTCTTAAACCTTACAGGCATTGTGAATCATTAATGAACATTTCTTCAATCTCTTAAAATTGTGGTTTATGCAAACTCATGCCTTTGTGTGCTTAGGATATCAATGTATGTATTTCAAAAGTCCCCTCATATTTATTTAAAAGCAAACCTACATTTCTTTAATCCAGTCTACTGAGCCTCAGATTTCTAACATTGAACATTTTCAAGATCACATTATTCCAAATAATTCTTGAAGTATTTTTACTTGGGTAAGTACTGTCAAGATCCTAGCTGCAATGTATGCTATAACTAAGGCATTGCAAAAAGTCTAGTAATGCATGGGAAACCAGGAAAATAAATGATTGTTAAGAGTCAAAGCAAAACTAATGTTAAGATTAAAAAAACTGCGAAGGGACAGGTTTGAAATTTTTTTAGTACACTCACCTCTTATTGATCTGTCTTAGGCACCGGCATCTTCTCCCAGTCCTCTTCTGGGTTCGGTTGTCCATCTTGGTTGGCCATGCCAGAATGACGTAACTCCCATTGATTGTCCCTGCTGTAAATGCTGCGTCCTGCTTCCAATTTCCTATTTTTAAAAAATAGTTTCACTTTAGGGTTAATGTCAGTTGTTCCATCCTTATTGTAGGGAACATTACTCTAATGTATTGTTTGATACCTATTCTTTAAAGGTTCCCAGCTGCCACCTCATCTTTTTTCTTTTATAGACCTCTAATTCTGAGGTGCACTGCTCCAAAGTACAGTACCCTACTGCCAGTCTTTCTTCTGACCCTTTCACAAGGTACTTACAAATGTGTGATTTTGGAAACATGATGACTCAGTATAAAGGCTTACTTACTTAGAAATGTTTTTGCTTATGCTGTCTATGGCCCATTTACAGAGATCCAGTCATTTATCCAGAATGCATTTACCCATTTATTGTAGCAACAATTGTCAGCGATAGAGGAAAATTATGGTAAATCCAAACTTTACATTTGTCATGGAAAAACATTGAGGAGAACCATCCAATCTGGACATCTGTCCAAGTATCAACTGCCTTAGTGCAGCTGACCTCCTGTTGTGCCTTCAGGACAAGAAGTAACAAAAAATGTCCCTACCTGGCACAGGTCATTAAAAAAACGGTTGGATTGGAAATTTCCAATTCCGTCAGTAACTTAGTAAATGGCAAGCTCAAAATGTGACAGTTATCAATGGTACTAACCAATGATCCATCCAGTCTTTGTGAGCAGTTCAGTGTGGTAATGTGGATGGTGTATTCCTGTACTTAGTATTTCCTTATGACATGGCTCCTTTTTTGAATCATAGTTGCTGACAGTATAATGAAACCCAGGATAAATATTTCTTGATTCCGTTTTCCAAAGACTTGACCATGCATAGGACATTTTCTATAAAAAATACCAAAAGTCCTAACAAGACTAAGTAGAGGCTATAATAATAATAATAATAATAATAATAATAATATTAATAATATTAAGAGGCTTAATGTGTTTTTGCTAATGCTTTATATTGGAATGATGTTAAATATACCTTGAATGGCAGCATATAGCCTTAAGTACAATGTATCAAACATTAAGCATAAATAAGCAAGAAAAAAAAGAGCAAGTGTATCAGTTATTATTGATAGATTAAGCATGGTTTATATGACCAGTTTATGGATTTCAGTTACTTATTAGGCTATTTCATCTTACAATCCTTAGGTCAGCACCTTACAATGATCAATAAGAATCATGCAGAGTCAGCACTGAAGAATATTGCTGTGCACTACATGACTAATGAAAACAGATACGTTAGTGTAGATATTATGTATCTTCATCCTAGCATTGACATTCGATGCTGAACAATTAAGGAACTCTGGACAAAATGATGCATTAATCTTGAGCTGCAAGCAGGAAGCACAGCCTACTCACTCAGGGTTAATGTAGTGCAGAATGCCATAACGCAGAGAACCCCTTCCTTTCTTTTCCCAAACACACCCAATCTATTCTCCTTGCTTTATTATATATTGAGCATCTGGTGTATTTATGTGCCAATATTAAGAGGTTTTTTGCAGCCAACCATTAGTTTTAATTCTGCATGTTCCTGTGACTGGTGATACATCAGACAAGAAGAAATGATACAAAACTACACAACAACTATAAACCCATCCCAAAATAGACAATACATTATATACAGCAAATAAATGTAATAAAATATCAGAAATATGAATGTGGAAATGTTTGAATTATGGCATTTTTTGAGTTTACATGTTATTTCACTTGAGTTTTAATTTATGTGTATCTATGGGGAAGTTCAGAACCACAGCGGGAATACGTGTTCTACTACAGAGCCCAGAGACTGGCACCTTGCCAATTTCTTGGCTACCCGCTACCCTGGCTTGCAGATTTGACAGCCGGCAGCAGTGAATATAACTAAAACACCCACTGCCATCCTTATTTATTCTCCATTGTGCTGGCACGTGTGGACACTACATGTAGCGTCACCATGGGGCCAGTGGTAAATTATATAAGGGAACCACTGGTAACATTACTGCACCCTAACTTCCATTCTGAACATGGCCTAAAGCACAAACATTGTGAATGAATAGAGAGTTTCTTTGTTTATTGGATCAGGACTGAAGGCAAGCATTTATTTGGGTTGCACTCAAGGCGGGAAAGGGTGATCCTGAGGTTATAACTACTTGCATATCACACATTGAATTCAAAAACTGAAAATAAGTTCTAACCTTACCTACAATAATCGAAAGCTATCAGCAGGCTTGCTATTGAAAATGTTCCATTGTATAACCATCAGGAAACCCACCCAAAGAAACTCCAAGCAGCCATCACTGGAGTTCATTCAAATGGACAAGTAAAAAGGAGTTGAAAAATGTGTCTAAATATTGAAACAATGCTGTTCAATTGCATGTACCTAATGTTTGTGTAAATGTGATTAATGTATGAAAGCCTTAATTGTCATATTTGCTTATTACATAAGCAGTACATGTGTCTATTGTGCCTTCTTGGGTCTCTTATTTTATTGCAAAGGGTCTTATACAACTGGAAATAATGTATTGTTGTGTGTGCTGTATGTGTTTTTTACTCAAGTCAAGTAGGAGTTACAAGGAAAGTTCATGAGATTTGGTAATGCTAGCATGTGCACCATTGATTTATAGTCAATATGCTAATGATAGGTCCACTTTAAAGTTACAGTTAAAAGCAATCAGTAAATTAGTAATACTATACACTAAAATTAGTCAGACATATCTATGACTAGTTCATCACATTTAAGTGGACTAAGCTGCTTCATCAGTTCAGTGGTAGACCTATGAAGCAGCTTGTATGGCTACAAAATATCATCAACATTACAAGAACCAATCTAGTTGCATGTGATGAACTTCTACTAGATATACAATGATCTAATTAAATAAGAACCTTCACATATAACTTGTCAGACCGTAATTCAGTTTATCTTAATTTTAGTTTTGATCTATTTCCTGCAGAAAGATTTTCCCAGATCACCAGTCAGTTGTAGGGCTGTACATCCTACAATGTTCTTGCACCATCAGTTACATTTAGGCACCCAAAGTAGATATTATTATTATTACTACAATTAAACAGTATTTATATAGCGGTAACATATTACACCGTGCTTAACAATAAATAGAGGTTGCAAATAACAGCCAGATACAGACAGTGACACAGGAGGAGGAGAGGAACCTGCCCAGAAGAGCTTACAATCTAAGGTAGGGGAACTATGAATGTGATTGATAAGTATGAGAAGGTCACAGCACTGACATGTTTTTAAAATCAGGCTTTCTGTAAGAGAGAGGGAATAAGAAACTGCTTTTCAAGGCTCACCAAATTGTGTTGGTTTGATGGGTACATTACTGCAAAGTCTGGATAAAAAAAATTGAATAGGCTTTTATGGATTTATTTTCACGTTTTACTGAAGTTTACCTTTAATGCAAAGATATATAAGATTGAAAAGGTCCCTAAATAGTTCAGGGTAAACTAAAAAGTGAAAAAGCTTAATTTGATAAAATTGTACATAATTATTCTATTTTTCCCTAAAAAATAGAAAACACTTAGCTCACAGTGCTAACTGGCATATGAGAGGATAATGCTCTTACCTTCACAGTGAAGAAGGCGACACAATGTGCACACTAATTGCCACTTAAGTGGGAAGTGTTTAAGTTCACATTACATTCCTGATAAGCTATTGTTCATGTGTTATGTGAAAAGGAAACACTGACATCTTGTGGGTAAGGTCTGCTTCTACCTCTCTCTTAGGATACAAAGACAGTCGATAGGATAGCCAATAGGCTCATATTAAACAGAATTTTGGATGACTTTAATAACCGATTGTTCCAGGATCCGATTAAAAAAGAACCATAAAAATCCTGTAAAGATTTCTAGAAAATAAGCCAGACGAATGGCGGCATACCTGTGGCTGCAGTTTGCTTTTGGCAGAAAATTGAGCGCTCCAGATTTCATTTTAGCCTGTTCTGAAGTTATTTTAAATTAGGCAGCCATTGCAGACTATATGAGTACTCAAATCCGACAATTAATAAAACAGGTTGGAACTAGAGGTGCTCATATTTTCGGATTTAGTACAGAGAGTTCTAGGCCTGTGATTTAAATCAAAGACAATGATCATAACCACTGGCGGATGCAGCCTAGAGATGCAGTCACTCTGGCATTCTCCTGAAAATTTTTATGAACTTCCGATGGGTCTGCAAAATTTTGGTGGACTGATTTTGTGAAACCATCGGAGGATCAAGGAAATCATTACAATCCCTGGCACTAGAGGTTAACTAACCTTTACTGCCCTAGGATTGCAGTGAGTTCTCAGTGCTGCATTCATTCATGCAGCCCTGGGAATCCTGTGTGTGATCCCCGGCACTAGAGGTTAAATGGGGACAAGTCTGCCCATTCAAAACCTTTAGTGCTCTCTGATTGGATTGATCAAAGAGCACTGAAAGTTTTGAATGGGGAGACTTGTCTCCATTTAACCTCTAGTGCCAGGGACTGCACACTGAGCTGATTAATTAATGCAGCCGTGGCTGCATTTATTGATCAGCACAGCCCGCAATCTTTTTTTTTTTTAAATTTGATCTTTGGCAAAGGTATAGGATTGGTGTAAATTTGGCAAATTTACACCGGCCATTCTAGCTTACAATTTCGGTAAGCGAGAATGTCCGATTTCGCCACTAGATCGAGTTTTAAAAACTCACTCGCTCATCCCTAATGCACCCAACAATGCAGAACTGACTAGTCCCCCTTCCTTGACATTCCACTCTGTTCAGCATCCGAGCAAAAGCCTGCAACTTGAACTGTCCAGAGAAGAAGTGGCTAGTTGAGGGATTGCTGGGGGAATTTATTATTCAGCCACAGACTGGGGGCGCACACATTGCTTTCCTAGCCTGACACTAAGGGATGTATAGTAGGGCTGAGCAAGCAGTGTTGTAAAGCACAAGCTGGACATGGAAGTAATAAGGGAGAGTGAGCAGGCAGATGTGTGACCTTGCAAGCTGCTGGCTCAGGAGTGTCCCGGGCCCTCGTGCAGTGGCACAGTTTGCATACTGCTTTATCCACTGCTATGTCTTAACCAAAGTTACCTTTAAAGATACAACTTAACTTTATATCAGCTATTTACACTCCTTACGTTGCACACTTGGTAAAGGTAGTGGCTGACTTCCCCTCTGTTATCTATAAAATAAATAAACATAGGAACAAAATTTATTGAATTGCAGTTTATATGTTTTTAGATGTATTAGCCGCATTAGTTTTCTTTATGCAAGCAAGTACACTTTCTGAAAGTACAGAAAAATGCCTTCTGATCACGCTTAAAATCCATCGTTGTTATACCTTCTTGTGGACTGCACTAAACTCTTAAACACATCATCACATTTCTATTTATCCCTTAGTTATATAGATGAGAAGGGGGATGTTCTGTGATCTTGTCCTAGAGTAACCGCACGGCTCTTTCTTATATTCAAATTATCATCAGCCACCACATCTAAAGATTGGAAACCTAAAATATTATAATTTAAAGGGGATTATCTAAAAACCTAATAATAAAATATTGCTGGCTCTGAGTTTAGGGTGTTTTTGAATGACTCAACTCTCAAACAAGAAAAGAAAGCTCCAGAGATTCAGTAATGACTCGTCTATACTGAGTTCCTTGGAAGATGCTCTGACTGCACCAGTCACACAAAAAGGGAAGTCTGCCATTCACCTGCCAGCGCTTCTCTGTTTTCTATATACATGGCAGTTTTTAAACCATTTCAGCCACTATGAAGCACCTTTCAATCACAGAAATGATTGATCAGATCAAAGCCACCTACCACCAACAGATCTGATCTTTTTAGGTTTTTGTTCTCGGTTGGATGCCGTCATACATTCGGTCATTTTTATGATCAAAAGCTATTTGAAAGTGCTAAGTGGTAATGTATCAAAGCATGAGCTCCAGTCTCACAAAAACTGAAAATTCTTGTAAAGAAAAAGAAACTAAGACAGACAGCCAGGATGATTTTGAAGCATTATCATCCTGCAGACATTGATAGCTTGTGACCATTTCTTGCCAGGAAAACATGCAGGACGAAATGATATTCCATATGTCAGTTATGCCAATTTATGGTGGAAGTAGTTTAAATATTATACAGTAGGTGCCATGAATAATTCCATGTATTGGTAAAAAACATACGTATATAAGCTCACCACTGCTATTGGTTCTTTTTGTGTATTATATTTTGTTGTAGGTTGGTAAAACTATGAACAGAAGTCAAGCTATTACCTAGAGACAAACAACTTCCAGAAATATATGATTGTTTTTATGGGACAAAACTCCATCTTTGTTTCCTAGCTTTATAAATCAACCCCAAACTAAAACAGCAACATTCAGCATATACAACAATGGTAATGCAAAAATTGCAACAAAACTTAACTTCAAATAATCAGTTCAATATTTATATCTGTGGTCAACTAATCAAAGTTTGCCCAGGAATTAATACTTGGATTCCAAAACATCAACATTAAAAAAAGACTATTTAATACTTACAGTTGCTCAAACTATTTTTGGAAGTTTTGTTGCCTACTTCCATGCTTGTAGGCTGGCACTCATTTAAATAATTTGTATATACTGGTAGGTGCTCCACCTTTTTGGTACAGCCCCCATTAATTAGTGCATGGTGTTTAAAGTTTCCCAGTTAGACCTTTTTTAAATATCCCAATAGAATCCAATCACAATGCTATATTAAATTAAAACTGAATAAACCATCAATGGTCTTCCTCAGCAAGCTGCAGACCTATAGAATATGATAGAAAACTGCACCAACACTTGCCATTCAAATGTCTTACTGTTTTTCAATAAAGAATAAAAGGATTCCAGTATTATCCTTTTTTCTAACCAATTATAGCATATACGTCTATTTTATACCCCTGAAGAAGCCATATAGGCGAAAAGTGGCGGGTAACAAGTCATTCTCTTGGCTTATACACTTAATACATTCACGACTTACACTTAGAGCAGAGCTTCTATGTATAGCTCAACAGACTCCACATCATGATTTTCTAATGAGAGTTGGATACAAACATAGTTTTACATAGTTTGGGTAGCTAATACAGATCATATACTGATTGAGAGAGTAGGAAGGTAAA
Source organism: Pyxicephalus adspersus (assembly GCF_032062135.1). NCBI lineage: Eukaryota > Metazoa > Chordata > Amphibia > Anura > Pyxicephalidae > Pyxicephalus > Pyxicephalus adspersus. Next base: position 25,667,314 of record NC_092862.1, read on the forward strand.
CCTTTTTTATTTTACATTATAGCAGAAGAATGTACCTGCCTTTCTATGCCACTATATGTCCCATACTAGAGTACCATGACTTACCGCCTGCCCTAGGTCACTAACTAATACTAATACATACAAGGACTGTTTGACAAGTAATGAGCCTCAACCATAAAGACAAAAGCTTGGAACTTTATTTTCTATACATTGTCAATATAATCTCTGTAAAGCTGTATGCACCTTTCAGATCTTTCTTTTAGGAAGTCCTCAACAGCCTTGATGACATCATCATCAGAGTCACATTTCTTCCTTTTTAGGTATTTCTTTAAAATTCCAAATAGATAATAGTCCGATGGGGCCATATCTGGCGAATAAGGTGAGTGTTCTAACAATTCAAATCCGCATTCATGAATTGTGGCCATGGCAACAGCTGACTTGTGTGCTGGCGCATTGTCCTGATGAAAAAAAACGCTTTTATCAACTTTCCCCGTCTTTTCACCTTTAATTCCTCCTATACCTTTTCTATTAATGTGGAATAATAACTCCCTATGATTGTTTGACCCTTTTCAAGAAAGTCAATCATTGCTACACCATGAATATCCCAGAAGCGAAGGCCATGACCTTCATTGAGGACTTTGCCTTCTTTGGGGTAGGGGGACCTTTGTGTTTCCATTGTTGAGACTGCTGTTTTGTCCCTGGATTAAAGTGATGGTTCCAAGTCTCATCCATTGTTATGAATTTTTCAAGAAATTGCTGCTCATTTTTGTTGAAATGCTCGAGAAAGACTTTGGAGCATCTCACCCATTCTCTCTTTTCGTCAGGAGTCAGAAGTTTCGGAATAATTCTTGAAGAAAGTTTCCTCATTTCTTCAGTTCTTCAGTAAGAATGCGGTAAACTCTTAAACTCACTTGACATCCCCACACTCTTAGCAATGATTCTGGTGGTCAGTCTTCTGTCTTGGAGGACAAAATTGTGAATTCTGTCAATCATTTTTGGGTTGGGAGAACTTTAGGTGCTCCAGGCTTTTCTTTATCACAAAGGCTTTTTCGACCTTGTTTGACCTCGACAACCCATCTTTTGACAGTGGAAGAAAGAAAATCATCTTTTAACACTACTTGCATCCCTTTATGGATTTCCTTAGTGTTTAGGTCCTTTAGGTGTAGGAATTTGATGACCGTTCTGTGCTCAATTTTCTACATCCGAAAAAAAATATATATAATAGATATACTCAAATTTCATCTATGGCTTTATATTTTATGAATTTACAGGGTTTTTACAAATATTTTATGTTAGACTCACTACTTGTCAAACAGCCCTTGTAGAAGCAGTCCTACAGAATGGCACCTTCATCTGCGGTCAAGTGTGTGGTGACCAAAGTACCCCAAGTATTGCTATTAACTTGGGAACACTTTCATTAACACTTTCACTTTAGGTCTAGCAGGATTGCAAGATGTGCCAGTATGGGTGACACAGCAAACCTAACATCACTTACAATGAGGGAAACAACAACAACACAGCATCTACTCCATTTCACTGATCAGTACAACTTTAATAAAACTTTCTGTAGTCTCCTCCCAACAGACAACAAGACTTTCATTTCCCAACTTTTTAAAAAAAAATTGGAACATGATTGGCTCTTGGAGTGCTTCTTAGACTATTTCTTTTACATATAACCTGAAAAAGAAGAATAGGTTCTAACTTGCAACAAGAAGTATTTTAACAGATTAATACGGAGCCTCCAATAAGCTACAGAGGTCATCAGTATTTAGAGATCCAATATGCACTGAATGTAGGATATGTGTGTTTTATCATATTTGATCCCCAAATATGTTTACTTATTACATGATTGTATGTAAGGTGAGAGCAATGGCGTGACTCTATCAGAGTGTTGCTGCACTGGTATTGTTTAGTTTTAGGCTGAACTGGGTCCAGGGCCAAGCAAAATTGTTTAAAGAATACATGTAGGTGAAACTGGTTAGGTTGAAAAGAAAGAGGAAGGGTTAAACCTTGTCCAGTTGTGTTTTTTTCTTTGCTCTCTGTGTACCCTTGGGAAGATTTTCCCCCATATAAATCTACCCAGATAACAACAATAAAAAGCTGGGAGGGCTTCTAACATTTCTTTATGCTTCCACCATATTGCATTACATACATGTTAACGGGAATGTAGTCTGCAGGGCTTACTGGGTACCTGGATCACAACCTAATGCAGGTCAATGACCAGATCTGAGCCTGAAACTGTCCTCCAATGTGCCCTTCTACCACATATTAAAACTGTAAATTCCTAAACTAATCTATATGTAAGTATTTTGGTATTTGGTAAAGTAGAGTAAGGACTGGCCACTTTGATCACTTTGATTCACTTGTCCAGCTATTTATTTCATAATGTGTGAACTAACAATGCCTGTTGTATGTAAAAGTTTACTAGAGATATCTCAGGGTTTATTGCAGTGTACAGAGGGTTAATTCATAATTATTAATTACCATCTGAATACAATTACAAATCCTTTGAACATTATAGTGTTTACAGACACATTTCAGCGAAGTATTTAGCTGTTTCGTTTTTTATTATTATTTTTTTTCTATATAATAAGCTTTTTGTATGTAAGCCAACAAGAATGATCACAATCGTACTTACAGAGAAATCAAAGGTCTATCTATATAGACCATGATAGGTTGTCACATTTCCATGAATGAGCATAGATTCTGAACACTATGTACAATTACTGGGAGCTGTTTACTGCAGGCCAGTGCTGTATTACAATATGGGAAGGACATGTTCTATGTGTGTGTTTATAAAGATGCTGGAAGCAAGACCACTAGAGGACATGTCACATAGACAGGATGTTCCCATGGATGTTATTGCTCCCAGGGAACATCCACTGGCTTCATCTAGCAATAGACCACCAGCTGGACAGTTTGACTATAGGGCAGCCTTCCAGGAAGGGTTACAATATATCTATCCAATGTTTTATGTTTATGCAGTCATAGTAATACTTCTCTGTGGTCAATATGAAGCTTCTGTTATATTAGGTAAATTACAAAAAATACAAATTACTGATTCGCACAGCAAAGTCCATTGAAAACAAAGGTCCCTATATTAATATTGCAATAACAGACATATGTTATCATTTTGTAAGTTCCTACAGAAAAGCTGGTAATTAATAAAGGGAATACCTCTTTTTAATCAGCTCTCAATTCAAACTCCACTCATTACAAGTGAGGTGTGTAGAAAAGCATCTATGAATGGACTGCAGAAGTCGGAGACCATATCTAAGGCTACAGTTCGCACAGTTTCCAGAAAGAGATAGGGGAATTTTATAAAAATGTTGCCTGGTCTCAATTCCTTCTGCAATATTTGGATGGTAAGGTCAGAGTTTGATATTAACAACATGTAAGCATGGATTTATTGTGCTGTATACCAATGGTTCAAGCTGGTTATGGTGGTGTAATGGTTTGGGTGATATCTTTCTTGCACACTAAGTGCCCCTTAGTATCAGCTAAGCATGGTTTAAATGATGATGTAGTTGATGATGTAGTATTGTAGTTGGCCATGCTTGTTCCTTTCGGACCACAGTGAACCCACCCTCTGATGGCTACTCCTGGCAGGATATCGCACCATGTCATAAAGCTCAGATCATCCTAAACTGGTTTCTTGTACATGACAATGCGTTCACTGTACTTAGGTGGCTTGCGCAGTCACCAGATCCCAATCCAACAGAGCACCTTGTGGTGGAATGGGAGATTCATATCATGAATGTGCAGCTGACAAATCTGCACCAACTGCATGATGCTATCATATCAATGTGGACCAAAATCCATGAGGAATGTTTCCAATGCCATGTTGAATCCATGCCACAAAAAATTACACCAGTTTGGAAGATTAACAGGGATGCAACCTGGTACTAGCAAGGTGCATCTAGCTGGTTTATTGGTTTGGCAGTCAAAATACTAGAAAAACAAGGTACATTTAGATATTTTGTACTGGAGATGACTGTTACTGATCGTATCGGCCCATAATTCACCATCTATAATGGTGTCCCACAATTTACCTGTGCCAGATCCCTAAATGACGGACTACTATCACCCTCTATTGGTGGGGACGCAGCAAGATGGCTCCCACTCATTTTCCTTCTCTCATCTCCATAAAACTGAACAGCCTGCGAATCTGTCTGTACAGCAGTTGTTTATTCCAAAGTGATACTAGTTGTGCCCTTCACCACATGATCAAAAGCAAAAAAAAAATTGGTATTATTTGTTGCATGTTTTTACTCGAACATACATTTAACATACATGTAAGAACAATACAAAATCTACCGTACATTGCTATGCTATTGTGCTATAAAAACACTGGTCGTACTGCACATATAGAACAATAATAACATCATCAACAATAATAATATCATTACATTCAAGCATAATTTTTATTTCTTATCTAATGATTTGGCACATGCATAGAAAATAAATTATAATGCATCACTGAACGGGCACAGGGAGGCCACAATCCACTTAACAAGCAGTGAAATGTACAAGAGCTCTAGTTATATCTGTAGGTAAACAGGAAAGATTGAAGCTTAGCATGTTAATTACATTATAAAATGATGGTTGTTACAAACAATTCTTTCTAAAATAACCACATCATAGTAAAAAGACATACCTGGTGAGTGATTACAATCTGACTTCGTACAAGCATTTATTCCACGTAAGAGACCAAGTAAAATTGTTTTTGTTCTATTGTACTTGCCCTACTAATTACCCAGGGGAAATTAACACATGGTAACCCAGGTCCTGCAGTGCATTTCTTTCCAAAAGATTAGAAGGTGTTTAATTCAGCTCTGTGTGTTTACACGGTGCCCCATGTTTAGCAAGCTATTGTTTATTACCATAGATAAAGAGTCTTTGTGCATTAATATAACATTTTCACATAAACACAGCTCACTAAACAAACACAACGGCAACACTGTAAGCAAGAAAATGACTTTTATGCATCAGAAGTCAAGTCAATAAATAAGACAGGGGTGCATTCCATTTGTACTTGGCATTGCTATAGCATTTCATCTCAAAAATATATATATATTTATATATATATAACTATATATGGAGAGAGAGAGAGAGACTGAACTCTTCCTTATCATGAAATGCATTACGTGATCAATTTAGTTAAAGGGGATTTACAATGGCGATTTGCCAGAAACATGACAGTATGTCATATGTCATTACACCCCATTTATTGAAAAGATCGCAACTTTTTATATTAACTTACAATTTTTACATATACTGCACCATTTGCCATATGTATTATTATTATTATTATTTTTAATATTATTAATAAACAGGATTTATATAGCGCCAACATATTACGCAGCACTGTACATGAAATACGGGTTGCAAATGACAGACAGATACAGACAGTGACACAGGAGGAGGTGAGAACCCTGCCCCAAAGGGCTTACAATCTAGGAGGTGGGGGTATGTATATATATATATATATATATATATATATATATTTATAAATATGTTGATGATTTGCTATGGAAGTGGTTATCCTACCTTCACTACGTGAGCCACTGACCTGGAACGAGTATGCGTGTTGGGTAATAATCTCAGTGGGACCCTTGTTCTCTGTGCTGTAGACCTTATTACAGTAATCCAACATACCCCCTACTAAGGCAGAGCCAGAGCCCTCCAATCACCTTGATATATATGATTTGCTGGTTGCAAACCCATAGCTCTGTGTAGGGTTTTGTGGGACCTCTGCGATAAGACTGCTGCTTCCCTACAGAGGTTCTGTTTTGCAAATGCTAGTCAGAGGCAGGCTTTTCTACCCAGGCTGTGGCTGCTTCAAAAAGAACAGTAAGACACTGAACACTTATTTAAAGTGCAAAGAAAAACAAAGAAGCCACCCTGAAAACTTGCATTTTGAACAACTTAAAGTAGAACTTTAAGTTTCACTTTGAAAATGTGCGGTCAGATAAGTTTATTTCAAAAAGGGGCAGGTAATAACCCTCTGCAATAAACTATACTTACCTGCCTGATCACTCATCTTTAAAAAAAAACACTGAGCTGCACGTATGTCACCCCGGCCCAGCCAATCAGGATGGCCATAGATTGAAACCTGGAGGAGGAGAAGAAAAAGAGATGCTGGCACCTGTGACAGAATGGGGACAGGTGGGTGAATTTTAAAAAATTGCATCAGGTAAGGTTATTTTATTGAGAGATATTGCAATAAAGGAACTGCCTGTCACACTTTTTTATAAATAAAAACCGTTTATTTAGCCAAGAAAGAGTATCATTTGAGCTCCACACTTTCTGAACAAGAGAAATATTTACCTTTACAGCATTTTTGGACTAAATGACCGAATAATTAACCCTTAATGACTATTAATTAGCAGTTTCTTCTAAATTTATTTTGCTGCAAGATGATTGTTTTTTGTTGGTGGAGGAATTTTAAACAGGCGCCTAGAAAATATTTGCATGAAAAGGTAAAATAATAAAGCTAATTAGAAGCATGTTTGTGACAAGAATGGGTTTATAGCTGTAGAAAGGTCCTTCCATATCCCCATTTAAAGCTTCTTGTACCCTTTAATTTCACTCCAATATATTTAGATTGTTTTGAATAATATTAATATTAATAAACAGGATTTTTTAAAGCACTTACATATTACGCAGCGCCGTACATTAAATAGGGGTTGGAAATGACAGACAGATACAGACAGTGACACAGCTGGAGGAGAGGACCCTCCCCCGAAGAGCTTACAATCTAGGAGGTGAGGGAATGATTATACAATAGGAGGGAAGATATGAAATGGTGGGAAGTAGTCATGGTTTAGGAGACAGAAGAAGATGGGAATCTCTTTTAAATGAGTGCCCTTTTAAATAAGCAATAAGTAGGAACAAGTTGAACAGGACGAGGAAGACCATTCCAGAGAGTCGGGGCAGCTCTAGAAAAGTCTTGAAGCGGTGCGTGTGATGAGGTTATCATTAGTAGTGAGGAAGTGAGGAAGTCATTAGTAGGTCATTGGAGGAGCGAAAAGAGCGGTTTAGGTATATTAAACTAATACATTTAACAAAATCTAAAATGGGAACTCTGTGCTGTAATAGTAAATTTCCTTTAAATCCTTTAAAAAGAGTAAATTCATCAAGGCTATGAGGAATACTGCCAGCTTTAATGACATCACTGGGAATAAGAGCCAGTTTGTAAGTGGGGCTATTTACAAACGGTCTGAAATATTAATAGTAGATAATAACGCTGATGTTTTATATATTAAATAATTCACACAGCAGCAATAAACAGGAGAAACAGAGGTGAGAAAAGACTTCTAATTATAGTCAAAGACTGGGGTCTCCCGACGGCATTTAACATGTGCAGCCTAAGAGATTTACGGGAGAGTTTGGGCCTTGGCAGGGCTGTTTTGGAGCTTGTATGGCCTAGGGAAAAAACAGCTGTTTGAAGACTGGCAAAAAACAACTACTGTACTCTTCGTCAAAGCTTTGAATACGTGTGCTAGATTTAATAGAACAGATGTTGTGTCTTAAAGCTCCACAGCGCCCAAAGACTTTGCCTGGTGTCAGCTTTTCACTAAGCAAGGTTTTTTTTTTCATATAATGAATTCAGTCATTAATAAAAGCAATTAAACCAAACGGTTTCTCAGTGACTTTACGAAGCAGTCATCCTGTTCTGTTGATTTTGATTTGCAGAAAGCTTTTTTTTCTGTCTTTTTACAAAGCTAATAATTTTCTTTTGAAAAATGTAGAATAAAACAGCTCAGCGTGCAGGACCGGGTTCCGTCGTCTTTTCAGATGTGCAGTTTTAATCGGCGTACTGCTTCAAGCCTATGTCTCTTCGCAGATGGTAGATATTTGCGAGATGGGGTACGGGAGGATTTTTACATGTTGTAATTAATAATTATGCTAGGAGAAACATTAAAGTGAAAGGTTCTGCGGAGACATCTGGGTAGATTGGAGAATAAAACAAAAGACTTTACAAAACGGAATAGGGATGATGTCAGTATCAACAGTTATTAGGTTATACAAGTATTATATACCCATTTTATAAAAATATGGAAAATATATATTACAATTTTTGAAATACAGTCTGGATTTAGGTCAGCTATCCCCTTCCCCATGCTGAAAAAAATACCTTTGAGAGGAGGTAGATAAAATACTTATCTTTGTTCAATGTCATCTTCCTGCCAAAGGGATCCTGGGACATGGTGTGAACTTCAAAAGAAGTGAACTTTTAATAAAATACCCTTGTATGTTTTCAATAGTTAGGGATGGGGATTTTTGCATAGCTAACTGCCTAGGGTGGCACATGGGCACCCACATACATGCTGTTGACTGGCTCTGTACATGTTGGACCAACCTGGCCGGTCAGTGAGTTAATTTGTCCTATTATTTAGATTCAAATGTACTTAGTTCCATATGGGCAAACTTTTTATTTCCAACTCTTTGCCACTGGCCTCAGCATATCTGTTGGCTATAATTGAGTAAGCGTGGTTCCAAAACCAAGCTTTTAAATAGGAAGGTGGGACATAAGACAGCTGTTCTAGGAAGAATGAATTTGGAACAAGATTTTATTTCTGGAACCTAGTGACACTAGAAACCCCTTGTGGTTTGTCACAGACATATTCTCAAAAGAGATCATAAAATCCCCCATATGACCTACCGTGCCCTTACACAGTGCTGTTCACCAACAATACCAATCAATAGGGTGCCCTGGCTAAAGGGCACCTGTACATGTTTAACCTCACTAGTGGTAACCCCGAGTGGGTACAAAAAAGTTGCTGAAAGCGGTAACCCTGAGTCACACTCAGGGTAGTTAAACCTTTGAGAAGGTTACCTGATCCGCCGGCGTCCCGCGTCGTCCATCGCCACGATCCCCATCTTCTTCCTTCTTCCTCTGGCGCCTTCTGCATGCGATGAGTCATTGGGGGAGTTCCCGGTGACATTGGTGCGTGTGTATATTGCCGGCGGGGGGGCTGGGAAATTCAAAATCCATTTGTATTGCATTCAATACAAAATAACTGTATTGAATGCAATACATTGGATTTAAATGTGTTAAAGCAGTACATTGTTTTCAAGAACATTTATTTATATTGTAAAATAGGTTAATAGGTATTTTTAATAGGTATTTTTTGCGGTCCAATCCTAATGGTAAACTATCTGACAGGTTAAATGAAGTCAGATAACCACCTCCACCTGGTAATTTAAATATAGACCAAGCAAAACTATCTTGGCTTATATTCGAGTATCTACAGTAGCTCAAAAAAACTTAAGTAATAAACTCTGCTTTTGTTGCAATGTCAAGCTTTATTTAGAAGTTTACCCCCATAGTATTTTTTTTTTTTGTCCTCTACCTGATGACCAGCATCCAGAACCCATCCTGTGACTGAAAGGAGAAGCAGCACACTGATGAGCTCATCCCTCTATCACTCTACTTTCTCTTTTTATAACCATGCTTTTTGTTAGCACATGACCTGATTGGCACATTTTGCTGCCTCTTCATCTCACACTTCAGTTCTAGTATACAGAGACTCCAAGTGGGTGTTACCCGGTCAAACATATTCACTTCCTCTGCTTTGAATTAAAATACAATAAATAATGTTATAATGATTACAAAGCTGCATTCTTTTGTGCTTTTAATATCTGCCTGGAGTTCAGTTTCAAAATCAGTCTTAGTCTCATGTGCCTACAGTTTCCGATTGTGTAAATCTGGTTCTAATTTACACAAATAAGATTCCAAATATGCAATTATTTATGTACTTCTTTATAGTTTATTTAAATGAACACATTAAGACTACAATTTAGATGAATTTTAACAATGTGTCCCCTTGAGCTTGTGATATATATCTATGATAACAATGTGAATACTGTTGGCAAAGATAAAAATTATGCAATAAAAAAAAGATATGAATCTTAGTTAAATTCTATCATGTTTTCAGTGCATATTCTAAACCCATAAAAGTATACTGTACCAAATTTAAAAAAAGCATTCCGGCAAGACAGGAAGAGAAGATTGTGCTGCTTTTTGTGTACACAAAAAAGGTTCTGTAGTGACTGCATACATGAGATTAATATTATTATTATTATTATTATTATTATTATTAATAATAATAATAATAATAATAATAAACAGGATTTTTATAGTGCCAACATATTACGCAGCGCTGAACATTGAATAGGGGTTGCGGATGACAGACAGATACCCCAAAGGGCTTTAAGAGGTGGGGAAGTAGAATACAATAGGAGGGGGATATGGAATGGTGGGAAGTAGTGAGAGTTTTAGGAGACAGAAGAAAACAGTTGGGCAAGTTTGAAAGATGGGTTTTGAGTGCTCTTTTAAAGGAGCAGAAGGTATGAGTACGCCAAATGGGATGGGGAAGATCATTCCAGAGAGTTGGGGCAGCTCTGGAAAAGTCTTGGAACCATGCGTGTGATGTGGTTATGAGTGAGGGAGTCAGTAGTAGGTCATTGGAGGAGCGAAGAGAGCGGCTAGGGGGGTATTTTTACCCCCAGGTCAGAAAGATAAGTGGGAGAAGAACTGTGGAGGGATTTGAAGGCAAAGCACGGGAGCTTGAATTTGATTCACAGGTGAAATGGAAGCCAATGAAAAGAACTACAAAGAAAGGCAGCAAAAGAGGAGCGGTGGGAAGGATGGATGAGTCTGGCTGCAGCATACATGATAGATTGTAGAGGAGAGAGTCGGGTTAGTAGAATACCAGAGAGGAGGAGGTTACAGTAGTCCAGATAAGAGATGATAGGAGCATGTACGAGGAGTTTGGTGGTCTCAGGGGATAGGTAGGGGAGGATTTTGGAGATGTTGTGTAGGTGAAAGTGACAGGACCTGGAAATGTTCTGAATATGGGGGGTAAATGAGGGGGCAGAATCAAAGGTGTTGCCAACACAACGTGCCTGATGGGAAGGATGAATAACAGTGCTATTAACAGATATGAGATATAAATATATAAAGATAGAGATTATCTTGTCGTACTGTACCGTAGTCTTGGCAATGCCCCAGGTTCACACAACTGGCATGCATGTCTTCTTTGCAAATTTTCACTGTTGTTATGTAAAGTCCATCTAATAGAGGGTTATACATGTGGGTGCCATCTAACCTCTATTGGGGCAGGTACTTTCAGTGCTTTAGAGAATTCCATAAACATGCTTGGTTGCCTCACAGCAGAAAATTGGAATTTCTGGACCACTTGGACCTTATTATTTACAACATTTATGCAGGAAGGTCCATCTTAAATGCAGGGGGATCTTGTTATATAAGGGCTGAGTATTCAAAGGGTTTACCTAAAACATATCTAATTTAGAAAATCAAAATGTAATAATTTGCAGCTTCCCAGTTCTTAGATGTGTTGAACACATTCCTGTCCCTGGGTGGCAACACTCACCCCTTCACTATACCTACAAAGGGAACCACGGTTGTCTCCCAGACTGTTCTTCTGATTTGGACAGGGATTTCTCTATTCTACTAGGAGAGTAACTTTTGAGTTGTGGTTTCCAAGAGGGTTTCTAATAAGGTTACAGAAAAGGTTATTATTAAAACATGAACATGAAGGATTAGTGCCAAAGTGAGGGTTAGTGTTAGAGTTTCAGGGAAGATGAGTGTTAGTGTGAGGTTTTCAAGGTGGGGTAGTGTTAGCATTACAGGAAAGGTTAATATTAGGATCACAAGGAAGGTTGATGTTTGGATTGCAGAGAGGGTTAGGGTAACAATGGGGGTTAGTATTCATGTAGGGATCATCGCCAATCTTACCGGGGGTAAATGTACCAGGTGTGCCCCAAGTTTATTATTCTTATGCAGAGGGGTGAAGGTGCTGTTTACTTTGGGGGTGAACTATCAAGAAATATTATCTAACCTCCTTGATCAATGTTTCCAAACAAACTGAAGATCAGAGGACATCTGTCTTAAGCTGCGTACACACTTCCAATTTTTATCGTTCAAAATGAACGACGAACGAACGACGAACGATCGATTGGGCAAAAATCGATCGTAAAAAAAGTAACCAACGACGCCGACGAACGAGGAAAGTCGTTGGAAATGAACGACCGGACCGGCGGATCGAATTGGACGACGATCGTTGACCATCGTTCGTGTGTACGATCGTTCATTGATCGTCATGGTCTGAGCATGCGTAATGAACGAACGTTCCTGTGGTGCACGTAACTTCCTGTATCGTTCAAACGATCGCATCTATTGTGTTTACAATATCTACGAACGATCCTGTTGTTATCTGTATGTACAGGATCGGTGCTATACGATCGTTCGTCGTTCGTTTACCAACAATAATAATTGGAAGTGTGTAGGTAGCTTAAGACTGCGGACACTAAATTGTCACCTGTTCTGACCCCAAAAAAGAAGTTGGATACATTGATGTGTATAAAAAAAAAACAAAATAGACAAACATAAATAAACAAATAAAAATCACAGACAGACTGAGGGGCTGATAGATAGACTTACAAAATAGACATATGGATAGGCAGACATACTCACAATAGGAAGAAAGACAAAGTTGGTTACAAATGCATGCTCATACTACAACAACTGCTTTGCTTTTTCATAAAAGTATAATGTGATGAGTTTAATGTAGGTGTGATCATTTTTTTTCTCCAACAAATAAACTCTAATGCACAGTCTGCCTTTAATTTTCCTAATGCATAGCACATAAGAAACATATGGCAAATATACAAAGAAACACAAATGGCTCTGAGAATAATCTGAGCAATACACCAAGCTCTGTAGTAGACTGTATCCCACAGAGGGTAGAACGGTTATTTTTTTGTTATTTATGTCTCGTTTTAGATGTTTTGTTAGCACACATTTGCCATACTAGTAACCATATGGACAGGCAAACATTAATGTGGTAATTTTGTGATGATAACCAAATTATTTATCGAGCAAAGATGGGGATCTACTGAGGAAAATGGAAACAACATAAGGTGTATCCTTCTGGACAACTAATTGTAAATCTGGGCACATTTGCGCTGCCTCCCAGGAGACAGTCGTGTCAGGATATATACAAATCACAAATATTTGCCTGGGGGCAGATTATGAACAAAACAAAGGACAAAGACAAAATACACACCTAAATAGTGATGCTCCCTGGGCAATACAATACAATTAGGATCGGACTTCCTCTGCACTTTTTTTTGAACATTTATTTACAATCACTGTGTTTGTAGAACGCTCTGTAATACTTTTATCTTTTGGCGCTGCAGGATTCGGAATTACAAGCATTAACATCATGCTGAGTACAGAGAGGAGATGTAGCGAGATCCCAGATGAATTTCATTGATACACATAATAGGTTTTCAGAGCTCATTTCATCATTTCATTTATTTAGTTCTAAAATTCCAACAGACTTTAGCAATGATTGTCTTAAAATTGTAAATGATACTTTAGAGTTGGCACTGTAGAAGAGACCAATTGTACCCATAGACATGGCTGGACAGCCAACATATATGAATGTGTTTGGCTGGATTGGATTAAATATCTATCTTGGGGTGATCAGACAGGACAACATGACCCATTTCACCAGGGTGTGGTATAATCAGTTTTAAGGGAAAAAAAGTACTGGGCCAGCATGGATGCTTTCTCTCACCTCTGCAGCACTGGATCATAGGTTCAAATCCCAGCCAGGAGCCAGAAGTTTTCATATTCCCCCTGTATTCATATGGGTTTCCTCTGGACACTCCAGTCCCCCACACCTCTAAAAACATGCAGTTAGGTTAATTGGCTCCCCCAGAAACTGTCCTCGGTACATATGGAAAATAACTGACCAAAGTGCAGAGTGAGCTGCTAGGCACAATATAGATGTGTGATAAAACAAATAAAATTATATAAAAAACTATCTCTGCCCAAAGTTATTTCAATTTCAGGTCTTCAGTGCTTAATATTTGTTTAAATTTTCTTATATGAATAAGCAGTTGTCTTTACAAAGCCAAATGATGATGCATTCCTCCAATGATTGTTCCAATAATCAATTTTTTTAAAACAAAAGGTCATCCCGCAAAGAAAACATGAAATACTTATCTCTCCTATGTTATATCAACTCCGATACTAAATAAAAATAAAGAACTCTATGCCAGGATTGTCAGAAATGTTTACCTCATTTGCTGCACCTGTCGTCATTATGTGAAGTAGTGAAAGAAAACTAATGGCTAAAGAATGATAAATCCAACACTTTTGTGTGAAATACATGGTCACCCACTATACTCAGTGGCTAATATCACTGGCTCCTGTGCCACCGTTTGGTGGAGTATGGGCTGAGTATGAAGTATGGTCAATGATTCTCTCCATTTTTTCAGAGATTGGCAGCTTGGGCAGCAGGAGAGGTAAGCATTCCATGTCTACTTTGCAGGTAGGTGTTCACCCCTATTCATTCCAATGAATGTGAGAATGTTGGAAGGAGAGGGAAATCTGTCACATGATTTTTATGGATCACATGACAGAGCCTTCCTCCTATCTGGGACTCTTCTTCGTAGTTTTATGCAGGGAACAGGTGATGATCACCTCAGGCTCCACATTAAATCTATTATTTTATTAATACAATGTAAAATGCAGGCATAGATGGGTTCCTGTTCCTTTTTTGTATAATAGCCTAGAAATACCAATATTTTTCTTATATTTTGCCCACCTCTAATATTTACAGTAAACTGGCAACACTGATTTACAGTAAACCAACAATATGGGAAATGGAGTCAATGCAGCTCATAAAGAAGTTTTATGTAAACATTTCAGACTCATTATAATTCATACCGGATACCTTATACCTAATATACCATTTGAAATATAAAGCAGGCCTCCAACCCTTATTTTTTAGTTTTAACTGAGTGAAGAACAGTCAGATCCTTATGTTTTATTGCTGTTGGTTCTTTATGATCCATTCTCAATATTTACTACAGTGACCATGATCAGATGAGGGAAATCTGTCATTGGGGATACTTCTTTTATAATCAAGTAATGTCCCCCAAGTTCCTGGCATGTTTCTGTACCAGGAAGTGAGGGGAATTTTTCACAATGGCAGCAAAACACTAGAACAATATACTGTAATAGTAACATTTCCCCAGTTTATCCAAATCTAAAGGTAATATTTATGTAGAATTAAAAACTTGGATTCTTCCACATGCAACTATAATGAAAGGTGATGGAAACTCATGGAAGAAGTACTGGGGGCATTTTTTAAAGGTGACAGGTCAAGGTCTTTGCCATTCTGAATATTGCTGGCTGCAATAGTATTTTAGCTATAAACAATACTTTGGAATGTATGTCTCCTCTACATGATAGAATTAGCTGTGATGTTTATGTCTGGTATTTGGCAGCGTTGCCTTTCTTACAAGTTGTCATGTTAGCAAGGTAAAAGCAGTTCATAATATTTATAGAAATGTACAGTTTTATTTCTGCGTCAGTTATTTAGCCTATAAATAGACTACATAGTTTATTGCTACAACTGATGTTTTCCTAAACAAAAATAAAGAATATCTTCAGCCAGAATGCCATCTCAAGGTCCTACGTCTCAGATGATTCGAGTGCCTCTGAATTTAATCTCCAGTCCTGCAACAAAAGAAAACATTAGGGGCCAATGCTAAGCATTGCACTAGGTGTGTTACCATATGGTATGGCACCCAGAATTAAGGCAACCCATTCATTTTGAAAAGGCTGGCAACATTCCCAGATGTATACTCAATAAGCCTATTCACCCTTCTTGGTTTTAGGCTAAAAAGTAATTTTAAAAAATTATATTTATCTTAAAAAAATAAATCTGATGTGGCTTCTCTTTTTATTCATTTATACACTTGTTTTCTTATATTCTAAAGTGTAATTTCCCATAGCAATTTATTACAGATCACCATTTTCTAGGGAGTTACACAGTGGGAAGCATTCCTGTCCTTAAGAATCAGCCAATGGGAACTGCTACCCAGTGTATTCATTAACAATTGTGCTCAATGATTGTTAATGAACACAGCGAGACATATAAAACTTTTACAGAAAATGGGACATGACCATCATGAATGGGCCCTTATACAAAACTTGTTCATGCAAGAATTTAAATATTATTTATATTCCTTATATCATTGCCATTTATTTCCTAATATTATTGCCAATAAAAAAATTATTGTGAAACATCTTAGAAGCATTTCAAACTAATGTCAAACAAATGGCATCAACACAAGTCCAAAGCCAGTGAACTCAGACCCATATGTCTACCTGCTAATGAAAACATGAAATTCAAATATTCAATCTTTTTGTCCCCAACACTGTGTGCCACCAGAAAAGAAAGAACCTTCCTTCTGGATCTGACAGGCCAGCTATGTCTAAACGACCTTGGTGTGCTGGAGAACCTCCCAGAACACATAACACGTCAATCCAAAGAGAATGGGCTACGGCAGTGAAGTATTTCAGTTACCTAGGGCCAGTACGATTAGTCTACAATGGGCATGGGACCACTAATACAGAATGACTGAAGAGTGGTTTTCCTTCACTGGCCTTAGACTATGCTAAAAACAGATGACTTTAAAAACGGTAGGTACATTAGATTGTGAGCTGCTCTGAGGGACTGTTAGTGACATGAACATGACTCTGTAAATATGTGATGTGTCCATCGATATTCGATAATTGCCTATTTAATGTACAGCGCTGCATAATATGTTGGCGCTATAAATACTATTTATTAATATTAGGTCTGGTTTTATGCATCTGGATTTCTGCTGTGTCTGACATATGGCAGTCAGACAATCTGACATATATAGCATATATCTAAATATTTATTTTTTATGTGTCCATGGTTGAGGCTAGTAATGGTTTTGGTAATATTTTTTTGGTACGTGTAAGGCCATCTACTTCTAACTAGTTCACCATTTTAATGTCACATTATTATTAATAATATTAATAATAATAACAAACAGGATTTATATAGCGCCAACATATTACGCAGCACTGTATGGCTCAATATTGCTGCTGGCCCTGTACTTATAGTCTACTTATTTTTAAGTATAATAATGTATCATAAAATAAAACCTGCAAGTTCTCAGACTGGCTCCATGAACGTAATATGGACTTCAGTGTACTTTAGTCCAATAGAGTAACTTTACTATAAGGTAGAACTGGTGAACAAGGCACCAGAAACTTCCCCAAGGAACATTTCTACCACCATGTTTTAGCCAAGTTCAGACTGTTCTGAGGACAAAAGCAAGTTCAATATTTCACAAGCGAATGTACATAATAACATGGCTACTGAGTTTAATAAGAAAATCTTAACATGGCATCATTCCATGTAAATAAACATACCTTTTTTATGACATTCAGGGCACTCTTTAGAGAGGGAAAGAAATGTTGCTCCCCCACTACACAGTTGCAGTAATGAAGGGATTTCCTTAGAGAATCTGTAAGACAAATGTAGTCAGTTTTCCATATGAAAAGATATCACACATTTCCAATAAATCATAAAATTTTACATACCACAACAGCCTGTGAATATAACATCTGTTTCCTGTGCTTTTAGATCCTGGCAAATCTGCAAAATATTTGAAGAACATTTAGACAGAGTGCAGGTAGAAATTCAACCAAAAAGACTAAGGGGGCTATTTATAAAGGAATGAATCTGACATTACCTGATGGTAAATCAGTTACTGCCATTGAAACACATAGATCTGGAAGATTCTCCACCAGGGAATTACTTAAGTAATAGTAATCTATATTATTGTTATTACACAATATTTATATAGCGCCATCATATTACGCAGCACTGTACAAAGTCCATAGTCGTGTCACTAGCTGTCCCTCAAAGGGCCCCAAAATCTAATGTGCCTACCATAGTCACATGTCTTTTGACAGTTTCAGCTCAATTTTTTGTGGGGAAGCCAAGTAACATAACTGCATGTTTTTGGAATGTGGGAAGAAACTGGAGGAAACCCATACAGACACAAGGTGAATCTACAAACTCCATGCAGATAGCATCCTGGGCGAGATTTGAACCTGGGACCTAGCGCTGCAAAGACCAGAGTGCTAACCACTGAGCCACCATGCTGCCCGTTATTAAGTGACTTGAAGGGATAAAATTATTGTTTTGGCAGAGTGGAGTTGGTAGTTACTAACAAAGTAACAATCTACAAGAGTTCCACTTACTGGATAGACAGGAAACTACATACTACTACATACATTTCATGTATTGGCTGTTGATTTTTTAGTCCTGAGCATAATAATAAAAAATAAAAAAATGTACAAAACTGCTCCAGGACCCTGTGCAAAAGTGTTGGGTGCCTTTAGCAGCCATAGCTGTCATGTGGAAGGGAAAGGAGTGGGTCACATATTCCCCTATACCCAGGCTTTCTGGATATTAAACTTTCCTCCCACTGGGAAGAATCAGAAGCAATTGGAGAGCGAAAGTAATGTGAGTATGTGGGACAGCTTTTAAAGTAAAACTACATGGTGCAAAGTAGAGGTAAATATTAAGTTACTCCCAATCCTATATATCAGTCCAAATCTGGGTCAGGATTTATTTTCATTTTATGACGATACTGAAGGATACCTGAAGGACTTGGAGTTGAATTCTGCTAAGAATATATATATATATATATATATATATACACACACACACATTTATATATACAGTATCAGTTAAAAGCTTGGACACATCTCGTCATTCAATGTCTTCAATAATATTCTACAATGTGGAAAATAATAAAAATAAAGTAAAACTAATGAGTGAAAAGTGTGTCCATGTTTGTGACTGATATTTTATATATTATATAATCATAATTTAGTCAAAGCTAAAAAGTACCTGAGAGAGAGAAGAGACTCCCATGAAATCAAAAAAGGAAATGCCTCTGCAGTTCAAAATCAAAGTCCTTCTTTCCTGTCTATGTAGGCTCTTCCCTGATGAGAAACAAAAATAAATCCACTTTCTAATCAATCGCACACATACATACTATACACACTGAAGCAACATAGTATTCCTGAATACCTTTCCTGTAAAATTTTATATTACTGTATATGTCTAAAAAAACAGTAAATTACTGACTGTTCACGATCACTACATTTTCATACATACATCTATATATTTTTATTTCTATTCTACCAGTCATTTGATATAGACTTCCCTACCCAGTCAGCACAGCCAGATCCTAGACCTCCAGTGCAGCACCCCAGCATGATAAAGCAGCGCAATGTTAGGTCTCTGCACTGTTCTCTACTTCTATTTATTGCCAGCACTTGAGCAATGCAGCATAGACTGATTGCTTTCTAGAGCTGGAACTTTTTTTCCCAGGGTAACTCCTGCTGTACAGGGTATAGAGGAGAATGGCATGGTGTCAAATGCAGGTACTAACTGAATGTAAAATGTACAGAATTTTCAGGTTAATGCATAACTGTATTGAATACTGTGATATTTGATGTTCAGCTTTAAGAAAGAACTTTAGGTTTCCATTTGCATAACAATGTTGTTTTATAACCCACAGATTTTTTTATAGTGCCACCAATATAGCCCCTGGAAATGACCCCGATGGGGAAGATTTATCATCTGACTTGCCCGATCTGACCGAAATGCTGGTGAGAGAAGCTATTTGGGGTTAATTTATTTGGGTGCAGTAAAAAATACCATTCCCCCTGACTTCAGCTAGACAGATAGACATAGATACAGGGTACACCATTACCAAAAATCTATTTATAGGAAAAGACGGAGTTTAAATCTGAATGTACATCTCAACATTGCTTTAACAGATGTCATTTGTATCACTTTGTGTCATTTTGAATGGGTCCTTATGCACTATGGCAACTCCAATGTGTTTAAACAAGTTATGTTATCAGACTTGTTCTTGTGATGTTGAAGGCATTTTGCAGATTTCCAAGCTTCTTCATCAGTTTTACTAGTGTAGAAAAATACCCCAGAATTTATATCCACACAAACACCTTTATTCAATGATGACATGTTGAATGTTAAAGGTCCAAGACCAGGAGGTGTGAAATTTGTTAAACAACCTTGTTCCAGTTATATTACCCTATTTGTGGTGTCAGGAAGTCTGTATATGTGTAAGGTGAGAATTGTTGTTAAAATGCCTGTTAAGACAGCATTATAGGAGGAAGACAGATAGGGCCCAATTTATTAAAGCTCTCCAAGACTGTAAAAGATATACCTTCTTTAGTGATCCAGCCAACCTGCAATGACCCTGGTCCAGGATTCAAAACATTTGTTAACAAATAGTAAAATTATTTTAAGAAAACAATTCCAGGTTTGCTGGATCACCCACCTTTACTTATGAAAGTGTATCTAGTAGCTTTAGGAAATCAGGCCAATTGTGTCAAAATACCCCAAGCCTGTGCAGAGTTGGGTGCAACAAAACAAATCCAACAATAAAAACAGAACAGAAGCATTATTCTGGAGGAAAACGAATAATAGAGGAGCACTTCAAAGCAGAAAGGATAAATAGATAAATGACCTAATAATAATTATACAGAGTGCTTACTGATCTGGAAATTGAAAGGTTTAATACCTATATAGACTTTCTGACACCATCCATGTAATTAAATAACTAGAACAGGGTGGTTTAACAAATTTCACATCTCCTGGACAATCAACGCCTGACTCCGGACTGAATTAATATGTTTGTACTGTGTGGATATAAATGCTGGGGGTAATTTCCTACACTGGTAGATCCAATGAAGTGGCCTGGAAAGCTATGAAATATCTTCAACATTAGAAGAACAAGTCCAATTGACTTGTATACTTGTAAACTAACTATATATACACGAAAATAACACAAAAATAAGACCCCAAAATAACCCTAGCATGATTTTTCCATATTTTTGAGGATGCTCGAAATATAAGCCATACCCCAAAAATAAACTACAATATATACAAATACATGGTCAAGGGGTGCTCATTTAAGGAAAGCTCTATTGCTAGACATGAGAATATTGGGAAAATGGTTCTAAAGGAAATGAATTCACAGGAAATTGAAGATGTAATTCTGGGTTTGGAGAGTTATGATGTTCCAGTAGATGATGATATATTTGAATAAATGTGGATATTTGTTCCTGAATATCACAAGAAATTCATTAAAGATTTCAGGGTTTGGAAAGTCATGATGATGTTCCAGAATATGATGACATGACTGTATTTGAATAAATGTTGATTTTTAGTTCAAGAATAAATGTCCATTGTTGTTCATGAAAAAATAAAACATGCCATGAAAATAGGCCCTAGAGTTTTTTATGGAACAACAATTATTAAAGATCACTGTCTTCCTTTCGGGGAAACAGGGTATATATTTATCAAAGTAGAGTTTGCCTTTCACACAAAAAAAAGGATAAAAGAATGGTGCAAGTAGCTTATTTGTTGCAAATATGATGAAACATAAACAGAATACATTCTAGATAAAATATGTTAGATAACTCAAACCTGTTGGTCAAGATTTTCTCCTCTCTATGTATTTACAGTATATCTGACAATATTCAATATTGATATTATTGAAACATAACAAGCTCAGATATTTGAAGCAGACAGCACAAGTCATTTATTTGTGTATCCAAGGTATAGACATGAAGGCACAACATTTACTTGCTGTTATAGGGCTAAAATACAGAAAAGGGTTCTAAAATTATACATATAAGTATTAGTAAGTAAAATAATTATTGTCATGTGTTTTGTATAGTGTTTTTTTTTTTTTTTTTTTTTAAGATATACTTGAAAAAAAAAATATTATTATAACATGTGTTTTTTTTTAGACTCTGTAATATACTTTTAAAGTCCAATTTCCCTGTTATTGAGGATATAGAGTTCATATTTAGGTGAGCCAATATCACTCAACATAAAAATATCACTTAACCTCCAATTTTTCACCATTATCAGTGGCCAATATAACACAATACTATACTACTGCCAAAATATTCTTCTAAAATATAACTGCAACTTACCATCACAGGTTCCATTAGACACTGGAATCAGTAACATGTGCTAAAACACAGTACACAGCAAATCTTAAATGACATGATAATATACAATTATGCTGCAGATAGAAGAATAACGTAGTTTATTTCATGAACAATTTAGTCAGTATGAAAAGCTAATATATTAATGTAATCAATACATTTTACAATAAAACAGTTTAGACAAGACAAGAGACTATTGTGCTATTGCCAGCTTGCGGGACACCCACTGAATTGTACAAGTATTTTCCCAGGGTGTCCCATGCCTTGCATATGTTATATTGGGATTTATGGTTCATTGCAGATGCCCCCAAATTTAAAAGGATTTTTAATTCTGTATGTCCAGTCTTATGATCTAACTTACTCATTATTCAGTAGAGCCACCCCACGTAACCCTTTAAAATCCCAAACTTTTCTTTCCATATCGCCATACACTGAACTGCAAAGTGTCTTTTCATCAAGGAAAGGACTTTTTATTTTATATGGTGTGGCCTAATACTGTCTACATTACATGTGAAATTAAATCACCTGTACAATCCACCCATACTGTTGAATCATGGATATTTCTCACCTGATGGGATTCTCTTCTTGTTCTAAGTCTTTGGTTCAGTTTCAGTATATCATTGTGGAATTTTTTAGCAGTGAGAAATAAAAGTGGTGAATCAATGGATATCACTTTAATGTTCTATAATAAAAAAATACACAATTTTTTTAGTTATTGTATCTCTAGGTGAAATATGAGCTAGCATAAATAACTATAACAACTATAAAACTATAAAAAACAAAACAGTTTTACTCTTACTTCTGGACTCTTTCCCCAGCCTAAAAACAATGGAGAAATATATCTCCCATATAGGACCAATCCCTGTGATCCTGTACAGCAAATATACATATTTTAAGTTTATCGCGGCTTTAACATTAAAAAGTATTTCTATATTTTTACTGAATTATAAAAGCCCCCTTAGGGAATAATGTAGATTAGGAGTCGGGGATAAGATAAAAATCAGTTGATTAATTTAAGGAGAATGGGCAGCCATATATTATATGCTAGCTATACTCAAATCCAATTTCAGAAAACCATAGGGTTCCTCCAGAAGTTTCTCCAGAGGTTTCTCAATCTGTGGAAGGCTGACCTATTTGCTGGTGTCTTTATATTTATTATGCCAACACCACTTTTCAGAGCCAGCAGTACCAGAGATCAGTTTATTTGTGTTTGGGGTAACATTAGAACCAATATTGTGGTGGTAACATTCTTTCAGCTCACCATTAATGTATTTGGCATTGATGAGACATGAAAATGATTTCCTCTGGAGTAATAGAAAGTTGAGAAGGGCTGGATTATGCTTTTTTCCTCAGAAAAAAAAGCTGGAGACAATACAAAAATCTTCTCTTAAGTTTACATATTCAAAAAAAACATAATAAAAACAAAAATAACAACAATCACTACTAGATCAGAAACTGATATCCTCACAGCCTTCTCCAGGGCATGAACAGTCCTCCCATTGGCTATGCATAAGGAGATGACCCTTAGGGTGTTCCACAGGGTATATATTTCCCCACACCATGCATGCCTTATGGGTTACAACCCTGTTCTAAGTGATTAAAATGTACATGTGAACAGGCAGATTTATATTATTTATTTTGGAACTGTCCAAAAATAAAAATGTTCTGGCAATCAGTGGCTCATTATGTTACCTCCTATATAGTTAATTATGTACCCTTAAGCTGCGTACACACCTGCAATTTTTCTCGTTGGAAAGGATCTTTCACGATCCTTTCCAACGAGAAAAGACTGCACAATTTCGCCCGATAATTGGCCGATACCGATTATCGGGCGAGAAAAATTTGCCGTGTGTACGCAGCTTTAGACTCCAAATGGGCACTCTTAGGAACAATTTAAATACATGGAGCACGAATACCTAATGGGAGCCGTACTTTGCTATCTATTATCTCTTTAGTGGCTAAAAAAACAATACTGCATAAATGATTAGTTCCAGATTCGTCTACACCATGGCTCTAAAGAAAAGCTGGACCAGGTATTTAGAATGGCTTGGATAGAGGCCTCCTTGGACAAAGAGGTCCAAGGGATATGGGAATCATTAATAGAGATTTAATCTCAACCTATAAAATGACAGATAATGAGAACTTTTAACACACATCATGGTACATTTTAAGAACCGGTGATCATAGAGGTCAAATGATTTTGGATTTACTGTAAACACTTGACTCTTAATGGAATATTTGTACACTGGGTTTCTGCCACTTTGTTATATGTGTTGTTGTATAATTGTACATCCTTGAATAAAAAAATAAAAAAAAAAATACAAAATACAAAACAAATAGCTAAATAGAATAAGAGCATCAGTGTGTATACTGTGTTTCCCCGAAAATAAGACCTACCCCGAAAGTAAGACCTAGCACTATTTTCTAAACCTGCCCTAATATAAGACCTACCCCGAAAATAAGACCTAGATCCCCCTTAACTACCGTACATACAGCAGGTCAGAGGAGAAAAAGAAAATAAAAGCATACATAAATTAAAAACCGGAGGACAGTACTCACTGAGTTCTTTCCCTGTGAAGGCAGCGGGACACTGAAAGAAAGCATGTGGCAGTGCACACTCCGGAGCCGCACAAGCCGATGCTTTCTTTCTAGTTCCGGCTCCTGTCACAGGCGGAGTGATACTGCATGCACTCCGCCTGTCAGAAGCCAGAACTCGGGCTCGCGTCTTCCGAAAGGTAAGTTTTTTTTTATTTTTAAAAACCATCACAATTATAAAAAGATATGTGTAAAACTTATATAAAAAAAAAAAGAAAAATGTGAGGAATCATTGCCCCGGCCACATCAATTGAGTGCTGATTTTACACAGATCCACAGATGCTGTACAGTGCACCTGTGGGTTATCTTTTTTGGTGCACTGTGCTGCATCTGTGGATCAGTGTTAAGTGTTTTTTTCATTAAAAAAAAATATATATATAAGACCTACCCTGAAAATAAGACCTAGTGTGTTTTTGGGAGCCCAAAAAAATATAAGACAGTGTCTTATTTTCGGGGGAAACACGGTATATTGTAGATATAAATAAACCCTCATTTGTATAAAGGGATTAGAGCAGATTGCTCGCAAGCATTTATGGAAGAATTAAAGGAAAAAGAAGAAAAAAAATGTTTGGGTTCTATCCGAACCCAAATATCAGTCATTTGGTTCAAAATCAAATCAAAATTCATTGGGCTGCCGAGTTTCTGAGTTTATTGCAAAGCACTTGAACAAAGTATCATAATCAGGATTGTTTGGGTGACCAGTGACATATCCCAAATTTAAACAAGCACATTTCTTTAAATCAAAGGTAAATAAAGTAATATGATATTTTCAAAGTGGAACTACAACAATGAAAACTGTCTTCCAACTCCTTTTTTATTTATTGTACCAGCCTTTGCTGCAAGGAAATGTCATCTGTGAAAAAAATCCAACTTTTTTACAGGAGTGCTAGATTCAGCAATACTGCATTGTTAAATCATATTCTGTTTACAGACAGAGCTGTACAAATAAAAAAAAGCATTTTTGTTTTGTTGTCATTTTATTTGTCACAGGCTGGCTGGTATGTTAAATTCTTATCTTCTCCTCACATCAAAGAATTTTAGTTTGGCACTCTTCCAGCTGAATGGCTCGGCCTCAAAAATAAAACTAAGTGAGTTTAACATTTTCAGGAACCCATTTCTTTATTCATTGTTTAATGAGTTCCTAGAAGTAATATTGCTGTGAGAAATGTTGACTATGGTTTTGCTTAGAGTGGCTGTCAATCGCTAATAGACCACTAGGTGGTGCTGTGGTACATACTTTAATTATAATTAGGCATATTCACATAGGGCCTGATTTAATAAAGTTCTCCAAGGCTGGAGAAGATACACTTTTATCAGTGAAGCTGGGTGATCCAGCAAATGTGGAATATGTTTCTTCAAAGTCATTTGCTATTTGCTACTAAATATTTTGAATCCTGGACCAGATTCATTCAATGTTTGCTGGATCACCCAGCTTCATTGATGAAAGCATATGCTCTCTAGCCTTAGAGAATTTGAATAAATCAGGCCTATTGTAACAGAGTATCAATTTAGGAATAATAGGTAGTACAGATGTGTTTATTATCAATTTATACACTTTAATACCATCTAGTGGTCTTTTTAAATAATAAAGGAACATTTAAAATACTCTATTCCCAACATAAATTTAATTTTGATTTACAGAAAAAACACACTGTCCCTAATTTACGGGTAATCAAGTAAACCTGGAAAATATCTGGTCCAGGATTCAAAAGCAAATAGCAAATGACTTTAAACAAATCCATTCCATGTTTGATGGATCATCCAGCTTCACTGATGAAAGTGTATCCTTCCCCAGACTTGAGACCTTTAATAAATCAAGCTCATTGAAACAAAAAACCTTTTTCACTTGGGCACATTGACACAGGTGTCCCCCAACCACTTTAACAATTTTGACAATACTATGTTCAGGAGCAGCAGCAAAACATCTTTAACGATATAGAAAGCTCCTACCAGTCTTTGGAGGAACCCTGGGGTTCCAGTGAACTCTGGTTGAGAAACATGTTATGGAACAAGTTCAGAAACTCATACAAGGTATAAAATTACCTTAAAAATTAAAATAACAAGACTCATTTGTATTGATTACATCATTTTAGGTAATTCCGGCATAAATACATATAGTCAGGAAATGGCTGTACACAGAGGTTTTACAGCATGATATTAGTAGTTGTGGCGTGCAATGAAGTATAAGAAAATATGAAACAGTATTTAATTTAAATATCGGCACTTGTTTATGATGCACAATGTTTTATCAATCAAATTAGAAAGTTACATCTGCTGAAATTTTATAATCCTCCAGTTGTGCTGTAAATACTGATTACTGGGTTGTGTACACATAAAACCACTTCTGCTGGGACACTGATGATCGGGGGGTTACCTGATCCTGCCACCTAAGCAGGAGTGGAGCGAGATCAGAAATCACCCCGTACATATGGAGTACCTGCTGTTTTTAATTCATGTGAATACTGAAAAAAAGTGATTTACAGAATGATTTACAATCTTCTGAATTACTGCCTTGCAGCTTCAAACTATTAGAAACCTGTTGATATAAAGATATTATAATAATGCTTACACTATAATCCACTTCACTCAATGAGCACAAATCTTCATCTTGGCGTATCAGCTGCAGTGTTTTAGCTCTGTTGGGTGAATTAGAGAAAATCATCATACAAACAAATACCAATATAAAAGCCTGAGATTGCAGGTCTGAGTAAATCCTACTATGAAGTAAATCTTATTATGTAAGAAAGCCATGCCACTTAAAGCAACATATTAGATGAACACAAACTCTGCCCCGGTCTGAAGCCAACATTACCCTGTGGGCACCACTATCTTGTCTATCTCACAGAATACAGAAGTCAGACTGTCAACCACTACTGGGGGGCCACCAGGCCAATATTTTACCAGCTTAGGCACTAAAAATTATACTTCATCATTTCATCAGTTTGAGATGCGTGTGAGATTATATAGAATTTGTTTGGGGGAAATTACCATGCAGTTGATCTTCATTTTACCTGCTTTTACTTCCCCTGAGACATGCATTGGAAGAGTTGCAGTTTTAAATGAAAAAACTCTGGTCCATAGGCCACATACACACACTCAATATTTGTCATTGGAAAGGATCTTCCACGATCCTTTCCAATTACAAAGGACTGCACGATGCATGAACAAGTGCTGTACATACAACACCATTCTGCTCTATGAAGAGGGGAGGGGGAGAGCGTTGGAGCAGCACCTCACTGTGCTCTCTCCCCTTCACTTTCATTACGTTTAATCCTCGTCCATCGATCCACCAGGATGGTGGTCCAGATGACAGACAACAAGCGCTGTACACACACCAGATTCTTGTCCGATATCAGCCCTGATGTGATTATCGGACGACAATGTAAAGTGTGTAGGTAGCTTTAGTCTGCTAAGACTGTTGTAAGGAAAGGATTGTGCAGCAGCCCAAAGCAGAGCTAATCCCAGTTTATACTCACTTGTCCCCGTTCCATCGTGGGCACCACCATCTTCTTCATTTTTCCCTTCCTCACTCCAGTCTTTGTCTATCTTGATTGGCCCGGACTCGGATGACAGAACTCCTGCGCAGGTGTGTGGAAGTTCATCAAACCCCAGGAACCACAGGGGTTGCCTATAAGCTTTATCTGTTTATGATGTGACATATGCATAAACTAGTATCCCTGTCTCTTGTATGCTAACTCACTTGTAACCGAGGCATGACAGTTTATGCTTCTGATAAAAGGACTTTTGCAGTAGATTTTCAGCAATGTCACACTCCATTGGTCAGATGATTTTAAGTAGTCCAACATTAGGTTTATAAGGTAAACTAATTCAAATAACAATACTAGAGGTAAATGCAGCCGTGGGAAATCATTTCAGGAGGAGTACCGCGGCAAGCCTTCATTTAAACCCTAGTGCCCGGGGATTGCGCACAGGAGGATTCCCACGGCTGCATTTTTGAACGCAGCCGAGGTACTCCTCCTGTCATTGTGAGTCATTCTGCATTCATTCATGATGAGCACAGCCGCGGGACTCCTGTGTTCTTGGATAGAGAATCTCGATCCAAGAACACATACTACAGGGCTGCAAGAGCAATCAGGGGAGCAGAGCTGTCATCTCTGCTCCCCTGATTGCTCTTGCAGGTCCCAAAAAATTAGATCTCGACAGCCGAATTTTCACATGCCGTTCTCGCTTACATGTTCGGTAAGCGAGAACGTCCCAATTCGCCGCAAGATCGAATTTTAAAATTTTGCTCACTCATCCCTAATGACCACTAGATGAACACCTGCTTTTGGTCATCAATATAGAAACATTTGCTTAAATTCAAAAAGTATTCATCATTAGAAGTTTTGATTTCAAAGTATTATTACAAATTATATTGTGGGAGGGATTTATACATTATTATAGATAGAATATAACGTGTTGCCTAGCCTGATAAGTAAAGATATATTCAGGGAAGGATAGAGATAGACAAGCTTTTATAGGCGATGTGATGTTTATCCAGGGATAAAATGACTCAGTTGTCCCTTACATAATATTGTACATTGTGGAAGCCTAAAAGGCGAAATGCACCTTGAGATATCTTTTTGACCAGCAAAATACTAATGAAGATGACTTTGTACAACAATTATTATATGTTGACAAAGTTTTTACTGTCACTTGTATTCACATTCTATTTTTAGTACCTTTTTGGTTTAAAATAGTTGGTCTTTGTTAGTTTTAGGACCACATATTAACTATGCACAAAAAAAACATAAACATCACATTGCCTAGAAAAACATGTCTGTCTCTATCCTTCCTTGAATTTAAATTTCAAGGATTTATATAGCATGAAATAAAAATGAGATATCCATTGCTTCTATATTATGATAATGTTTTTGCTGCAAAAGCGCTATACTGAGTGGATTGTAGTTACCCACAAAGGACATTTCCTTCCGTGAGACCACTCCATCCGTCATTTATTGGTTTTAGGTGAACATAAGTATCTTTTGAAAGATAATGGATGACCTGTTTATAGATGTTGGGTGATACCATTATTAGGACAATGATAAAGTCATTACAGGTTTGAATGGCATGTATACCTGAGAACACATTTATACATATGCACTGTATAGTATCAGCATCATTTAAAGTCTGAAGCTGCTTGAAGCATTGCTGAGCTAGGTTTGAGTGACCTACATTGCTATGAGATACATTTATGCAGTATAACTACTGGGATGACATAGATGTTGGACAATACAACTATTATACTGCTCTGCAGACCGCTGTGGACATGATTGTGTCAAATTGATGAAACAACATTTTTGCAAGAAATGTAACATAATACACTCATGTAAAACTACTTTTGCTTTTCTTTTATAAAGGGTAAAGAATTGCTAAGAACATTTACTGGAAGCTTCTGTACAGTTCAGAAGATCTGCTTTGTATGATTATTTGTTTGTGTAATATCCATAGAGGTATCTTCTCACTACAAAATACAAGATCCATACATTTAATATCCCACTGAGCCAACAGGAAAATATCTCTGTCCAACAAAGAAAGATATGGGTCATGGTCTGTAAAAGCAGTTTTCTAAAATGAATGATTGAAGGAAGGAGAAATATATACCTATAAATCAATGGCAGCCTTACTGTTTGAGGATACAACTAAGATTACTATTTGCAGATACAGTTTGAAGAAAGTAATATTTTAGCTGGATGAAATATTGTATTGTGTTTGGTTTACTATGTCTCTGTAATAGGGACATATTAGATCAATGATAATAATAATAGTACTTGAATGCCATGCTAAAGAACAGCAAAATCTAAAAAGAAATGTTTGCTTGATAATGGTGAAAGCAGCAACAGGAGATTATTTAGATCTGAATTCCTAAATTACTGAATATTAGATGATATGAGATCTCGAGCCCCATGTTCTTATAGTTTTTTATATCACTATTTTAATTCAGAAGGTATATTTTTTTTAAATGACCAAAAATTTACTGCATTTAAAAACATTAGATTCTCTTATATAGGTTTACTGGGATTCGATCTATATTGCAGTGCCATCTCCAATGATTTTGAAATAAAATTTTTAAATAGATGTTGTGTACTTAAAAAAAGCCTGAAAATCAAAGCCTGGGTTAAAAATAATTTGTCCATAAATTAAAAATTCCTGTGCAGGATCTGGCATTCCTGACAATAAACCAGGTCTTTTATATTTTGTAGAAATGAAACACATCCAATCATTGTCAATTAATGAATGACATCCACATTAAGTGTTAATTTTTTAATTATTACAATATTTATATAGCACGACATATTATGCAGTGCTGTACAAAGTCCATAGCCATGTAATTAGCTGTCCCCTCAAAGGAGCTCACAATCTAATGTCCCTACCATAGTCAAATGTCTTTTATACAGTCTAAGGTCAATTTGGGGGAAACCAATTACCCTAACTACATGTTTTAGAATGTGGGAGAAAGCCAGTGTACCCAGAGGAAACCCATGCAATCACAGGGAGAACCTGCAAACTCCATGCAGATAGTGTTCTGGCCGGGACCTCGTCCTGCAAAGTCCAGAGCGCTAACCTCTCAGCCACTGTGCTGCCCAGGCTCAGATAACTTGGCAGGTAAAATTTTCTGACGTGTAAATAGGTGAAATAAACATGAAAATACCTTTACAAATAAAGCACAAACAATTGGGGAGTATGGAATTGCTGCAGGGCAAATTACTGATGAGCAATAATCACAATTCATAATAGAATAAATGGTAAAAAGTGAATCTGGGTCATGGGATAAATACACTCAGAAGTGATTAACAATAAATATATATCACATAAATACATAACACATAATCAAATTGTTGATAAATGTTTTATCAATATATACCTTTATCTATCATTGTTTTAAGTTGGACTAAGGCTCCGTACACACATACAATCTTTCAAGATTGATTCGAAAAACAGTGACAGATAAACGAATGAGTGATGTACATACATAGCACTGTTCTATGGAGTGGGGAGGGGGATAATGAGTGAACAGCACCCCGCTGTGCTCTCCCTAATTTGTATAATGGTCGTTCCCCATCAGTCATTGGGGGACTGCTGTACACATGTCAGATTTGCGCCCAAGAGAATCATGAATGACCCTTCAGAATGGGCAAGAATCATCTGACACATGAACAAACGCAGGCTTTATCTCCAAAATCTCTTCTTCATATATATTAAACTAGATCATGGTGGCTTGGAAGGATTTTTGGAAGCACACAAAAGGTATGCATCTGCAGTAATACAGCATGAAAAACATCACAGATTTCACAACTGGTGTTCATCTGCTGCTATGATCATTATGGGAGTTTCATAAGAGAAGGGAACAAAGAGAGAAAATAACCTTACCTGGTTAGGCGAAATACTCCAACTGCGATATTAAAGACAACACCGAACAGCAAACCAATATTTGCAGCAAAGCAGATTGTTACCACATAGGTGGAAATCCATATTACCTGTTAGTAAAGTAACAATTCCAAAGGAAATTACATTTTAACTCAAAGCTTAAAAAAGAAATTGGGTAAATGCATTCAGCTGCTCATAATAATTTGCAAATCACCCTTTTATTTTTTTAGGTTTCATTACAAGCAGCAAATGCTTGGTTATCTTGCCAGCTCAATACTTTTCCATCTTTTTTCTGCTCAGGGAAGCAGATCATACTGGTGTGGTACAGTTTATTGATTGACATTGGAACTAATTTATTAAAGCTCTCCGAGGCTGCAAAAGATCCACTTTCATCAGTGAACCTGGGTGATCCAGCAAACCTGGAACAGATTTCTTAAAAATCATTTGCTATTTGTTAGTAAATGTTTTCAATCCCAAACCAGATACATTTCAGGTTTGCTGGATCACCCAGGTTCACTGATGAAAGTGTATCCTCTCCAGCCTTGGAGAACTTTAGTAATTCAGGTGTAATGACTCCAAGTAGGAGCCCCATTGTCAGAAGTGCAGCTACACATGGAATGCAGTGCGCAATGAATTGGGAATTACAGCTGAGCATGGCAAGGTTGACTTACATATCATGCTATTACCCACAGCCTGGCAATGCAGATACAAGACGAGGAAGCTGGTGTGGTCACATGGGTTCTAAATAAAAGCTGACATTGTAGAAAGATTTTATGTAATACTAAATATTTTGTTTCACTCAACACTAACCAATGTTTACCTTTCAAACTGCTTGTTTGATAACATACATCTGATGTGAGCACATTGTTAAGGTGAACAGTTGGAAGAATTCCCAATAGACTCACAAGTGATTTTTAACTTGTCAACAGCTTTGCTCTCTCCTGAGGAAGCGGATATTTCCGCGAAACGCGTAGAGTGCTAACCCAGAATGTATCCCTCACAGGGACACTCTGAAAGGAGAGATTATTGTGTGTAATAATAATGTTTTATGTATTGGAAATGAGCCTTTTATGTAAATATTAATAAAATGTTGTTATTTTTATATTATATGTTGTTAATATTGGCCTAAAAAATCCCTCTACAAAAATTGGTGTTCCTCATCGTATGTTCTTTTTTTTCTGGGCTCAATAAGGGATGTGGCCTATGTGATATAAAACATGTATAGGCGGAAATCTTCTTCTTCTTTGTATATTGTCAACAGCTTTGAATAGATAATGTTTGGATCAAACTTAAGTGTGGGATTCAGTACTCACCCAATCAAATTTATCAACATTCCAGTATTTCTTTAAATCTTGGAACTGTCTGAGCATTCCTTTCAATCCAACAACAACGACGCTTGCCAAAACGCACTACAACAGGAGCACAGGTACACGTGTTGGGTTATAGTATATCTAAAGCAAAACAGGTTTTTTTACATATGGAACAGCTATAAAAAAAGGTCGGTCATTTTTTGCTCTCTATGTGCCACTTGGGAAATTTTACTTTCTGTCTTGAAGTATTTTTTAAAAATATGTTTAAATATCATAGTTAATCACACAGGGCCATCTATACCACTGCCATCATTTAGTATGATTTTAATCATAAAACTATTAGAAAGTTAAAGTTCCACAGGAACCAGACAAGTGTTACCTTTAATACCCAGAATCACTGATTTTGGTTGCAGTGTGGTTCTTTTAGCAACAATTCCATGTTGTTACAAATATTCATATAACATTTATAATTGTATTTGTAATTATAATTTATTAACACTACAAAATGTTAAAAATTACCTGTTCAATGTGCAGCTATGGTTAGAAGTTACCTCTTTTAATGTGTCAACCTGAAGGCGTGGCATACACCACTAATCTACAGAATGCCTCCGCAGTAATTTCCTGTGGTTGCCGGTTGCTTTTTCTAATAGTTACATTTCAGGCATTCCATGCGATAGGCGTGGCCTCTACTAAAGGGATGTTGAAACTGCAGATTTCCTTACTAGAGCACTAAAATGTGATCAGGGGGTTTGGTGAATGCAGACCTCTTATTAGAAATCAGGCAGAGAAAGGACATGTGCAAGTAAGCAGCTAATCCAGAACAGAGAAAAGTGCAACAACATTTACTAAAATATTTACGATTTGCATTGATTAGCTATAGCGCATTATTTTTTTATCTCAGCAAAACTGGGTGTATATTAAAAAAAACATAGTTACTCACCATTGGAAGGCAGTATAATAAAGGTGTTAAGAAATAAATGACCAAGAGGACAAGGAAGCATGATACCAAACAAGCAACCTAAAGATCAAACAAAACATACATGTAAGGTCATAAAACAGTAATTTATTAAAGGGTCACCCTAATCAAACATTAAAACACACAGTTGAAACCTAAATACCTGGACTACAACCCCACAGATTTTTACTGGCAATATTGTGTCTTTGGACCAATAGTGCACATCATTATATTGCAGTGATGGTAGATGCATTTTACATTATTGCACATAAAGAACACATTCATAGATATAATCATTTTGTAGCAATTTAATAAGAAAAGAAAAAGAAGAAAAATATTTTAATTAGAATTCAAATTAAAAAAATTTCAAGATGTAAGTAATTAATTTTATATATATATTAAAAATTGGATTAATGCTGACCTGTGTCTTTGCACCGCGGCTTAATAAAACGAATGATCGGGCTGGTGCACCTGCATTTGGTATACAGAAAATAAATGATGGGATGATATTACTGAGTCCATGGGCAAAGAGTTCCTGTAACATACAAACATGATGTTTCACTTCAAGAAATCATCAAAAAATTTAAACAATGGATATGAAGAAATCACTATACCAAATATCAGAGTTGATCCAATTTTTTTTTAATCACCATTTATATATAATAGAGCATGGTTTGCATTATGTCTGCACTAAATATGTTGCATATTTTTATTATATGAATATTTTTATCATTTTGAATTGTACTGTAATATACATATGTGGGAATTATGAATCATACTGGATAAAGATTGCATGATATTTGTTCAGCTGTATTGACTAATATTTAGATCACAGGATAGAGGCATCTGTGCAATAAAAAATCCTTTTTGTCAACTTTATTAACTGAACGTCATTTCTAAGATAAATGAAGGTAAAATATATTAATTGTAAACTTACCTGATTTTCAGAAACAGAGTATTTAAATCTTTTGGCTGAATTGTAAGCAAGAAATATAGAAACTGTGTATCCCACCAATGCAGCACTGAAGGCTTCCACCACAACCTGCTGAAGAACATCCATTTGTGGTGCTCGAGGAAGAGGAATTCTGAATTGACAGGACAAAAAAGAAATGAGACAAACAGCAACAGGGGGGATTTATGTTCTAAGTCACAGGGGTGTCAAACTCAAATACATAGAGGGCAAAAATTAAAAACTTAGACAAAGTCACAGGCCAACCTTGAAATTTATTGAAAAAAATGAGGACATTTTTCCTTCTCATTAGATATAAACCCTTTTCATATGGAAACAAAGAGGTTTTGCTTAACATTCAATCTGGTACAAGCTTATAATAGAGAAAAAGGCATAAACATTTTTTTTTCTTATTTAAGAAAAAATCTTATGCCTCTTTCTCTATTTGTAGCCTTCTGAGTTAAATTTCAATGGTAACCTTTTTGCACAGGCTAACGATAATAATAACAATATTCTTTCATGAAAATCCAACCATTCAAGTCCATGCCTTGGAGTAGCAAGGAAAAGTACAGCTGAGGGGGGAGTGATGGAAATGCCAGACGCGGCCAATACGGAGCTAAATCCTATGAGTGGCCCGCTGCTGAAACTCCCTCATCATTGAAAGAGCGCCGTTACTAATATTCCAGGCAATATTTGCGTCTATAAAACAGTCCAATGTGGGGCCACGCAGAGAGCCCGCTGGTCTATAGACGCGAGTAATGCCAGGAATTGTAGAAGCAGCGCTATTTCAATGCAGTGGCAGGCCAGTTGCAGTTCACATTTAGGATTCCTTTGGGGGCCAAAAAAGAGGACATTGGGGGACAGATTTGGCCCTTGGGCCAGAGTTTGACACCCCTGTTCTAAGAGGTTCTGCTGGCTGTACCACACTTGAAAAGATATTGTCAAAGTTAACAAAGTAGTTACAAGTGAAGATAGTAAAGCTATACCACCTGGTCAAGCATAATTAATGCCACCATGGTTTGAATATGTGGATATAAATAAGAAGAGAAGAAAAGCTAGGGTTTTTGACAAAGTGAGCTTGTATTGTAATAAATTGTCACAAACAATTGTAAAAATATACAAACGTTGATTAGGTCTTAGCCCATTAACATCATGGGTATAATTAGACCAATGAACTAGAGAATTTGAATCCCTGACTATATAAAATTAGAGGGTTCAATGAGTGGAAGTACAACGTCCCATGTCCCAACGCGTTTCGCCCTTGTCGACTTTCTCAGGGGATGTAAAGCGATTGTTAGTAGTTGTGCATTAGAGTGAGAATTCCCTGAATGTTGCAGTGTTATGCAGAGTTCCACAGTATGGAGGTCCTGGTATTCAGAAGAATAAAAGCTGAAATTATTAGCTTTCATTCTTCTGAATATCAGCACCTCCATGATGTGTACAGCTCTCATTCATTTATCTGTCACTGTAACAGATCATGAAGATCTTTTCCAGCGACAATTCTCTGACATTCATCAAACATCCGAATGGGGCTTTAGCCTGATTGCTGCTAATAAAGCCTACTGGCTTAGCCAAGTGTACAGGTCTCTGCCACACTAAGATTCTCCAAAACTATATAGCTAGAAATTCAATCCATTTACAGCATATCCAAGCCCTGAAACACACAGAAACAGTAAACATTTTATTGAGTTAAGATCACAGGTAAATATCTTATACAGCTGAGTACAATATGTCCCAATTCATCATTCATTATTATTTAAATATAATTTTAGATAAATTTGTATTTGCTGGCATCATGCTCAAAATGTAAAAAGTGGCCATATCTAGAAACACCTATGGCTCAGGCATTCTGGATAATAAAATAGTTTCTAGTATCATAAAATATATGAAGGTAATACCCTTTGGGAACATATCCGATGACGTCAATGCCATAATCCTCTTCCATGTTGGCAAAATAACAGGCAAGGGTGGTTACAGACATCTGTGCAAAGGAAAAGAATGCGGCACTATTCGCAAACTGTGAGAAGTTAGTGAATTAAAGTGATAAATGAATCTAATTTTTATAAGAAATCACTGATTACTCCAGTTGGACCATAATTTACATTTTATAGGTCACAGGATAAAGCTTTTTTGGCCTTGATGTCTATTTATTCATATGCTGGAATATTGGTTCATAGAAGGTGCAATATGTGTGCTGTAACAGAAAAATAAGCCTCCATTTTATAAAGGAAATTGTAATGTATTGGTAATTAAATCCTCTAATGCTGACATACTATATGTCCTGGGGGGCAAGTCAGAAGACTGGAGCTGATTTTTTTAAATTGAAGCAAGGAAATGAAATGAAACCAAAAGTATGTGACCCATAAATTGCCATGATCACCAGTTGATGCCAATATATTGTCATAATGACCTGGCTGTTGCATTGTATTGTCAAGATTATGTGGTGCATGTCAATGTATTATCACAATTAACTAGTTGCTGCCAAAATATTGTCAAGATTATTTGGTAAAAAATAAAGTTCTATCAGGTAAAATGGTTATGGAAAAATTGGAAGAAAGATGTGGAACTATTGCTGATTTATTAAATAATCATTATTTAATATTTTAGGTTTGAATTGTAACTTAGCCTTGATTAATGAAGACCAAAATTAGAAGCTAGCTCAGTGTCACATTAAGGATCTACATTGGAGTTGCTAATGGACCACAAATTTGGGTGTCGCAGAACACTGAGGGGCCGTATACCCTGTCTTATCTGGGGGCCTCTTTAATGTGTGATATGCCATATTGATCATTAAAACTAAGCAACCTGCGGTATTGGTTTGCATGTCTGGCCCCTTACTAATATGGACAGAACCCGGGAGAGATATCAAAGACTATTTTCTATATTTGGTCATCTGTTATTAGCTAAGTAAATGTTATTTTTCATTAGTATCTCAATTAGTATCATTGGGTCATTGTAAATAAATTGAGGATCATCAGTGCCAAGCGGTTGTAGCGTTCATTAAATTCTGAATTTAAGCACCAAGCATTATTGGAACAAGTGTAAAGGGAGGAGTAGGAGATTAGGGAGATAGGGGGAGAAGGGAATTACCCCCCTCCTATCCTTACCACAACCAGTCAGCATTTATGTTGAATGCATTAAAAAGCCTGAATGTTGTGGATTAAAACCATTCATGCAGCAGTCAAACGTTCCAAACACATAACCTATTCAATTTATATATATAACTAGGAAATGGCAGATAATGTCTTTCTTGATGGATTTCATGGAGCTACAAAGTATAGAGAAAAAAGCATCTAAAGATTGTTTAAAATTGGTGGACCCATCAAGACATACCAGTCTTCTAGAATCTTTAAATCAGAGGGCATTCCCATCGGATTTGTGCCATGGACACTTTTTGTGATTGACAACCTTATGAACTATCTGGGAGAGAGGGATAGTGTCAGGCGGAAGTGAGCAATGGAGATTATAGCAGCCTCTATGCACTGTTAGGATTGCAAGAGGGTCACCCTAAATGTTTTATCTTTAAAGGGCAAAAAATGATTTCCACTTACCAGTATCAAGTCGATAGGGAGAACAAACTTGATCTTACTTTTATACTTCTCATTCAGCTCTTTTGTCAGAATCAACACTGTGAGGGACATAAGGGACAACAGCAGCGCTGATATTTTGATCATGCTGATGTTTTGGAAAATGTAGAGGTAAATCTGCAACAACAACAAAAATATAGTATAAAAAGAAAAAGGAACCCAGACAGTTGTACTTAAAAAGCAGGGGGATCCTACTGGAGGACACTACTTAGATTGGTAAATTCCAGGCAAATGCTCCTTTTGACTGGAATTGTCACCTGAATGCCAGCACTATACATAGGACTTTGTGAAATATTCTAATCCAGCTCGGCCTTTTTACATGGGAAACCTTTGAAATAACTTTCAGGTCTTCAGGGAGCCCTTGCTGAAATTACTATATCAATAGCTTTCATATTAGCATGGCAGTCAGTGGGAGGAATGCCTCTTACATTGCTGGCCATTGGGAAGTGTGCCACCCTTGCAAGTAGCCAACAACATTTTTGGTTTTATTTAGAAAGATCTGAGGGGCGCAGATTGTTCAAGGAACCCCTAACAAACTCTGGGGGAACCCTGGTTAACAAACACTGTTTTATTCTAAGGCTTTTTTACAATTTACGGTATATACTAAAGGAGGTCAGATATAGATTTACATTGATCACAAAAAATATATAAAAGAACCTACATAAAACATCCCCAGTGGTCCAGATATATAGGGCATCTTCATTCCTAGCATGAACTTGACCTGTGATGTCACCACATGAGTGGCTGCTCCTGTTGTCATTGCACTGACTACTGGCTCAGAGAGAATGAAAGTGGCACACCCCAACTGCAGCACCGACATTGCTACCTGTTGGAAAAATTGAAAGTACAGTTAGGTCCACAGTACACCGGCCCTGATTTATTACATTCTCCAAGGCTGGAGAGAGCACAATTTCATCAGTGAAGCTGGGTGATCTAGCAAACCTGGAATGGATCTGGTCTAGGATTGAAAACATTTGCTAACAAACAGCTGATAACTTTTAGAAAATCCATTCCAGGTTTGCTGGATTACCCAGCTTCACTGATGAACATGTATTCTCTCCAGCCTTGGATAACTTTAATAAATCAGGCCCATTGTCTCAGTAATGAATGCAAAAAAGGAAACATCAACTGAAAGCTAACATCGTCAAGCTAAATCTTACTATTTAAAATATAGTGATGTGTTCTCAAGGATTTAAACAAATGCACAGTTCTACCTGTTGCTGATTCTACTCATTTTTTACTTCCTGCAATCACATTTTCTTTCTCAGTGGGAGGTTCTCCCCACTGCAATCCTATGATTACTTCCAACACTATTTCAGGAGAAAAAGCATAAAGCCAATCACTTGAGCAAGAATGTATCTTCTGTACATTGACTGTATTAGAGAGCTGACTGTTTTAGAAAATCAAGTCTGGCCTTAGTTATGCACTAACGTAACATCTCTGTCCTTCAACTGCTTTCATGGACTGTAGGTAGGCCTAACAAATGACAGTACATAGGACATAAATTGCAGACTGCCATGCACCAGAACAAAACTGAAAAGCAACCATATCATCCTTCTTCAAGATGTTGTTGCAGACATGGGTATACTTTGAAAGTCAGTCCAACTCTCAATATAGTACATAAAGGAGTCGTAATTATCCATCTAGGACCATATATGTGTAAATTTCATCATTCTACCTCTATGCTGTTTTGTAATTTCACACAAAGAAGGGTTAGTTGCTAATCATTGAGCCAACCACTTAGCTAATCAGTTTACTAGCAACAAATAAAGCTTTCATTATATCTCCACAGTGTAGAGATCAAGATAATCAGTTTCAGTGTGAACCAAAACGTAAGTAAGAGGGACAGATTCCAACTAGACTACTATATGTCGAACCCACCACATTTGGTGCATTATTAAGGAAGTTGCATCATGTGTCCCTGGTCTCTATTACATTGTTTCAATATTGGTCTTCCCGGAAGCTCATGGTATGCAGAAGTATTTAATACATTCTATTTAACAAATAATTGTGTAACTAACTTTTAGTAACAGTTAGTAACAAACCTCATTGTTCAAAGTTTTTTTCCTATTTATGCCTACATTGAAGAGAAATTTGGAAAGATGTTTGATTAGAGAGTGTAAAGGTAGAATATAAACCCTTTTGTGTATGCTGTTTGTAGAACAAAACCTAGTTGTGCACAAGGTATGAGGCCTCCACAGGTTCACTTCAAAGTGTCTCTTAACTTTTATGAGTTTAATAAAATCTGACCTCCTACCTACTGGCTCAACCATAACATTCTCTTCCACCAAGCCTTTTATTTATCAAAACCAAAAGTTGTGTAAACTCAATGTTGAGTGATAGTGGAGTTTACACAAGATTGTCCTGCATTTTCACATGTGACACTGGCAGGGGCTCTGCATTCTGGGAAAGGATCACATGCGTACCTATATCTGGGAACACCAGGGCATTCTGATGAGCTCTGATAAAACAATGGAGAAGTAAGCACAAGGTGCCAAAACATGGGTCTCCATTGCAATAACTGCAGTCAGTCCAAGTACAGTATAAGAATGCAAATATACTTAAGTCTATGTCAGACTTTGTGTTCAGAAATTTAAAAATGTTTGCCTTTGCGTTACTTTCTGTGCGAGTGATAATGGTTACTAGGTCAAATAGCAAGGGTGAATAAATCATAATAAAAACAGACAGGGGTTCACACTATCCTGCAGCACAGTTTTGATATGGTTCATTATCAATTCTGAAAAAGTAATTTAGTTGTAAGTAATTGCAATAAATCTCAATCTATACTTAGTCATTAAAGGTGTTATTTAAAGCAACTTTTGTTATTTTAACAAAAAGGCTTTCTGTATCTGCTCAATGACAAACACTAAAATATATTTTTTTTGGCTTTAGATACACTTTAAATAAATTCACACTGTATTATCTTGCTAAAATATATAGACAGATAAAACTGCTTTTTCAATTTGGACAAGGGGAAATTGCTAAAATCCAGGTGTCCCATTGAAAATATTTTTCTTCTACTCTTTTTCAGTTTCACTTTAAATCCTAATACCAGCAGTCAACAGGTCAAATATACCATCAAGGGTAAATATACCTAAAAGTATTAATTTCCTTTGGGCATACTTCACTTTTATTTTTAGTTTCTTGTTAGTATTCAGCTGTCATAATCCTGCAAGGGAGTTTACCACATACTTTATGGGATTATGTGGGACATACCTTTACAGTTCACATATGCAACAATAAAAAGGAATGCACACCCAGTTTTTAAACACTGCTTGTCCTTTATATTCATAATATATATTCATTCTACCTTGTTATCTAATCATACCTTGTGTATGTTACATAAACTTCCACTCTTAACTCCTGGTGATGATAAGAAGAATCACTATAGCTGTTGTGTAATACATTTCAATCAGAAATAGTACAGCTACACAAACACTAAGGCTATGCACCTAAACAAGATCAGGGATAAAACATTAGGGCACAGTTGGATTGCCAGCCCAAATCAGTATGTGAACAACTAATATGTGCGATTTGTATTGATTCATTGATATTGATGATTAATTAACCTATTTTATTGTACACTGACATTTAATGCATACAGTTTGCTCCTAGGCTCCCCATATGCATTAAAACATCCAAATAATGATGCTTTTATAGCATTACCCATTCTATGTTTCATAGCATTATTGTTGTGGGACTTACTACATTGGGTACCATCACCTAGGGGATGCTGTTATTTATATAGTTACAAAGGTTAAAAAAAGACATAAGTCCATCAAAAGTCCTTCCTGATCCCAAGCGGCAATCGGATGTTCCCTGGATCTACAGCCTCTCTTGTCTTTAATTTAAAACTTTAATACCCATTTTTTGTGCTTCTAGAAAAGAATCCATCTTTTTCCTAATGTAATTTAAAGAACTTGCTGAAACTACTTCCTGAGGAAGCCGATTCCACATGTTCACAGACCTTACTGTGAAGAATCCCTTCCTTATCCGGAGATTAAATTTATTTTCCTCTAGACGCAAAGAGTGCCCCTAAGTGAATAATTGAGACGCAAGTTCTCTATTTGGGTCATTTTTATATATAAATACTGTTTACAGACTCAATATTTTGCCACTGGTGGCCAATGGATTTCAGATCGCTGGGCAGTACACCTCTTGGTTTAAAGAGTCTTCGTCTACACGTCTGCAAGCGACAGCTCACAGCTGTCTCTATTCATTTCCCATGGGGCTACCGCAGGTAGAAACTACTTGTAAGGTTCCTCCTTAGGCATCAGTTCACTGGCATGAGGAAGCAGTAAACACACAGCAACCTCATGGCCAGTCTGAACATAGCCTTAGTGCAAGTCTATGTGCCAGATCTATCCATTCTAAAAGAACGAACCATGATATCAGCCAGTAGAAGGAATTCTTACCATATTCTTCGATACAGGAAGCATTTACACATTGGTACATTAACTGCACATATATTAAAATATAACATAAAATAATAATATAATGTAATGCAATGTGAAAGTTACCTCCAAAGAGGTATGTAGCAAGTTAAATATTCCAAGAATACACTATTACCGCCCTTAAACAACAGTGCTGACAACAAATAATTGAAATGACATGGCTGGTTGCCATTTGCATGAATAATTCAGCTGTAATTAGATCCTGAGCAACAAAGTTT
This sequence comes from Pyxicephalus adspersus, assembly GCF_032062135.1. Taxonomy (NCBI): domain Eukaryota; kingdom Metazoa; phylum Chordata; class Amphibia; order Anura; family Pyxicephalidae; genus Pyxicephalus; species Pyxicephalus adspersus. Next base: position 25,710,666 of record NC_092862.1, read on the forward strand.
TCCACTATGCTCCGTTTAAATGACCAGTGCTTCTGATTTAGTTTTTTAGCAATGATTCAATGATCCAAAGTTATCATAACAGAAGCTGTTACAAGAGTGCTTCTAAACAAGAACTATTCATTTGTCATTGTCATTGTTTCCATCACAAAACCAAAAACAGACATACAGAATAAAAAGCCAATTGTCACACATGCAGATGTGTAAAACTGATCATCAGTATCAACACTAATTGCCACCTTAAAATGACATGCAGGCTCTATTCTTAGGTCTGGCTTGGTCTGTGTATCAATTTCTTGTTCATTTATGTTTTTTTATATCTGCCTGGAGTTTTTGATTTCATCCTTATAAAAAGATATGCAACCCTTTAAAACTCATTATTATTATTACTAATATTATTATATAGCGCCAACATATTATGCAGCGCTGTAAATAAATAGGGGTTGCAAATGACAGACGAATGTAGACAGTGATACAGGAAGAGGTGAGGACCCTGCCTCGAAGAGCTTACAAATCATTTCTGCTTTTTATAAAATTTCCATATTGAATAATCCTGAATTAAATCCCACATTTTCTGAATTGTTCAGCACACAGCTATCTCGCTACATTTCATTTTTAAATGTATTTACATCAAATCACAAAGATGAAGATGAAAAGTTAGTCACTATGATGGATAAGTAATTTGTTTCTGCAACCTTTTAAATTTGTTAAATAAAGATGCTGATCAGCCCCTGTAAACAGCAACCCCCCAAAGTAATAGTGATCACATATCAAACAGGGTTGTAGAACAAAAATGGTAGCCAAAGTTTTTCCTTGTTCCTTGTGCACCCCTCCGTCACCAGTTTAGTGATAAGACAATTTTGTCTAGGCTTTGCCTTCAAATCCCTCCACAGTTCTTGCTCCTCTTACCTTTCTCACTCGATAGAAAAATACCCCCCTAACCACTTTCTTCACTCCTACAATGATTTACTACTGACTTCCTCACTCATAACCTCATCACATGCACGACTCCAAGACTTTTCTAGGGCTGCCCCAACTCTCTGGAGCTTTCTTCCTCTTCCTGTTGGGCTTGCTCCTACTTTCTGCTCATTTAAAAGATCACTAAAAACCCAACATACCTACCCATCTTGTCTCTCAAAACCCTCACTATTTACTACCATTCCATATCTCCCCTCCTATTGTGTGATACTTCCCCCACCTCCTAGATTGTAAGCTCTTCGGGGCAGGGTCCTCTCCTCTTCTTGTGTCACTGTCTGTGTCTGCCTGTCATTTCCAACCCCTATTTACTGTACAGCGCTGTGTAATATGTTGGTGCTATATAAATACTGTATTGTTATTATAAATAATGTGGATTTTTAAAAAAAATTTTGAAGGTGCTTAGCCTTAACACATAGGCCCTGATTTAATAAAGCAGCTGGTCAGAGCTGGTAGAGCTATGTTGGTATAACAAATGATGGGGCTTATAATGTTTGCTGGTTCTTTCGGTGGAACGTATAGCATAAATTGACATAGAAAAAAATATTGGCCCTGATTTACTAAAGCTCTCCAAGGCTGGAGAAAATACACTGATCAGTGAAGCTGGGTGATTCAGAAAACCTGGAATGGATTCCTTAAAATCATTTGCTATTTGCTAGCAAATGTTTTAAATCCTGGACCAGATCCATTTCAGGTTTGCTGGATCATCCAGCTTCACTGATAAAAGTGTATTCTCTCAAGCCTTGGGGAGCTTTAGTAAATCAGGGCCATTATATTTTTCTATGTCGATTTATGCTATACGTTCCACCGAAAGAACCAGCAAACATTATAAGCCCCATCATTTGTTATACCAACATAGCTCTACCAGCTCTGCCCAGCTGTTGGTTGTTAGGGAAGGCACCCCGCATATATATAGCCTGTGAGAATGGCAGGGGGGAGTTTGTGGTGCTGGTTGATGGGTGCACAGCAGATGCCAGGAAAACAATCCATATCAGATAGATATCAATTGTTAAAAAAGTGTACGAATTCCTCTATCATTCTATTTGCAAGGCCACATCCCTAATACAAGCTATATTTCAAACTAAAACACACAATAGTGGGACTTTTAAGACCAATTAGAATTCAGTATAAACCAATAAAACCTTTATTCAAGTACAAAATAGCAACAACAATGACAGTAGCAGCAGTATAAAAATTTGTAGCAAGAAAATTAGCAGCAAGAAACACAGGCGGCTCCATAAAAATTTCACATAGGAAGAGAAGCCACATGTGTTCCTATGTGAGACATGGAACTATACCTCTGATATACTGTAACTAATAACAGAAGGCTTCTTACATTCAATGATGATAGATTTCATATGTGGGTAACTAGCCTTTTGTTTGTTGAAAACATGGGAATATGATAGGATTGATATGAAGCCACCTGTGTTTTTTGCTGCCTTCCATTGCTTGTTTTTACATCATGTGCAGAAAGCTGTATGGACAATCATGAGCATTTTCATCATTGTAGATCTCCTGACATGTCCTGAAGAAGCGGTCACATTTGCCACGAAACGTGGTGACTGATTTAACACCACTCTTGTTGGTGTCTACACAGGAGATTGGATGCACTATGTATACAAAAAAAAATTTTTATGCAGCTGCTGCTATTATTGTTGTTGCAATTTTGTGCATGAATAAAGGTTTTTTTGGTTTATACTGGATTCTAATTGGCCTTAAAAGTCCCACTATTGTGTGTTTTGTTTTTGTTCGAAGCTTAGATATCAATTGTTATCCACACATCAATCATTTTATGGTCATCTTTAAAGGCACAGAAAATTATACAGATTTTTACATTTATAGGCAGTTCTCTTTAGCGGGTAGACTTGATGGATCACTTTATCTTTTTTTCTGCTGACACTTTCTTTGTTTTACCACTACTTTTACTAATTGATAAGTTTAGATCTTAAAAATCCAAATATACATTAACATTCAAAGAATGTTATTTATTTGTAACTATTTTGAAAAAAGCATTCATGGAATTGGCATACATAAAGGATGCCTATAATGAGAAAATAAGTCTGTCTGCTGAACCTCAAACAATTCTATTCCTGTAATGCTGAAAAAATGACTTTTATGTACATCAGGAGTTTTGTCATTATTCTCCCTTTCCTGATCTGAACTTCTGTGACAAGTCAGGGAAAGTCATTAATTCCAGACAGCTAGGCCACATATGGCAGCCTCCATACTTTGCTAAATACAGGTGACAAATAGGAGTTTGGTAATCTAGAAACTACAAAACTGGGCAATGTGAAACACAAGGCTGATACCATTTCACAATTTGGGGTATATGTATTTTGTATGGAAATAACTATATTAATGGATAATATCCCACACAGCAGGAAGGCACTCACTTGTATGACTCCACCTAGAAAGGTTACAGCTGCAGCAACTCCTATTCTTTTCATTTCATAATCAGACATAGCCATATCTTCTAATGAGCCATTAGTGGCATTGCCAATGTTTGGAGGAACAAGCTTCTCAACAGCTGCAGCAGAAATCAGGGATGTGATAGCAAAAGTACCTGAAACAGAAAGGAATGAAACTGAGCTGGGTAGAGTCAGCAAACGTAAATTGCAAAACTAATCTTAGAAAGAGTAACTGGTGTTCGGAATTTATTTAGAAGACCTAGTACGTCAGTCAACAGTAAATGGATTTAAACATGCTTAGGACTAACACAGACTCATACAAAAAGGTTAAAAGAACAATTAAAAAGGAGTAAACACAAATGACCACTTAGCCTCTTCTGCAGTCACCCTTGTGAGAGCATACAAGTACACTCTGTACTGATCACTGAAGCATAGCCAGACCATAAAAGCCAATGACCTATATTGAACTATATTGCATTCTGATCATTGGAACAGCAGGATTGCTGACAAAATAATCCTATGCAGGACTTTATACACATTTCCCCCACAGTGTATGGTCTCCATCTCTACTAAAGTTCAATATACACCAAGAGAAAGGCAACACCCTTTTTCATTTACAGCGCTGCGAATATGTTGGCGCTATATAAAACCTGTTTATTATTATTAATATTAATACTAATAATAATAATAATAGTAATAGTAATAATGTATCCATTGGTGATGTGATGTATACAAAGCAGCATCGTGTTTTCCACCAGAGGTGCACTAGGCTACATTCTATAACAGATGTGCTTGCTGTGTGTTATACTATATCAAACAGCCACCAATATGGCTGTCCACTGTGATGTCAACTTTGTCATTACATTGACTAGGACAGCACACAGAAATGGACAGAAATTTGGATAGTACTGTAGCAATGTTCTTGTGCTTTGGACACCATTTGAGGCCATATCACACTGCACCACACAAGTCCCCAGTCATTGCTGTCTGCATGTGAAGCAAAGATACCTAAAGTATCCAAACCCCAACATACATGGGAGGGGTGTACAATCAACAATAAGAATATTACATTGGTAATTCATCAAATCACATAAACTAGTAAACTACCTAAAGAGTAGTTTACTAGTTTAATGAAAAACAATTCCCCAGATACTGAGGAATATAAATCCTGTTTAATAATAATAATGAGTCTCACATTTTTCAGCATGCATGCCCTATTGTCTGCAGGTCCCCACACTACACTTTTAGGAGCCCCTGGTAGAAATCCAGACACTTTTATAAGAAGAATCTTTATTTTTTTTCCGTGGATCTTAGTATTATGTGATATTTAATGTTCTTAGAATGCTCATTTTGTTAATTGTTCACTGCCTCTTCAGGATATGAGATATGGATATTTTAGCTCCCACAAAGAGATAGCTATGACTAGAGCCCCTTGCAATGCATGTTTTTATGTGTCAACTGTAAAGTTTTATCAAAGGACAAACAGCATCTGTTTGTTGAATAAAGAAAAATAATACCCCTTTTTAATGTGCATATGTTCCCCCGCTATTATTTATTCCTACTGGAAAGTTGTATTTTGCTGCACCACTGGGGCATGGCTTGGATACAGCTCTCACATAGGTATTGTGAGAGCAACCTTCTACTCATTTTTGAGCTCATTCACACAAACCACCTGTCTGTGTCTCCAAGCAGAGCTCCCTCACACAGACCACCTGTCTGTGTCTCTCAGCAGAGCTGCTGACTGAGCTCCTGGCTCTGTGTTATATCCCCACCCTCAGTGCTTCTTCAATAATTACCCCACAGGTGAGAGTCTTCCACCTGCCACTTCACATAGGAGAGGAATTTCGGGCAAATATATCTCCCTTCCACCATCAATCCTGCATTGGTGTCACAGTTTGAATGGGGCTGCAGCACGCAGGGGGATTTATAAAGGACACTTTTTGCAAAGGGTAAAATTGTTCTTTAAGGTTTAATTTAACCTTTTTCTGCATTTTAGCATGCATGTTGACCCACATTGTATGATGGAAAACCCCAGTGGGCATTTCATTTCCTCTGGGACTTTAACACATGTTAAGAAAAGCTCCTCATTTTTATATTACTATTAAACAAAGAGAAAAAGAGGAGAGAAGAGAAGGGGACAGTCTAGAACCTTCAACGCCCAAGCCATCCATGCCTTTTTATATACCTGAGATTATTCTGCACTTGTAGATTTTATGTCTCACCTGTGGACACATGTCGGCCCATTCCAAATATGACATAGATTAATGGGGGGAACACAGACCCGTACAATCCAAACATTGGGTGAACCGAAGACATCACAGCAAATGCTAGACCTATGGATCCAAAACACAAAATGGGTATGGTGGCAAAATGTCTATTTCAATGTATTATTTATTAATCTAAAAAAGAAAAAGGTTATCCTATTGTCCAGTCATCAGTTTCAAAAAGATAATTTTTAAAGTGTATTTTGTTTTGGATATAGTAGGAAAAAGTTAAAAGTTTCTTATATGGCCATTCCTTGTTCTGGTGACAACTATGAATTTTGGCTTGGTGAAAATGGTCACTAGGACCAGCAGAAGGGTAAATACTGTATCTGTATTGAGGACATAGAAAGCAATGCAAACGTGTACGGTGGGTTCAATTTTCTCCAACTATACTCAAAAAAAAAGAGAAAAGTTTAAGAATGCATACACATTTACAAATTTTCATTTTAGCATCTGAGTTTCTTACTACCCCAATTGTCTCTGAAACTTTTTTTTTCTTTATTTCCAGCTCAGAGTTCCACTGCTTCATACACTGCTTCAAAGAATGTGGTCTTTCTACCTGTTTCTGCCAGTATATTAGAACCCTAATATTGTTTCTACCATACTATACTTTACTATAAACAAGTTTATTTTCTTTTCACAGTCTTAACATTTTAGAATAGTTGTATAGAGCAAAGTATTTTCTTTAAATATATTTTCCTGTGCAAAAAAAGATTAAGTAGGTGTGAAAAAATGCTGTAAAGTAAAAATACTTTCAAAAATCTAATTTCTAATTATTTACAGAATTCAAATTGAAATATCTAAATCAAATCAATATCGTTTGTGACTAGCCTTGGCCTCCTTCAAACTGGCATCAATTCCTATAGGTAAATTTGCACAAAGTCAGGGATTTTTTAGGATAATAGTAAAGTGTGGGATTAACCTATTATACCAAACAGGTGCTAATGATCCATATTATTGTCAATAACCGAAGCAGAAACAGCTGGGTAGTCTTAAAGCTGGGTGAGGAACAGCCAAACTCTGCTACCAAGATGAGGTTGTGGAAGACAGTTTCATGTCGCACCATTGCAAGACTGAGCACAGCAACAAGATACTTATACTATATCAGCAAGATCTCTCCCGGGCAAAGATTTTAAAGCAGATTGGAGTTTCAAGATGAAGAGTTTATCCTTCAAAGAAGCACATAGAATAGGGCAACGTCGAGGATCATAGATGAAGTGGTCAGCAAAGGAAACGTAGTGGGGCAGATGAAAGACATGATGCTTCCTTTTCTTTAAAATCAGAAGATTTTGTCAGAAGTTTTGCAGAGATATTAGCATAACCCAGGTAGACTCATCTACTGTCCGGAGTCTAGCCAGATGAGGTCTCCATGGAAGAATTTCAACCAAAAAGTCAAAACTTTGATGTGGAAACAAGGCCAAGAGACTCAACTGTGCTTGTGGACATAAGAACTGGGGTGCAGAAAAATGGCAGCAGGTGATCTAGGTTGACAAGTCAAAATGAGAAATATTTACTGTAGCAGAAGACAGTTTGTTCACTGAAAGGCTGGAGAGAGGCACAATAATGATTATCTGCAAGTGACAGTTTGCAAGTTTGGGTTACATTTCTGCAAATGGAATTGGAGATTTGGTCACGATTAATGGTGTCCTCAATGCTGAGAAATACAAGCAGATACTTATCCAGCATGTAATACCACCATATAAGTGTCTGATTAGCCCCAAATTTATTCTGCGGAAGGGCAACATCCCCAAACATACAGCCAATGTTATTAGGAAATATCTTCAGGAGAAGAACAAAGAGTACTGGAAGTGATGGTATGGCCTACACAGGAACCTGATCTCAACATATTGGGCCTGATTTATTATAGCTCTTCAAGGCTGGAGAGGATACACTTTCATTAGTGAAGCTGGGTGATCCAGCAAACCTGGAGTCAATTCTTAACAGTCATTTGCTATTTGTTAGCAAATGTTTTCAATCCTGGATCAGCTCTATTTCAGGTTTGTTGGATCACCCAGCTTCACTGATGAAAGTGTATTCTCTCCAGCCTTGGAGAACTTTAATAAATCAGGTCCAAAGTGTATATTAACTGATAAAAGGATTCAAATCAGCCTATATCCCGTGTTCAGTTCTTCAAAAATTTACAACATTATCCAAGTCATATCACATATACTGACAATAGTGTCGCAAACGTAAGTACAGTTTATACAGGTAGTTTTTACATTCTTTATTGTTCAATTTGGGTTATTAAATAAGACCCTGGTACATACAACATACAAAAACATATGAACTAAAATATAAAGTGTTGATGTTAAAGAATAGACCGACAGCGTAGCAGCAGAAACAAGATATAAACTGAAAAGTGCAAGTAACCAAATAACATAAACAAACAACAAGCTATAAAGTGGTTGGGTCAGAAATCTTTCATTTTGTTTTCAAACACATCCAGTACAAGAGAATGCTTTAGGGTTAATGGTTTGGGGGATCAATTGAGGTCCTAATTTACAAAAAACAGGACCAGGTAGGTGGTTATTGCAGAAAGGGACATGCAATGAAAAGAATGAACATGGTGGTACCCTGCAATGGAGTGAGTCTTACGTGTTTGGTTTCACTTTTAGTGTTTAAATATGAAATTTCAAAACAGAAAGCACAACTTTAATTTTTTCACTTTAGATACCCAAAATTGAATATTTAGAGGGGGAGAGGACATGGAGTCTACTCCTTTGACACATTAACCTGCTAAAGTTACTGCCAGACTCATTCATGCCTCCCATCGCTCCGCTTCTGCTGCATCTCTTTGTAGTTCTCTTCATTGGCTTTCATTTCACCTTAGAATCAAATTCAAGCTCCTGTGCTTTGCCTTCAAATCCCGCTTACCTTTCTGACCTGGTAAAGGTCGCTCCTACTATTGATTCCATGACCTACTACTGACTTCCTTACTCATAACCTCATCACACGCACGCCTCCAAGACCTTTCTGGAGCTGCCCCAACTCTCTGGAATGGTCTTCCTCATCCTATTCAGCTTGCTCCTAAATTTATTTTAAAAGAGCACTCAAACACATCTTTTCAAACTTGCCTACCCATCTTTTGTCTTTTGAAACCCTCACTCTTTCCCACCACTACATATCTCCTATCCTATTGTGTGATACTTCCCCACCCCCTAGATTGTAAGCTCTTTGGTGCAGGGGTCTGCTCTTGTCTGTATCTATCTGTCATTTGCAACTCCTATTTAATATACAGCGCTGCATAATATGTTGACACTATATAAATCTTATTATTATTAATAATAATATTAATAATATTATTACCTCTGCAAACAACAGGCTTCTATTAGCAAAGCTGATAAGGATGCACAGGAAAACTTGTACTGTTTCTAGGAATGATTTTTCGTGATCATTTCCAGTGACAGATGACCAAATGAGTGCTGTACACACAGCCATTCTGTTCATTGGAGAAGGGGAGAAAATGAGTGAACAGCACCCCGCTATGCTCCTCTCCATAGGTGTGAACAGCAGTCGCTCCCAATAGGTCAGTCTATAATCCACCAGAATGACAATGAACGACATTGCGAGACTGCAGTACACACACGCCAGATTGGGCATGACCATTTGTCTCGGGTAACAATGATTTGATGTACTGTATGTACACAGACTTAGTATATTCATATGCAATATCTCATATTTACCTGGAAAAAAAATACTTACTAAATTTTAATTTATTGTGTTAGGACGACCATTAAAAAAAAGTTTATCCATTGCTAATCATTTGTTGTTGCTTATAACGGTATATAAGATAGGTTAGATCAGAAGTAGACAGCAAAAGCTTGGTATCACCAATAGAAAATAAAGCTGGATAGTTACAATACCGTGTGCCACCTGGTGAACCGTCAGCATCGTTCCAGCGATACAGTCAGGAATCAGGTTCTCTCGGAGGTTGTACCTGGGAGCCCATTCCAAAACAGGTATTCGTCTGAGACTCCATGCTTTTATTTCTGAGCACCGTATGCTTGATATTTGTTTCCAACGTTTAGTAAAATAGCTTTTTCTGTATGACATTTTTCTTACTACAAGTCTTAAAGAAAGAAGTATGTGAGAAGTTTCACATTACAGTGTAACGCTGTTTCAGAATCTGAATACTTGCAATCTGAGATCACTGCAGCCTAATGTAACCTACTTATGTGCCCTTGGATATGCTTCCTACATACATGAAGTGGAAGGGAGGTGGAGCGTGTGAATTACACTATAGTGAGATCTCCAAGATTGTACACTCTCCCTGTGCCTTGAGCTGCATTTGTACTAAAAGTTATTGCATACTCTGGAAGCAACAGAAAGTTTCAAGCCCAGAATAACAAGGAAATTGGCTGAAATAGGTTATGAGACCTTTTAGATGAAATGTCCTTTCTTCCCTGCTTCTGTTTATGCAAATCTAAAGTGATTGCTGGATAATTGAGGCCAATACATGGCTTAGAGCTAAAGGATGCCGAACATCAGTACCTTGCTGGTGCTAACCATACAAAATCTCAAATCTGATTTGTCAGATCAACAAAATGTTCCCACCACTTGCAGTATAAAGCTGCGTACACACGTGCAATTTTTGTCGTTGGAAAGGATCTTTCACGATCCTTTCCAACGACAAAGGACTGCACGATGCATGAACGGTGCTGTACATACAGCACCGTTCTGCTCTATGGAGAGGGGAGGAGCAGATAGACTGGTTTGAATAAAATTCATATAGATTAAATTTGCCAGGGTATGTCCTTACTCTACAAAGGGTAAATCAAACATTTTTGTATTAATATTATTTATATTTATTATTATTGATTAGTGTGCGACCAATATAAAACAATTTCATTAACTGTCTCCAAACAGATTTTAACATTGTGTTTATTAATCTCCTGGGCAGTTCATTTCTGTCTGGATTTATATGTCTAAAAGCAGTGTTTTTCATGAAAATTTATTTTACAGTATAATATAATAGTATGAGTATAAAAAAGTTTGAAACTCAAAATCATGTCAAAATAATAAATTAATAATAAACTTTGACATGATTTTGTGTTTCAAACTTTATTATACTCCTACTATTATATTATACTGTAAAAGAAATTTTCATGAAATTTTCATGTAGCGCTTTTAGACATAAAAATCCAGTGTATTGCATTCAATACAGTTATTTTGTATTGAATGCAATACAAAATAATTTAAAATTCCGGCCACCCCCCTAGTGACGGCTGTACGCTGTAATGTCACCGGGAACTCTCGGGGAACGTCGGCACACTCACCGAGGGACGGATCGAGGAAGAGAACACAGCCGAGGATCACAGGAGCCTGGAGGTCACCAGAGGACACCAATGGGGACTAAGTAAGCCTTTATTTTTTGCTTTTTTAACTGCCCTGAGTGTGACTCGAGGTCACCGTTTTCAGCTTGATTTTTTTACCCCGAGTCACACTCGGGCTTACCGCTCGGGAGATTAACAATGTCTGTAACTGCTGTCACAAAAGGCCAAAGCCACTTTTATATCATCTATGTTAAGTTTATGACAGATTGTTTTTGTTTGTTTTTAATTTTTTCCATGTCTTGTCTAAGATTTCAAGTTCGCAACGTTTAATACCCGACAAGGGTGCTCATTGAATTGAATGTCTTACTGTTTATTTGTTTGTTAGAAAAAGTCAAATATGTTGTCTATGAAAATTGCTAAAGACTCAATAAAAAGATTAGAATACAAAAGGCCAAAGCCAGCATGCTGTTGTGCAAACATGCAACTGGGACCCCAGCTATGGTCTTCTCTTCATTCACTTGTGGAAAAAATAATTGTTGGCAACCAAGTAACGTACTCCAGTGTCACCCTGCTGCAGGGTCTGATGCATGGCACAATCACTGTGCCACACAATTGCAGCAGCCATCAAACTGACCTGCAAGGCACCTATAGCCAAAGTTTTGCTGGACTTATGGGAGAGAGGAGAGAAGCATTTGTGACATTGTGCAATAAAGTGCACTCTAGCACTCAATACACTGTTTGGTTTACAATAATAGGAGGTAGAACAGTAGCTGAAGTCCTTCTGTTGGAGAACAACCTGGAAAAGACATAGAAACTCGGAAGTCTAGTACTGGTCTGGTGGTGAGTATGTTAGTGTTACTGTGAGTAACATCACCCATTGTAAAGAGATGAGAAGGACATCTATGATAATGTGGATTCAAATCCTCAATGGTATGATGGAGAACTTAGATGTCCGGCCTCAATGCATCAATTTCTGATCCGTGGCTTTCCAGTATAGTTGTTGCATGATCAATGCATTGTTCTATCTGCACTGTGCAAACGCCAAAGTTGCAGAATTTGTGGGTCATAAAGGATTGTGATGCATGTAGCAATAGAGTCCAGGGCTGTATTCAGTACTATTTTAAAGTTATCTAACAGATCAGTGGAGTCCTAAACTAATGGTTCCTGAGAGAGAGAGCTGTCCAGGGAAAGCTCAGAGATACAAGGTCGCTCACAGGTGTTCTGGCTTCCCCTGGGACTTGTCAGCGACATCTTGCTCACTGCCTGAGAGAGGGCCTCCTTCAATGCAAGTTGCGATAGCCACCATCTGCTCTTGGATGCCATGGCAGTCATTAAGCTGGGAAGCAGAAATAGATCTCACCAGTGTTTTAAGAGCCTCACCTGTTAACCATGCATATTTAATGCCTGTTTTTCTTGGGAGCAGTATGGAGCTGGCGCAATGACTGTCGATTAGCCAGGTATGTGGGTCTCATTCTCATCCCACTTGTATGGCAGGTGGGTTGGGGGGAGTGAGGAGGAGGGGTAATTCATTTTTGCACAGAGGCTGACTATGGGCTGAGTCCACCACTAAATAAGGTGTAAAGATTCCCACCATCCGTGCACACAATTAGTTTTTAGGTATTTAGGTATAGGTGCCAAAAGGTAAATACATGACAACAATTGCTTCATTCACATTTATGTCCTATAATTCAGTCCTGAATTTGTCATGCACCTTGTCCTGAAGGAACATCCGCTCCTCCTATAGATGAATCAATGTCTTCATAGGTCTGCAAGCAGAAGTAATGTGTGAAGTGTAGTGAGTGTGGCAGCATTGTGCTTTTTACTGTTTAGGATTATTGCTTTCAGGTTCTCAAGGGCACTTTATCAGCTCTGTGTGACAAAAGCTCCCACATGCCAATATGTTAGAATTATGAAATATTATCTCAAATCACTCTAGTAAGAATTGTAAATGTATAAAAGTACTGGTATAAAATATCTGATAATTGTAACATAATATCTCCAAATTCTAAAACATCATCTCAGAGAGCTCTCGGATATTACCTAACTCAGAATTTGACATAATATCACACAGCATTATCTGAGATAATTTCAGAGAATTGGAGCTGTGAATTATTATAAAAATGCTGAAACTCATAATTTTGACATTTTCTGTATATTTTTTTCAACTTCTCAACTAACTTCAAGTTTCTTACTTTTCACATGCACCCTCACAATACATGAACCCAGCCTAAAACTTCTGTAAGGTTAAAAAGAATGAATGTTTATTCAGTTCTGCATAATAAAGTTTAATAATAATAGTTTATGCAGTACACCCAGAGTCCAACTCTCTAGCCCCTGATCACTGTTGGCAATAAAAGTCTTACTTCCAGCTCATACAGATTGCCCAGTCTGCCCCTAGCTGAACACTGCATACCAGACCATTTTCTCCCCACAACATACCCAAGTAGGAGTAGGAGTTTGTTTCTTATCACATAACATTATCTAATGTTTTCATAAAAACACCTTAGCCTCTAATTCACATTCTCAGGCAGGGGTTTTATGTGAGTATGGGGTTAAATGTTCCTATTTATGGAACGTCTGGTCCCATGTCTACTGAGACTGTTTTGCATTCTCTTTGTTGTACTGCAATGTATTTTTGAACTAAATGAATTAATTGGATTATATTACATTTGCTGTTCAGATATATGCACGAAACATGCAGCAGTTATTCATGTTCTATGATTAGAAAATATCAAGTGTGAGACCTTTTCACAGAAAGTTTTAATACTTTTTTTCTCTGAATCGATTAAAGTGGCTGATCCCATCATACAAACTAATTACAAAAATGTTTTTTTTACATATTTACTATGCATTTAACAAATAATAAAGCTTTCAACAAGACAGTGGCTGTCTACCTTTGCAAATACTGTTGTTGCCATTTGTCTTATTGGTCCATAGATTAACCTTAATTCTGTAGATTAACCTGCAAACATTATTGTTTCACTGGACTGCTACTCCAAACATGTCACTTTGTCTTTGATTGAAGCATGTGTATGAACACAGTAAAATCTTCACTGGCAGGAGCTGTACATTGGAGGAGGTCTTCATTTTCTGGTAATGTATAAAATGATAAAAAAGAGCAAAAACAATCAGTAAAATTCCAAATATACAGTAGTAACTGTATTACTGTAACTGTATTAATTTTGTAGATACTACTATGGCCTAATTTATTATTTGTTTTGTGTCCAAGAGTGAAGAAGATAGACTATTGTGAAAGTACCTGAGTGATCCAACTAACCTCGAATGAATCTGGTCCATGGCTGAAAAAAATAGCCAACTAATAGCAAATGAGAATGAAGAAATCTATTCCAGGTTTTCTCACCCAGATAATCCAAATATAGTCTATCCTCTTCACTCTTGGACAGAATAGATAATAAGTTAGGCCATAGTAGCATCTACAAAACAACTGCACTATTTCTAATGTTGATAACATATCTTATTTTGTTAAACTTTTTGCTGGTCCCTTCCAACACCCAACCAGATTACAGTTTTCAGTGTTGTATGAATTTCCATTTTCTCGGAAATAAATAAAAATGGCAACAACAGCAGTATAATAAACAATACACACCATATTTTTTCTCAGCATAGTAACATAGCATGAATACAGTATAATAGAGTATATGAAGTACACACCTTTTTTACGTCCACAAACTTTACACATTCAAGCCACATGTCTAGAAACCACTTCCCACAAAGGGCACAGATGTTTCTGGTAGAAAGAATTGCTTTTGCTTCAGGATAATGGTGGATTTGCTGTCGTATCAATGAGTCTCTGTCCTGGACATCACTTAAAATTATTCTTGCTGACATTTCCTGTACAGAAAATGAAAAGCATCTCAGTTTAAAAAAACCCGGTCATTCAGTAAATTTAGGTAGTCAGCTGTCATCAGTTTTTGGAATATTGTTGAAGGAAGACATAACTAACTAAGCAACCACAGATCATAGCACTTTCCCGACAGGCTTGTAGACTTTTTTTGGCCAGACACTGTATGATAAAAGAATCTGCCAAGCACAGAACTGAGAACACAGACAGACAATATTCTCTGTTATAGATGATAAATCACCCACAAAAAGACCAGTGAATATTATTCAGCTCTCCTTACTGAATCAAACTGCAGTAAAATATCTATTATGCATCTTTACGATCTTTGCATGGGTCATTTATTTTAAAACAGACCATAATTCTACACAACTCTGTCTGAGAAAGTATGGATGTGGGTACATGCTGTGTGCTATTCAGGTTCTTTCTTTAGTTTTCTATGAGAAAATAAAGGGGATTTGAGGCAAAAAATGAATGTTAGATCAGGTATTAGAAAAAGAATAGTGAGAACCTCTATATAATGTAAATGTGACACTAATCTAATACTGAATAAACAATAGAACACACATACTGTACATTTTTCTTGGCAAACTGTAAAATGGCAACTGGTATCCTAATAATTGAGAAAGAGTTCAAAAGCTAAAAGGTACTGCTAATCGCATTCCTCAACTGTATAATAGGCCGCCCCCTAGAAATTGTCAATAGAAAAAAAGGTGCAGAGTTCGGCATGTAGGAGGTGCCAATGTGTCCGGACACACAACCAAGCAGCACCTCCTGCATGCCGAACTCTGCAATCATTTTAATTTCCCTTCACTGCCACAGATACTGTGTTGTGAAACCATTAATCCACAGCTACCTTTGTGACTTCCATCACTAATAGTTTCAATCTACCCCAATTTACTTTTTAATATTTCGTAGGGATATCACTGTATAGTTCGCAGGTTACCTATCCCATTTATTCGTGTATGGGAAAGACTGATTAAAATGCTGTGCACCTTTATATATAAAAAAATACTTTTGATTTAAACTGTTTTTTATAGTACAATTTTTTCACCACACCTATTCTTGGTCCTTTTTTTGAGGAAGAGTGGTCAATATATAATTTCAGCTCCAGCTGATTTTAATTTCCGTGGTGCTCCGATGGTAAATATTCAACAAAGGAAAAACCCAAGAAGAAAAATAAGTATTGGGCAGGATCTGGTGTCTTTTCCTCCTGTGGACTCCTGCTTTATTATCTATTGAAGATACTACCAACCCAATGAAATATCCACATTCTCCATATCTCTGAGCATACTGTGTTATGCGCTCATCATCATTCAGCCCTAGCTAGCACTGGTGGAAGGGTAGTCTGTTGATTAGGATCCTTTGCACTGGCCGCCACATTTGGCATAGGCTGAAATCTATTTTAAGTGTTTGGTTCTCATTCACCTTCAGCGACAAAATTTCCCTGTCTTGAATGGCAATCACAGGTTCTTTCTTGAGCAGAGGGTTCTCTTCACAATACAGTTCTTGCAGTGGAACTTCATGCATCTGTTTATAACAAATATATAATAAACAGGGTGACCAAAAATCAGTAAATAAACCAATTCTGCCTCATAAAACCAAGTCTGCCTCACTAGAACCCCACATTTTAGTATAGAATCTTGGTTAGTCCAGCCACGGGCAAACTACGGCCCGCAGACCGTATACAGCCCAATAGGGATGTTTCTCCGGCCCTGGCTGGTGCCACCCCGAGCAGGGTCAGGAGAAGGACTCCGCTGGGGACTGCCAGATCTGCGATGGGAGAGTGAGCAAGGTTATGTCATCATGACGTCACGTTCAGTGGCATCATGATGGCATAACCCCACCCACTCTCCCATCGGCCCGGCCCCTCTGTCTTTTTGTTTTTCAGATTGTGGCCCCTGAGTCAAAAAGTTTGCCCACCCCTGGCCTAGTCTGTACCAGACATGTTAAACTGAAACTGAACACTTTGGGCCTCCTCAACACCATGGTTTCAAAACCATTAAGCTCAATAAACAACAGTTTTGTATGGCTGCTCTATACAGTGAACTGTTTCAGGACACAGAATATGATATTGCCTAGGGTGCTTGCATTGATGGAAGGTGGAAGAGGCCAGATTTTTGGATCAGGAGATAAGTGTGAGTGTCCTCGATGGCAGATTTATGTCTCCATCATGTATACCATGGGTGTGTGCTGGGAAAAAGAGTCCCAGGTACACCCCTAGGTTTGGGTTACAGCAGACTAGAGTGCTGCTAGGAAGTAGAATGGAAAGAGCAGCAGGTAGGTTGCAAACAAGCCAAGAATCTGTGTTACTTTTGTATGAAAAGCTGTTGATGCTGTTTGATTTAGTTTGATCCCAGAACTATGGAATCCTCACTAAGGACTGTACCACAGAGGCATGTACTGGGGATTCAGATGATTCTGCACTCACCTTGAAAAGCTGATGTAAGCTGCCTTTTTTTTGTTTTCATTATATGCTGAAAGAAGCTGTTTTTTGTTTTGGATCATAATAAGAGAATTGTACTGTTGCAAAGTTCTTTGTCGAGTGCTGAAGGGCAAATCCCCCTCCATATCACAGTTTATACAAATGTTATTGTTAATAAAAGTATTGCCTCCTAAGCAGCTTCCAATCAGTTGTCCCTATTACAACCAAACTGACATTCTGGGGTCAAAATGCCCAGATTGCAATTAATTACCTTGCCACCATGTTTTGGCGTGTAGAAGGTAATGAGAACATAGAATGGCACACAACTAAAATACAAGTAAAAGATAAAATGTAATGTAGATATATATTAGTAGAATTAGAACCAAAAACCACTGAAAGCAAAAGTAGTAATCAAGCCACCAATAAGGTTGGATTTACATGAAGTGCAGGCAAACAGTGCTTGACACTAAAACGCCCAATTAAAATTTCAAGATCCCAGACGTTCTGTGTTATGGGTATCCCTATTTATTCTACAGCGATGCATATTATGTAGGCGCTATATAAATCCTGTTTATTAATAATATTAATAATAATATCATGCACTAGCAAACATATTGGTGTACGCTGCTGGCTTTACAAAAACCAAAGTAGTTTACTTACACAGGATGGAAATGACTGGATTTGGTTTCCAGCAACATCCAGGATTCGCAGCTTCCTCAGCCTACACAGACCCTATCAGAAAAATATATGTTAGCAAAGTAGTTGAAAATAGTGATATAGTGACAAATAAATGAAAAGTAAATTCAACTCAAATTGTAGTTTTGGGTATGTACCAGAGGTTAGACTAAGTCGTCACCCTTCAAGTCCAAGTTGAGTCCCAAGTCATTGACACCAAGTCCCAAGTCAAGTCTCAAGTCACCAAGAATTCTTAAAAGTCCCAAGAGTCCCAAGTCAAGTCACTTCATTTCCATTTGTCCCCATATAAAAACAGAGATCTGATCCTGTTCTTGAGCACAGGATCGCATTCTAAGTCCACAGCTTTCTCCTCTGACAGCTAAAGAAGGGAGGAAGGCAATGAGGCTTCTGTACCACTGCCTTCCTTCCTGCTACCTTCAGCTGTCAGAGGAAAAAGCCATTGACTTGCAAGAAGAATGAAAGAAAGGCAGGGAGGAAGGCAGTGTTACAGAAGCCTCACTGCTTTCCTCCCCATCCCCTGCAGCTGTCAGCACAAAAAGCAAATCGAGTCGAGTTGCAAGTCGCGGGGAAACCTTCAAGTCGAGTTACAAGTCGTTCATTAGGTGACTTAAGTCGGACTCAAGTCCAAGTCAAGCGACTCCAGTTCCAACCTCTGTTATGTACTGCAAGGAATCAACCTTGAGAGTTATCTATCGTAAAAGCCAAGGTTTAACATGCCAGGATTGTTTTAACTGCTGGTGCAAACTGGAGAAACCAAAGTAAAATAGCGCATTAAAACCATACAGACTTAATGCAGGTAATATCTCCAATTGAAACTGAATTCAGTTAACACTGCAAGGAAAGAGTGTTGCCAACTACAGTAATTAAAAGATCAGTTTTGTTAGTCCTTCCCTGTCCTTCCTGATGGGTGACTGTTAGGAATACCCCTATATTTTTGTGTAGGACCAACTTTACTTACCTCAGGCAAGCCAATCAGATTGTTGCGATAGACGTGCAGCTCCTTCAGATTAGTTAAAAAGCCAATTTGTTCCGGCAATGTTTCCAGCTGGTTATTTCCTAGGTGAAGTTCCCGTAGGTTTTGCAGAACACACAACTCTTTAGGAACATCTTTCAGAAGGTTATGGTTAATGCTGAGTTTTTCAAGATGTTGCAATCTAAGAACAAGATTTAACAGCAATCCATTTTATAAATCAGCCTTGCAGATAGCATAGAGCTGCTTTAAGCCCTGACCAAGTCAAAATGTTTATATAAATCTTGTGGACTTACTTTTTAATTTCTGGAGGGATGTGCTCAAGCCGGTTGTTGTTCAGATTAATAAAGATTACATTTTCTAACCCATCTTGAGAAAAAAAAGAAAGTCATATGTTAATCAAAGCTTGCCATATGTATGGTATAATTGTATTATCATTTGGCCACAAATACACACACAATAATGGGCTTAGATATAAAAAAAACAAAAGGAAAGGAAAAGTGAAGGTGCTGCCTATGGGAGCGAGTTTGTGTGGCTGCAAGGTTAATATTTTTAAGGAGACATAGTTCATCTGCATGCACATAGCCCGAGACACTTATTTCCATTTTCTTTGTTGCAGCCCCATCTGTCTAAGCCCAGTGTAAGCTCTGGTTATGGATCTTAGAAAGGGGTATGAAGTCAAGGCATACCCTATATGCCAGTGTTTAGGATTATAACCTATTGGTTGATAATGATGGAGCATTGCACCTATATAGGAGGGGTCATATTATCCCAATACCCAGAAGCCCTGCTCCATTAACAAGGGCTCCGGCATTGAAAAGTGGCTGTATCTAGGTAAGAATATATACCTGTGCAGGTAAGCTATGTTCAAGATGAGAAAAGTGACTCCTTAATGAAGCGATGTCAAAATGTTTGCACCTTTTGAATTTTTTTTATGCAACTTGCAGGACATTTTAACTATTTATTTAGTACGATGTTTTAATGACCTACTACTATATATATCAACCCATACATATCAGTCTTTGTCTTTGGGTCCCAGGTTCAAATTTCAATCAGGAACCTAACTGCATTGAGTTTGCAGGTTCATCCTGTGTTTATGTGGGTTTCCCCCAGGTACTCTGGTTTTCTCCCACATTCCAAAAGCATGCAGTTAGGTTATTTTGGCTTTATCCTAAAATTGATCTTAGACTGTATTAACGACATATGACGATATATTAGGGAAATTAAATTGTGAGCTCCTTTAAGGGACAGCTAGTGACATGACTAGAGACTTTGTAAAGCACGGCGTAATATGTCAGCGCTATATAAATACTGTGTAATAAAATAATAATATAGAAGAATCTAATGCTTTGATGCTTTTTATTTTTTAACTTTTATATGCATCAGGGTCAGTTTTGTGAAAATGCTACTTACCCTTTATATACTGTATGTTTTTTTGAATGTTGTAAGGAAAGTCACCATAAAAAAAACAGGCAGACCCTATTAATATAAAGCCCCAGACATGAACCTTCCCAGAGGTCACAGGCAACAGTGATACATTCCTAGCATTGCCAAACTAAAATTCAAGTTACGATAGAATAGATCAATGTGCAATATTGGAAACAGTGGGACATATTAAACAGATATAGTGATGCAAATCTGAACCTATATCAGTCATCTCTTCTTTTTCAACTATCATTTATTTATTCAATTATCATTTCATTTTCGCAGCAAGAGCAGAATGACCCAACAACAAAATGCCAACTAAGGTTGCCAATAATTTCATATGAAGAATGAATACAAGTAATGATATATATTATAGTTTAAGGTGAGAGATTATTAATGGAATACTGTATTGGATTATTGTACAGATTTGCATCTATGTTTTGGGTCTTGAAATGTTTGGTGTCCACCATAAGTTCATATATATATACTGTGTAATAAAATAATAATATAGAAGAATCTAATGCTTTGATGCTTTTTATTTTTTAACTTTTATATGCATCAGGGTCAGTTTTGTGAAAATGTTTTTTTGAATGTTGTAAGGAAAGTCACCATAAAAAAAACAGGCAGACCCTATTAATATAAAGCCCCAGATATGAACCTTCCCAGAGGTCACAGGCAACAGTGACACATTCCTAGCATTGCCAAACTAAAATTCAAGTTACGATAGAAAAGATCAACGTGCAATATCGGAAACTGTCGGACATATTATTATTATACAGTATTTATATAGCGCCATCATATTACGCAGCGCTGTACAGAGTCCATAGTTGTGTCACTAACTGTCCCTCAAAGGAGCTCACAATCTAATGTCCCTACTATAGTCATACGTCATTAATGTAGTCTAGGTCAATTTAGGAGGAAACCAATGAACCTAACTGCATGTTTTTGGGATGTGGGAGGAAACCGGAGTACCCGGGGAGAACCTGCAAACTCCATGCAGATAGTGTCCTGGCTGGGATTCGAACCTAGGACCTAGCGCTGCAAAGGCCAGAGTGCTAACCCCTGAGCCACCGTGCTGCCCATATTAAACAGATATAGTGATGCAAATCTGAACCTATATCAGTCATCTCTCCTTTTTCAATTATCACCTATTTATTCAATTATCATTTCATTTTAGCAGCAAGAGCAGAATGACCCAACAACAAAATGCCAACTAAGGTTGCCAATAATTTAATTTGAAGAAAGAATACAAGTAATGATATATATATTATAGTTTAAGGTGAGAGAATATTAATGGAATACTGTATTGGATTATTGTACAGATTTGCATCTATGTTTTGGGTCTTGAAATGTTTGGTGTCCACCATAAGTTCATATATATATATAAGTTCATAAGGGCCACTTTATCACACTTGCAGAGAGTACATAAGCACAGCCTGTATACTGTATACTTACCTGAATAAACCTGTTAGGTTTGGTCTTGTGTCATTTACAGTCCATTCTTGGAATTGTGATCATGTGTCAAAGTCTTTGCCAATATTTTTATACAATCAGTGAGCTGTAGAGAGCCACCAGTGACAAGGAACCTTGTTTATAACTGAACTGAGTATGACGTCAGTGAGCTGCACTCTAGACAAGGGCTCTCTGTGCAGAATGTCCTGGCTTATTATGGAATTAATAGAGAACCAAGAAAACAATGAAACAAAACTGGAAACAACGAAAAAAGATATTTATGCCCTTTGTATGAAAATGTTTGTATTATTAATTATTTAAGATGAAAATTTTGTTGGAATAGTTAAGCATTTATTTTGTTGTATATTCTAATGAAAAACAAGTTGGAAAATGCACATTGGGCCACAGGAAAATAAAGGAGTTATTTGTGGATTTACACCAAACTAGAAGCTAACACACTGCTGTTTGGATTTTTGGAGACATAATAATGTGTTGGTACTAATCCTGTACTATACTTCACAGCATTTCTAGCAATGGACTGGACTTCTAGCAAAAACTGTCAAACTGCACTGTCACTTTCCTAAAGCAGAACTATAAAATTTGTGGGAAGGCAGGACTTTATTTCAGAATGGGATAGGTGATGTATTTTCTGCTATAAAACATGGCTGTTTGCACATGCGCAGCTCAACATAAGATGCCAGGATATGTCGGGTATCCCTGTCGCTTGCACAGGAGTCACATCACCCCGGCCCAGCCAAGCAAGATGGCTGAATATCAGGAAACTAGGAAGAGGAAGATGGCAGAAATAAAAATGAAAGCATCCTACAAAAGCAGAGGCAAATTTTTTTTCCATGGGTCAAATGTCCTTGAAATTTTGCTGTCTTGCAGACTTTGCTGCTGGCTAATATTATATATATTTATATATCATCCTGAGGTGAGCAAGGCCAAAATTAGGGATTACTTGGCAAAATCTTCCTTTATTTTACTCTAAAAAGATTAAGGTAACCTGGGTATGGTTTGGTTTATGATAGATCTACAGCTTTACAGATTTTGTTTTTGGGATCCAGGGCTGAAGTGTATTGGATGGAATGGGTGGGCTAAACACTCCATCCCATTCCCAGGCCACAATTTGGAGAAGGCTGTGGAGCACCTGAAAGATACAAATAAAAGGATGTGTGAAGTTCAGAAGGGGATGAAGTTGAAGTCCAAGATCTGTGTGGTTCAAGGTGATGGCCTGAAGAGACACCTAAGGTGAGGCTCAAGGAGATGGCCCGAGAAGAGGACTAAGGTGAGGCCCAAAGGGAAGTCCAAGGTGAGGCCAGAGGGGAGGCCTAAGGTGAGGCTCAAGGGGAGGCCTAAGGTCAGGCCCAAGGAAAGGCCTTAGGTGAGGTCCGAGAAGAGGCCTAACGTGAGGCCCAAGAAGATTTCCCTGTGGAGAGGCCTTAGGTGAGGTCCGAGAAGAGGTCTAAAGTGCGGTCCGAGGAGAGGCCTAAGGTGAGGCCCAAGAAGATGTCCCGACGGGAGACCTAAGGTGAGGCCTGAGGAGTGGTCTAAGGTGAGGTGCAAAGAGAGGTCTAAGGTAAGGCCTAAGATGAAGCCCAAAGAGAGGCCCTTAGGTGAGGTCTGAGAAGAGGCCTAAGGTGAGGCCCAAGAAGATGTCCCGAGGAAAGGACTTAGGTGAGGTCCAAGAAGAGGCCCAAGGTGAGGCCCGAGGGGAGGCCTAAGGTGAGGTCCGAGGAGTGGTCTAAGTGGAGGCCTGAGGAGAGGCTCAAGAAAAGGCCTAAAGGTGAGGCCCGAGGGGGGCCTAAGGTGAGGCCCAAAAAGAGGCCTAAAGTGAGGCCCGAGGAGTTGCCCAAGGTGAGATCTAAAGAAAGGCCCACGGAGAGGCCTAAGGTGAGGCCTGAGGTGAAGCCTAAGATAAGGTCCGAGAAGATGGCCCGAGGAGAGGCCTAAGGCGAGGCCCAAGGGGAGGCCTGAGGTGAGGCCCGAGGAGAGGCCTAAGATGAGGTCCGAGGAGAGGCCCAAGGTGAGGCCCAAAGAGAGGCCTGAGGAGAGGCCTAAGGTGAGGTCCAAGGAAAGGCCTAAGATGAGGTCCGAGAAGATGGCCCGAGGAGAGGCCCATGGTGAGGCCCGAGGTGATGCCTGAGAAGATGGCCCAAGGAGAGGCCTGAGGTGAGGCCCAAGGAGAGGCCTAAGGTGAGGCCCAAAGAGTGGTCCAAGGTGAGGCCCGAGGAGAGACCTAAGGTGAGGCCCGAGGAGATGGCCTTAGACCTAGAGGTCTTAGACCTAGAGGTCTAAGGTGAGACGCGAGGTGAGGCAAGAGGCGTGGCCTGAGGTGAGGCCCGAGGAGAGGCCTCAGATGAGGTCTGAGAAGATGGCCCGAGGAGAGGCCTAAGGTGGGGCCCGAGGAGAGACCTAAGGTGAGGCCCAAGGAGAGGTCTAAGGTGAGGCCTGAGGTGAGGCAAGAGGAGTGGCCTGAGGTGAGGCCCGAGGAGAGGCCTCAGATGAGGTCCGAGAAGATGGCCCGAGGAGAGGCCTAAGGTGAGGCCTAAGGTGGGGCCCGAGGAGAGGCCTAACGTGAGGCCCGAGGAGAGGCCTAAGGTGAGGCCCGAGGGGAGGCCTAAGGTGAAGCCCGAGGAGATGGCCTGAGGAACAACCAACCTGTTTATCTCATTCCTTGGATCATGGATCTCTTTGCTCCTCCTAAAATCTCTCCTCAGGAAATATATATATATATTATGTCAGAGTTGAGGTGCAAACAAAACAATGTTTTGGTGAGTTGCAGCTCACCTTCATCAAGGACTTGTTAAAGATGAACTGCGTCCCTCAACCAATGTTTTCTTCATGCACAATAATAATTAGTATGTGCGTTCCTTGACCCCTCCGTAATTCTTCATATTTACACTCATCACAGTACAGCACCCGGGTCTTTACCTTTAGAGGCGTGCAGTATATCTCTGATATATTTAATTGATTGTTATCTTTCATGCTTACCCAATACATCGGATGATATTTCAGAGATCTTATTTCCAAACAGGTGCAGCGTCTGTAAGGAATGCAGATATTTCAGTTCTTGTGGCACTCGTTCAAAGTTGTTGTTGCCCAAGTTTAACACGGTCAGCTAAAAAGAAATTATTCTGTTAACAATGAGCAAAACAGATATACAAATTGAAAACTGGTCACAAACAAGGTCACATCACTGGGCATCATATAAGGGGATATTATATCATCCTCATGTTTACCATTAGAGAATGCCTGCATGTGTAAAAGTCGTAGGAACCAAGGCCATAAGGAAACACCCACTTCCCTAATATAGGACTAATGTAACATTTAATCTCAGCGTTTTACACATTCATTTTGTATGATAAAGATTGGTAAAACGTACATTTTATGAAGTGGTAATGTAATGCAGGATCATCAGTACACTGCAATATCCAGGGGCAAACACAGGGAGATGCAAAGTTTGCAGAGGTCCCATACCCTCCTCAGCTACAAGAGGTCCCCAGGGAGCAAAATATATTGCAGTTTACTTGCCCTTATGTTTGATGTTTTCTTTTTTCAGGCTAAGAACATTTCATATGAGTACCAAAAAAATACCTAAATAAATTTAAAAAAGTAACACAACTTTACTTTTGATGAGCCCTTAATCCCTGTAGATCCCTGATCCCATGATCGCACAAAAATGATATATATATTATATATATAATATCACATAAAATCACCCAAACTATATATATATATATATATATATATATATATATATATATATATATATATATATATATATAGTGTTCTGCTTTAAATGTGCTAGAAATGCAACTTGTATCTCCTATGCCCTACAAAACATCTCCCCTCTCTGTAACAGTGAGGAAAGGGGAAGGTGAAAGTGACAACGCAGATCTTTAATAAATACAGAACCTGTTTTCACCATAGAAGGGTAAATAGAAAGTAATGTAGACATTGCATTAAAGGTTTGGTAAGGTTCTTTATATTTTTATTTTTGGGTTTGCATACACTAAACACAGCATTCGACACGTGTTTCTAGGAATTGTATAATGTTGGCAGCTGATCAGTAAATTAAACATTCCATACATAACTCTCTGCCCTACATTGCTGATTTATGATCATTGCATGTTTCAGGAGGGACTCACATTGCTCAGTGCTGCCACCTCTGGCGGCAGCTGGCACAGCAGGTTGTTCTTTATCTGCAAGCTTGTCAGCTGGGTGAGTCTGCCCACAGCGCCGGGCATTTGCTGAAGTTTCTTGCTGTTAAGGTTCAGGGTCCTGGCATTACCCCGGATCGCCCTGAGCACCAGAACGTCCGCCATGTAGATTAGCAAACCTGTACTCCCTTACTGCAGGCCCACCCTACAGAGAATCAGCAGGACGCTAAGTGGTTTCCATAGCAATGACGCCGCACGTACACCTAACGTTTCGAAACCAAGCGGCCATCTTTAGTATGGGCAGTGGTTAAAAGTAGGGGCAGTGGCTTAGAATTAATGAAATATCCTGCTCAGCCAATCAAACCTCTTCCATTAAGTTTTTAGAATTGAGGGTTTATTTGTAATACTGAAGTGGCTGTCTTACATTTGTTATTTACGTTTTTTCAGCAATTTATTTCCGTTCCATTTTTATAATCTGTTGTTTAGTATTTAAAGATAGAAAATGAAAAAATTATAGATATTGAAAAATGTGAAGCTGTTGTTTTGCTTTGTTGTTAACAAATACGTTGGCTTTATTTTAAATACACTATTATGTTGCAAAATCTTTTCCCTCAATTGTAAATTAATTACATTTTTATTGTACTTGTCATATTAGGTATATCTCATTATCAAGGAAGCTCCGCAAGCAAATATATTTATATTGTGGTACATTAGGATGGCAATCAGCTTTGTTTTTTTCTTCAGAGCATTTCTTTGGGGTTGTGGTGCCTGACTGACTTCTACATCTCTCTATTGGTCAGTCAATGCGCTTATCACATTTAGAGATGTAATCAGTTTTTGTTTTAGTTCTTTTGTTTTCAAGCTTTTCCTTTCATTTTTACCTTGAGATCCTGCAAATAACACATTTCCTATTGTGACTACAAACAAAAAAATGACAAATGTTGTAATCAATTTATAATACCTTTTTGCAGACTAGTAGGGAAAATTTCCCAGCACTCGTACCAGCTAGCCACGTGACTACAAACCACATGACTACACTCACTTCCCTAATGGATCTATGGAGGGAGCCATATTTGTCATGCAGACTGTGTCTCAAACTTGGCTGGTGAGGCATTACATGGTAGATTGATGGAACTTTTGGTTCTCATACAAAAAATGAAATTTTACAAATTACGTCATTGCTTTGGACCAGATACCTGACAATTTTGCCATCACACCTGATCATAGCTTGTTCACTCCCCTGGAGTTTGGAGGTCCTCACCAATGGACAGCCAATTAGAATTGTTCAGGCAGCATTGTATCCTAAGAAGCACCACCCCACGCTGCAGTCCAGAAGATGAATACTTGAGACCTGGTATGTTATATGACCCCAGATCATACCAAAGAGTCATAAAAACCAGTGATCAATTGCCAGAAAAGTTGTGATTGAATAAAATGATTTACTACATCATTTTGTTTTTTTCTACTACTAAATGCCCCGCACACTATTTATGATACATAGCACTGCATAATTTGTTGGCGCTACATAAATCCTGGTTGATAATAACAATTTGTAAAAACTATTCGGCTGGTGATTAAGTGCAGACTACAACACTCCCAACCAGAAAAAAAAGGACACTATTTTCGATGGAAAAGATGTTTATTACCAACTTTTTCAAGGATTACCTGATACTTTAAAAACAAAAACTTAGAAACTTAGGACAATCAGCACCAGTAAATTTCATTACAATCAGGTTTTGTCCTCTTGTATTTCTCCGTTGTAAACAGAAGCTGTAGACATAGCTGTATAACGATTCCCGTCACTCGGGTTGGCTGGGTTTGTATGTCGCTCAGATCACAAGCCAGTTATAGATTTATATCAGGTTGAAATTGATTGTAGATCAGTAGCTTTTCTCCTGAACTCAATACAGTGTATTAAAAATGCTGACATCAATTTGTTCATAAGGATTGTTTACTACTCAGTTTTGCCTGGATTTCACTTTCATGTACTCAATGCCAGTTTTCCATCAGAAAATAAATTATAATGGAGATGCAGTGGAAGAATTGCTTGACTGCACCGTGCAGCTTTAATAGTTTAGAATCAGTTATGTAAAATTGTCCTGTGAATTAGATCTGTGTGTGAAAAACCTAAACCAGACCCATCTCTGAATAGATGACCACATTAAAAAAAAAAAAGGGGTTCCAGCTCCCCTATTTTTTTTTTTTTGCTCCATGATAATGGTTAACTGGTTATTTGATGCAAACCAAAGAAAGCAAAAATCAATATGTACCACTAGTGTGATGACAACCAGTGTTGGTCCAACAACTCACTAGTAGTATGATCACAGAAGTCTTTAGTGTCAGTGCTCATGGGCAGTTGTTCTGTAAAGTAATTTGGCTGGTTCGCCACCAGTACGTTCAGCTTTTAAAATTGTGAAAGATCGAATAGTAAATCATGATGGATTCTGGAAACACAGGAGAATGGCACAAAAATTATTCTGCAGGTGGATCACTTAGTGGTTCTATGGAGTTATAATGCTCTCCCAGTCCATAAGCATGTCGCATATATCTGGAAAAATGAAAAACAAAACAAATATTCATCACATTAACAATAAATTATATATATATATATATATATATATATATATATATATATATATATATATATATATATATATATACATATATACACACACACACACAATCTGTACATAAACTCCAGATTTGCAGGAATGGCACATCTGCATGATCCAGAACAGTAATACCTAAAAACTGACTTTTTCACCATACCATTTGTAGTGTGTAGATAATTCAACAATTATTAAAATTAGTTTGTGTATAAGATTGGACTGATGTCCAATTTTAATTACATGAATTAGGCTGATATAACTTATTTTTTGAGTAGAGCTTTGACACGCACGCACGCACAATGAACACGAGGTGGCAGCAGAACAGTATCCATGAGAAAATCATTTACATAGTATTTATTGTAGTAACATTTCTCTGTATTATTGAAAACTTCAGTTCATTATGTTTGACATATTATATTATTATAATAATATATTATCATATTGAACTATATTTAAATAATTTTAATGTGTTAATGCCATACTAGGATTTATAGAATATCATTTCACAAATAATAATTTTATACAAGTGTTGGGATTTACTGCATTTAGTGTCGTCACACAGAAATGTGACCCATAACGACCATGTCTATTTGTTTTGGGCATTTATCATCCAACATGTGTACAGCGGTTGCCAAATGTCATTAATCTGCCATGGCATATCAATAAACGGGAACAACCGCTATGCATGTTAACCTCCCTAGCGGTCTGATTCTGGCCATATTTACATGCAAAAAGCGGTACAATTTTTTGCATGGAAATGTATTTTACATTGTAGACCTATAAACTTTAAAAAAAAAAAAAAAAAAACCCACAAAATTCTGTTAAAACAAATTTATATTGTATAATGTAACATAACTGTACAGAAGCATATATATGAAATATTCATAATATATATATATAATTATTTCTTTGAACTGGACTTAATACAGCTATTTTGTATTGAATCCAATACAAAATGATTTTAACTTCCCACCGCTAAGTGCCGGATCTCGTCTCTGCACTTCGCGGCTGGACATCAGAGGAGGCAGACGTGTCCCCAGGACCTGGGGGACCAGCAGGACGCCGAGGGACAGCGATGGAACAAGGTAAGTGAGTTTTTATTCTGCTTTTAGGTACCCCGAGTCTGACTCGCGATTACCGCTTTTTGCATGTAAAATCCAGCCCGAGTCAGACTCGGGAATACCACTAGGAGGTTAAAGGAGGAGAGCACAATGGGGTGCCACTTTTTTCCTTCTTTCTACATAAAAGAAACAGGTGCTGTGTGTGTACAGTGCTTGTTTGTTCAATCAAGTTTCTGTAGCCTTAAATAAAACTTGTGTACTCCTAGCAGACCACCAAGGACTGGCCAATAGCAGTGCACACTCTACAGAGAATGAACATAAATGTTAACACCTCTAATTCTAGCACCATTTATTACGAGATGGCAGAGGTGTCCACTGTAATCTTTGATGCCATTAAAGCCACATAACCGATTTTTTGGTGCAGATAGACCATGGGATCCCAGGCAGCACAGAGGAAAAATAAGGAACAGTAAAACGTATCTACATATAACCTTATTTTCATGTCAGGTTCACTTTAAAGTTCTGTGCTTAGTACCTCAGTGATCATATCATTGTTAGTAGGCTGTAAACATCTGGTAAAACTTAGCCAAGAGAATACTTACACTACAGTGATGGGCTTGCCTGAGTACTCCTCCCCAACAATGATAGGAGAGGAGTCTGCCTGGATGACTTCTATTGGGGTCTTCAGGATGTGAGACAAAGCTCTGAGCTTTAAACAGAAAACAAGCACTTGATTAACAAAAAAAAAAAAAATTCATTGTAATAAAAAAAACAAACAAACAAAACGCAGACATATTCACCCAAGTCAATAAATAAGTGAAACTAGTACATTTATATTTAGTTCTTCCATCATGTGAAATTATGTGAATTTATGAGCTGCCAAAAATCCAGAGAATCAATGTCTGCATCGGAGAATGCCTCACATGGCCCAATCATCATACGCAGACCATATAGCACCACTCTAAGGTGGTCAGATACATGGTCTAGAACAGGGGTGCCCACAGTTTTTTGGCTTGCGAGATACTTTTAAAAATGACCAAGTCAAAATGATCTACAAACATTAAAAACATGGACCTAACTCCTGTGCGCGGTAGTTTTTTGAAAGGCAGGGCTCCGCAATCTACTTGCGTTGCTTTTGCGATCTATCGGTAGATTACGATCCACCTGTTGGGCACCCCTGATCTAGAATGACCAGAGAAGTGGTCTTAGAGTCTTACCTTCCCATTACCAGCTATCATGGTATAAGTGTCTGGTGGGTTAGGGTAGGGATTCACATAAAGCCAACACCCCACCCCACATGACAGCCTGACAGTACGACATGACTTGGTTACTTTACCTTGCACCTGTTTACAGGCTCCCTCTAAATGGCAATTCCCAGGCAACAAGTGAAACTTTTCAGAAAGCTTTTATCACTATCCTGAAAACAATGCAACTGAGCAGAAATCGACTTAAATACCCAATATAATCAGATCACAGCCTAAAACACACGCAACTTCCTGTTTAATGCATTTCCAGCCACATTCAACTCTCCAAGATAGTTTGCATTGAACCTAGCAATGACAATTTCATACAATTACCTTTCTGTAGGTGATGTATAGGAAATGGTCTGAAATCAATAGGTTTGCCAATACCACATTAGAAAGTGATCCCTGGATCTCAAAAAGGACTTTGATATATCAAACCCAGACAAGGTGAAAAAGGTCCAAGAGGGCAGCATTTTAGTTTAGCCAAGAACAAAGGGGCATATCTTCAAATCAACAAGAGGAACGTTCAAAAGTTTGCTACATTCAGGACAGACCTCTGATAAGTGTCACAGTGACCAATACGGTAATCAAATAGCTGGTGGCATGGCTAGGCATGTGTGCCACTCCATGCCAATAACTAAATTGATGCCAAAATGGTGATATCTTTGGCAGATGAGGGGGGGGGGGGATGTGCTACAAAATGATAATAATGGACAGCTCTGGAGAACAAAAAAAAGTGGATTCTTACCTCTAACTGTCCACCCCAGGCTGGGGTGTTTGCAATTTCACCACAGTACTTCTCAAACTCATCTGCAAAAGAAAATGTGATGCCATCATACAATAACATATGTCATTCAAATTAAGAGGATCTAAAAATGGAATGCACCTCTCCTCCATGAAAAAACACAAATTTATTTCCTTGGTTTGTCATATATTAAATAATTATCATCAAGCAACGATGGAATTTTTTTACTAATCTATGCTAAAACAGGTAGGACACCCAAAGCTCCTCATAAGGGGTCTCATTTGTAAATGTTTAGTCAATTCCAAATAATTTTTCTGAACTACCTAAAAGATAAACAGACCCTCAGCCTAATATTTAGGTCTTAGAGGTTGATAAAGGTTATCAGAGCTTTAGTTGTGTTAAAGGAATTGTTGAAGAATTTGCATTGATTTAGGAGAAATGTATTCTCCAAAATCCACATCATTATCAGAATTCACCCTGACTCCCAAAATAACATTAGAAAAAAAATACAAAAACTAAATGCATAAAATCAAAACAGCCAAAAGTATCCTACTAAGTGGATTAGGCTGTCATACGCACTGACATTCTCAGGGGTTTAAAATTTACTAAGGCTACATACACACGAGCAATAATTATCGTTGAAAACGAACGAATACCAACAGATTGTCCAACAATTGTTAACAAAAAAGTGCACAACGTCGATAAACAAGGAATGTCGCTTGAAACAAACAACCGTCCCGGTGGATCTGATTGGGCGACAGTCATTCATTATCTATTGTTTGTACATAGATGGATGGATGGTTCTGTAATACACTTTCTCCTGTACATGTCACTTCCTGCATGGTTCAAACAATCGTATCTAGTGTGTGTACATAATTGGTGGATTATATTTAAATGATTGTATGGTTACAGTATATACAGAATTGTGCACTATACGATCGATCAAAATATTCGTGAATATTCATTGATCGGTCGATAATCGTTCGTTTTCTAATGATAATTATTGCACGTGTGTATACATAGCCTAAACCTACCGGTAATCACAAATTTAAACCAGTTGAAGAGAAAAAAAACCTAGACAGGAGTGCCCTCTACTGGATATTAAGTATAGCGATCCAATAATAAAATAAAGCTTAAATGAGCATGGGGAAGAAAACAAGAAAAAAAAAAACAGTAAAAATACCTAAAATACCAATTTTTGCAAAAATGGAAATGCTGCCCTGGTTTCCCTTCTGTACTGTCTATTAAATAAATGCCCAAGAATTTCTCACTGCAGAATGTACAAGTCAGTGAGATCAATCACAGCTTTTGTTGGGGGAACCTGGTATTCTTTCTATCTAAATAGTTGAATATCTCCAGTATCCAGGCAAGCAGTAGAGCAGCTGCATTTTATTGAGCCATGGGCCACTAGAAAGTATATACAATCTTTATGCAGACGTCTTTTACATATAAGTGAGCCTGTGCCGAAAGGGTCACTTTAAGAAATGAATCTTCCACGTGGTAGCTGTAAGCCATTTTCACCTGGTTATCATGGGAATACAAACATCCTGCCCCTGGGTTGCAAAACGGATTTCACCACTGTATTTATAGAAGAACTCTGGTTGTGACATAAATTATGATTTTAAGATTTCTACAATTATTCATCTCATTACATGGTGGGTTGAGGGGACTTGTAGCTTACACAAGGAGTATAACCACGTTTGTGATTTTTGTTCGACTCACCGGATGTGATGAGGACACTGCGATTCTATGAAGATCGACAGGCACTTTCTGTGCTTAATGAAAAAAGTCATTAACATAAAAGAAAAGCAATGTAGCCACCACATCCTGGAGTTTACATATACTTTAACTGGGAGCTCTGGGACAAGCTCATGGGGTTTATGAGTTAGCATATGACCAACCACAAAAGCAAAACCCTCACAATTCCCTAAAGAGAAAAAACAGCAATGATATACATTGCCCCTGAAGCATTTCTGTCTCTCAATGTTTGGCTTCTTTGCTGGGGACAACGTAAAGGCATTTTCAGTTCAGCACTTGGTACACATCATTTAACCACAAAAAAAGCAACTTTTCAGAGCATTTAAAGCAGCCCCTTCATAGGGCAGTAAAGATGATGAAAGTACTTTATTAGCTTTGAAACGTTACTCTCTTTCTGGGACTAAAAAAGAAGCCTAAAGAGATGTCAATGTGTTGATGATTCACACTTTTATCATCAATACATTTTAACTTAATTATATCTCACCCTGGGTGTACATATCTCCCGTGGAAGAATTGGTTAGGAACGGCAGGAAGTCATCTGCATGGCTCTGCATATAGTCTGCAGTTTGGTGCCGGAGATTGGAGATGGTCAGAGCCGCACCACGCTCCTTCAGCTGATGTTCGATAGCTCTGTACATGCAGTGACCATCTGATGGGATGTGTTTGATCTGCAGCTGTCTCTCGGACAATATACCAGCAAGTTTCTGACTTTCCAGGTGCCGAGCTCCAGACAGATTCCCAATTTCAGCTTCTGCTATGCGCTCATCTCTCTCCTTCTCCAAAGCTGCCTTCTTCTCCTGGAAAAAGATTAAACTCGGTAAAAACAACTTCATGGAACAGCAAAAGTTTCCACAATATTAAAGCAGAACTACAGTTTGGCATACAAAAATTGAACACAGGCAGGATTCTTATTGTAAAGGGAACAGGCGATGCCTATTCTGAAATAAAACATACTTATCTGCCTGTTCACATTTTCTTTTTGTAGTACATTGAGCTGCGCACATGAGCAGCTCAGTGTGGGATGCCGTTATGTATCAAGCATAACTGCATCCCCCCGAGACTGCTGGAACTAAGTGAACTTTTACAGGAACTACATTATCCTGGCCAATCAAGATAAATCCTGACAACCAGAATATGACCAATTGCAGATGACGGAGCAAAAACAGAGGAGTTTAAATTAAAAAATTGTGATCAGGCAGCTATGTTTATTTTGTTCCAGACTGGACATCACCTGTCCCTTCTGCAATAAATGGCCTGTCTGGTAGCAATGTTTTTGTTTTGATGGTTTAGTTCGGCTTTAGGCCAGCTGTGAACACCACATTTGCATTCATTATTGTGCAAAACTAAAAAAGCAAAAGTGATCAGGCTACATCATAAGTCTTTTTTTTTTCTTTTAAAGGATAATCAAGCAGACCGATGTTTATTTGTTTCCATTATCTATAGGTTAGGTACAAACTTATAACGATCGATCATTTGATAATTGTTAACAAGAAAAGTGCACAATGATGCTGATGAACGAGGAATGTCGCTGGAAACTAACGACCGCCCTGGCCGATCTGTTTGGGAGATGAGTGTTTGCTATCCATTGTGTGTAGGCTCGTTCAGTGATCGTGGATCATTCTCCGGTACACGTCACTTCCTGCATCGTTCAAACGATCGTATCTAGTGTGTGTACATTATTAGTGGATTATTTTTGAGCGATCGCATTGTTAAAGCAGGTGTCGTGCACTATAATGTATACATTGACTTTGCCTAGATGCTGGTAGACTAAATTACCTGATACAATCTTATATTTTTCATCAGTTTCTCTGCATTCGAGTTCAGGAATCCCTCTAGCTGCTACAGCCATTACAAAACATCTTCTGAATTATATTAAAACCTTCCAGCAAAGTTCATTGGAATACTTTTGATCTTTTTTTACTTTACTAAAACTCCCCAGTTATCCCTGCACAAACATTGCACCATGCTGACAACACATTTCACCAGGTATCATATCAAACATTCATATTAAAGCACGGAGAGCACTTACCCGCCTCTTTTGTGCTTTAGACACACGAGGTTGCTGGGGAGGTACTTCAGCTCCAAGATCTAAACCGGTCACTCCATTAGTGACACTGTTTATCTAAAAATAAATAAAACAGTTATTAGGAAGACATAAATGCATACAGTAAATTCCCATACATATTTGCTTAGAAGTCATAGAGGGGATAGCCATGAAGGTGTAATAAAAGTCTAAAAACATTTATGTTTAATGTGCCTATGATGTAACTATGCAATGCCACAACTTGGAACTGCACATTAAACACAGGCAGCACCGTGCGGGAAGAATAGTGGCTTAGAGGTAAGTGCTCTGGCCTTTGCAGCGCTAGGTTCAAATCTCAGCCAGGACACTATCTGCATGGAGTTTGCAGGTTCTCCTCCCACATTCCAAAAGCATGCAGTTAGATTATTTGGCTTTCCCCCACAATTCACCATAGACTGTGATAATGACATATATATTAAGGACATTAGATTGTGAGCCCCTTGGAGGGACAGCTAGTGATATGACTATGGACTTTGTACAATGATGGTGCTACATAAATACTGTGTAATAATAATTAAGTAACAGGGGAACAAAGGTAATGTGGGGGAGCAGCAGCAGTGGGGGACAGCAGCAAAATAAATGTGTTACTGTAAAAAGGTTTCACAGGGGAAAACTAACAAAGCCTTCCACTAGTCCGTGACCTGATCCACTTATCCTCCACTTCCCTATGGTATGTTTCTTATTTGGAACAAGGCGTCAAACTCTGTGTTCAAGCTCCATGTTAGATGGTATCAGAGCTTACAATGTCACTCCTTCCAGTCCAAAAGGGTGTTTAGACTTTCCAACTGGCTGAAATTAAGACAAAACCTTATGGGCACCATGGCCACTCTGGCCTTTGCAGCACCAAGTCACAAGTTTGAATCTCGGCCAGGAGATTGCATGTTATCCCTGCGTCTGCATGGTTTTTCTCTGGACACTGCAATTTTCTTGGCTTTCCCTCAACAAAAAATTATTCTTAGACTACAATAATGACATATGACTATGATAGAGGCATTATATTGTGAGCGCCTTTGAGGGACAGTTAGTGACATGACTATGGACTTTTTAAAGCACTGCGTAATATGTCGGCACTATATAAATACTGTGTAACAATATTCCCAGTAGAGCCCGAATAGCATTATCCCAGTACATTTGCCACTGGTCCTCTCACAACACGCCTTCCTATTGCAAGTACAGCCACCTTCACATTCCTCCGAAGTATATTGAGGCCAATGGGTGTGATCAATCATGAATGATTACGCTGCCTAATTTTAGGAACATCCACAAAAACCTGCAATCATACAAGTGTAACGACTTCCCCTAAAACCTCCCTGGTGCCCATAATATGAACCCACCTCTGTCTGGGCAGACTGTGTCTCTGTGTGGGCAGACTGCGTCTCCGTCAGGGCTGCAAGTTCTTGTTTGTGCTTCTCATCCAGTTCAACCTCCAGCTTGGCAATGTCTTCCGTCATCTGTTTTCTTCTCTTCTTGTCATTCTTAGGGACAGAATTTTTCATGCTCTGGATTTTGGCTTCATAAATAAATAACAGCAGGCATTACATTACAGGGTTCATTAATAAATTGGACATGTTACACAAAAAGTAATAACATAATACAGCATTCTGGGGAACCATTACAGACATTAAAGCGTACCTAAACTCAGCATTTTCACTTTACATCCTACGTCACACGATCTTATGTCTGGGTCGGGTGACTTAGGAAGAAGAACCCAAAGGAGAAGACAAAGATGGCAGGACGCAGAACACCCCTGAAGTGATCGGACTGCCCTGGGGGATTGAAGGTAAGTGTATTTTTTTTTTTTTTAGTTTAGTTCTTCTTTAAGCTTTACCTGCTGTCATATGGCCTGATTTATTAAAGCTCTGCAAGGCTGGAGAAACTTCATTTTTTTTTATCGGTGAACCTGGGTGATCCAGCAAACCTGGAATGGATCCGGTCCAGGAGTGAAAACATTTGCAAACAAATAGCAAATGACTTTTAAGGAATCCTTTCCAGGTTTACTGGATCACTCACCTAAAGTGTTCATCCTATAACACCAGCAGCAATAAAAATAAAAGGGACCATAGCAGGTAATGGGGGCAGCAGACAATGATCAATGAATCTGCAGCTACCAGAAATGTTATATATGAACTTATATATGAACATATAGATTAGATTATATGAACATTATAGATATTTCTGTACATATAAATAACAAATGTGCTTATTCGATAACTTCATGGTTTACATACACCTTGAAAACTGCAATGGAGAGTACAGCTGACTCATGACAGGTTCTCCTCTGTTCCCCCCTCCCCCATGCTCTCACCCTGCAGATCCTTTTTCTCCTTACGGTGCTGCCTGAGCAGCATGGCCTCCTCCGATCCTCTCTCCTCTTCCTCCATCCTACACTGATCTACACAGACCCACACTGACGGGCCATACTGAGTGACGTCACCGACACCGCCCCTGCATTATGAAGAAATATCAGTCTTCTATTGGCTGACGATCACACCAGTGCTTGGATTGCTTTATAATCGTTTTATGACTTCCTGCCTTGATTGGCTACGCTAAAGGGTCATCATACAGCGACATCTTTGGCGGCCATGTTTCTTGAGGGCAATTTTAATTCATAGTAGGGACTAGTTTCAGTCTAGTAGAAGCACCTGTAAGTGCTGGCAACCAGAGAACCAGAAGTGGGCGGGGCTTCACTAATCAAACTTGAAGCCCGGGAAACTGCATATGAGAGACAGGGAAAATAGATTGTCACACAGGAAGAAAGTTATGTGTCTGTGTGTTTAATGAATTATAAGCGGTCAGGGTTATTCTGCGGTGTCATACCCTTATTAGAGGGTGCACTGGTAGTTATGTAGGGGGATAGAAGGGAGACATGTGATGGGGGTTTCAGAAAGAGAATGATAGGTGATTGCAATGCATTGGTATTATTGCCTGATGGAATGGGGGTGAAGGAAGTGTCAGACAGGTGATTGGGTGAACTGGTATTATGGCAGGGGATATGGAGAGATGGGGAAACATGAGGACAGGTGCTTTGTATACAGGTGTTATTGCCGGGTAATGGGGGTACAGGTGATGGGGTGCTCTCC
>NC_092862.1:25750231-25773226 GCF_032062135.1 Pyxicephalus adspersus
TGACTTCCTCACTCATAACCTCATCATATGCACGGCTCCAAGACTTTTCTAGAGCTGCCCCGACTCTCTGGAATGATCTTCCTTGTCCCATTTGGCTTGCTCCTACTTTTTGCTCATTTAAAAGAGTACCCAAAACCCATTTTTTAAACCTTGCCTACCTGTCTACTTTTGTCTTTTGAAACCCTACTTTCCACCACTACATATCCCCCTCCTATTATCCCTGATGAAGCAAATTAATTCTGCGCAACACATTGGATTATCAGAATCTACTACAACATCTCAATGATATACACAATTGTTTAGTGCTATGTACTGAGCATTTTTATGGAATTTCCATCCATTGTTTTTATGGCTTGTGTTTAATAAAAGATTGTTTTTTTTTATATTTGAGCCCATTTTGTGACATGTATTGAACTCTCTTTAAAGTCCCACAAATATACCTGCCTTTCTATGTACTCAAGAATTTAGGGATGTTGACAGTATATATCTATTGGTTTGAGTTCAGACAAACCATTAGCTATATTCAAGGAGCTATCCAATGCCATATAGGGTATTTAATATAGATTGGAGGTTTTCTTTGCTTGTCTGCTTGTTTTTTGCTATCAATATGAGTTGGGGTAGGGAAATTGGTGTCACTTTCCATGGCACTGTAATGGAATCCAGGGCTTGTCATTTCATACTAATATTTACCCTGAATCTATAAGGAAGTAGTGTATGTTCTATGGTTATGTTAAATTATAAGTTCATATGTTTTTTTAGATTTTACAGCTATGATTGGACAGCTTTTGTTTCTTCCAAGTATCACCAAGAATGGTTAGCATTGAAAGCTATGGTTCCACAGAGCAGATCAGTATTTTTTGTATTTTATTCTTTTAATATAGATATTTATGTCTGGATTTATATGTCTAAAAGTGGTACATTGGCACAAAATCATGTCAATATACACTAATACATACAATAGTACATACAATAATACATAAAATGAAGTTAATAATAAACCTAATGTTTAAAACTTAATAAACATGATTTTTTTTGTTTCAAATTTTATTATACTCATACTATTATATTATACTGTAAAATAAATTTTCATGAAAGCCAATGTACCACTTTTGGACATAAATTCAGTGTATTGCATTCAATACAGATTTTTGTATTGAATGCAATACAAAATAATTTGAAATTCCCGCCGCGCCCTTAGTGACAAGCCGCACACACCCACGTCACCGGGAACTTCCGGTGAACGCCAGCACACTCGCCAGGGGACAGATCGAAGGAAGAGGACGTGGCCAGGGGATGGCAGGACACTAAAGGACACCGGTTGGACCAGGTAAATCTTTATTTATTATTTTTTTTAGCTACCCCAAGTGTGGCTCGAGGTTACCGCTTTCAGCTGTTTTTTTTTTTTTCTCAAGAGCCACACTCTTACCGCCAAGGAGGTTAATAAAGCAGATCTACATGCATTTAGTAATATTTAAATGTTATTTGTGCATTTTTACACATAATAAAGGATTTTTTCAGATGAACAGCATTGTGTAGTCTATTACTTATTTACTGCAGTACATCTTCTGTGTATTTGTGTTTCAAGATTTCCAGTACAGGTAATCCCCGGGTTATTCTTAAGTTGAATTTGTATGTATGTCGGAACAGGTACATTATTTTAATTAATGCAATAAGGACAGATGTTTGTCACAACATAATATTAGACAGTATGGTGTCAGTTACTGTATAAAATCCTCACTGTGAGGTAATGACAAACAAAGCAAGAAAAAAAAATTTTTTTGGACCCTAGACATTCATTAACTTCTGGAGCAAGCTGTGCTTTGACATGCAAAGAAACAACTGCAGAGTTTGGCTTGGTCAATAAAGAGTTACAAGAGGTTGCAGAAGAGCTTACTGAAATCTTCAGTAAGATTTCTAAACTCGAGAACCGATACTCTAACTGCTTCATTTGCTTCATTTTTTTCCTGCTTCTGGTGCATTATCCAGCTCAGACATTTTATACGCTTTCGTCCATCACCAGACCAATTTAACTGTTCTTTAACTGTTTTTGAGCAACTTTGTTCAGACTTAGTTTTAGTCTTAGCCCTGGTCCTTTCCTAATCCCCCTAGGGCCCTCTCTCTTGTCCTCCAATTCCCCTACCCCTCTTTTTCTTTTCACCTTTGTCTCTTTCCCTTTCCACTCCTTTCCCTATCCCTATACTTGACCTGACCACTAAATGGCAAGGATGGGAATTGGCTTATACAGGACTTATTCCTGCTGCTAATTTATGACAAAGCTTATTCCCATTCTGTGAAAGGACCCCAGCATTCCTCCAGTGGTCAGATACAGAAATTGAAATACTGGTATCAGAAACCTATAATGCTTCTTAGTGGGCAGGTACCAATACCGGACCTGACTAGTGGGGAATGCCGAGGTCTTTCCATTGCATGGGAATTAGCCTTATCATACATGAGCAGGCTATTTTATATCCCTATATCGGACCTGACCACTAGGGGCAACATAAGGTCCTTATTGGATGGGAATTAGCCATGGCTTATGTGGTTGGGCTATTAGATAATTATAAGATTTTGGTAATGATAAGGTCCTTGTACTGGATTGGGAATTGGCTTTGTTATAAATTAGTGGTTTTATTTCCTAACCCTATACTGGACCTGACCATTAGGGGCCATCATAAGGTTCTTGTACTACATGGGAATCAGCCTGGTCATATATGAGGTGGCTTGTTCCTATCCTTATACTAGACCTGACCACTGAAATAATAATGAGGTCCTTGTACTGGATAGGAATTATTAGCCTGGTCATATATGAGTGGGCTATTCCCTACCCTCCACTGACCTGACCACTAGGTGGCATCAAAAGGTCCTTGTACTGGATAGGAATTAGCCCGGTCATATATGAGTGGGCTATTTCCTACCCTTTACTGATCTGATCACTAAGGAATGATGAGGTCCTTGTACTTGATGTGGGTTAGCCTAGTTTTGATGAGGTCCTTGTACTGGATAGGAATTAGGTTTGTTATATATGAGCAGGCTCTTTCCTAACTCTATACTGGAATCTAACCACTAGGGGGCAACAAAAAGTCCTTGTACTGGATGGGAATTAGCCTGGTCATACATTAGTGGGCTATTTCCTAACCTTTACTGGGCATACCACTAGGGGGCAAAAGGTCCTTGTACTGAATAGGAAATAGATTATTTTAGAATTGTGAAGCTTTGTGACAACAGTACTGCTGGGTTTAAGGAGCTGCACAGGTTGTCAGGGCATTCTGTGACTAGTTACAAAAAGGGTACCTGTCATCTAAAATACAAAGTAGGCAACCATTTGTAAGATTTAGTGGGTTATTTCATTTGGAAACAAAAAAAAAAATCATTGCTATTAGTTTAGTTTTGAAAGCAGAACTACAGCCAAATATACCAATAGAATGATGATCTCATTAAAAATAAAATGAAAGAGCCACATTGTACTGCAATATTCACCTTCAAGTCAGAAATGTCCTTTGCAGTACTTTATTTCTGCCACTAGATGTCTATCTCTGTCTGATAACCAGTATTCTTCAACCCACTTCCAGTGGTTATATAATCTTGATCTTATTATTATCATTATTATCAAACAGTATTTATATAGCACCAACATATTACACAGCTCTTTACATTAAATAAGGGTTACAAATGACAGTGACACAGGAGGAGAAGAGGACCCTGCCCCGAAGAGCTTACAATCTAAAAGGTAGGGGATATGAAATGGTGGGTAAGCAGTCGGGGTTTTAGGAAGCAGAACTCTGTTATTCTGCTCATTGTTTTTTTCTTGTTAGCACATGACACATGACTGACTTCTGCTGCTTTTTTCTTTTATACTGCCCTGCTGTA
Source organism: Pyxicephalus adspersus (assembly GCF_032062135.1). Classification (NCBI taxonomy): domain Eukaryota; kingdom Metazoa; phylum Chordata; class Amphibia; order Anura; family Pyxicephalidae; genus Pyxicephalus; species Pyxicephalus adspersus. The sequence continues at coordinate 25,754,099 of NC_092862.1, forward strand.
CAAGTGTATTTTTTATCTACCTATATTTTGGTTATATAGCAACACTCCTAATATTTAGGATTTAGAACCCATCAACAAGTACAGGTAGTTAAGGACATCCGACATACGGACAACTCCTGGATACGAACAGGGCTTTCCTGGTCACTTGTGTGCAGGACGGAGGCTTGATGGGGGGAAGGGGGGCAATTTGCATGACTTGCAGAAGAAATCTTTTGCTAAACACAGCTGAGGTTGTGGGTGATCTTAAGAACTCAGCTCTTCTGCAACATTTTGTAACTCTTTAATGATCAAGAAAAACTCTGCAGTTGTTTCTTTTTGAAAATCAAACCACAGCTTGCTCCAGAAGTTAATGATTGTCCAGGCTCCATTAAAGCGTACTTAAACTCAAAAATTTTACTTTACATAAATGGGTGGACAAACCTTTTATGCAAGGTAAAAGCCTAGGCGATCAAGAATTAGGGAGTGGTGCTGCACCCTTTTTTGATTGATTGGGAACACAAAGCCTCCAGGGATACCTACGTTACGCATCCTGGGAGGCTCTTGGGTGCTCCTTTTGCGCATGCCTGAGCATCTCGGGTATGTGCAGAAGGAGCCTTTTCGCGCAAAGATAAACATTTGCCGATCTCACGCATGCACAGTGAGATCGGCAAGCTTTTTTCCATCCTATGTCACCCAATCTTGCACCCGGATCGGGTGATGAAGGATGGATGAAGAACCTAGAAGAAAAGAAGAAGATGGCGGTGCCCGGAGCGCCGGCTCCGTGACGGATGCCAGGACAACGCAGGGCCCGATGCAAGGCTCCCCCGGATTTGTCAGACTGCCCTGCGGGATTGAAGATAAATGTATTTTTTGGCACTTTTCAGTTTAGTTCCTCTTTAAACCACAGCTTACAAAATCACCCTAAAAACAAAAATGGGGAAGAGTCATTTTTACTTCATCTTTTGTACTGCAGGGGTTGTATCAGCATCCTAACTGCTATTTGACATATTAGCAGCATTTCAAAAAACAAGTTACTGTGCACCTTAAGGTGATGTTGTTTTTAGAATTATTGTATTACAGGCTCTTGAAGAAAGTATGTCTGTATGAGGAAAGAATGTCTGTAGTATTTGTTTCCTTGGTTTATGACTGTGTTGCTGTCATTTTCTTGTGCTAAGGTACCTTTTCTGAAGACTGAATTGAAAGATCATCATGATTTGATTATTATGAACTCAAACTATAATATAACTAAACAATAAATGAATAAAAGAAAGCATGTGCCCACACTATTAATAATAAAAAATCTTCATAAACTGAACAAGGAGTAAAACACCCATTCATCTCTCCAGCTATGGACATTGTGGGGGAAATTATTTTCAAAGTTCACAACAGAAAGACTAAAATCTTGGCAATTTTCTGGTCTTTTCTTGTAAATGAACATTTGTAGAAATGTTTAAACTGAAACAAACCTGAATGTAGGGCCCCACACACTAGTGCACTGCAGTTATACCTGTTAATATGCATTACAGATGTTCTGCAATATCATCCATAGCAAATGCAGTGCACAGCAATATGAGCACATTGCAGTGTATTGTACTAGCAAAAGCCAAAAGCCAAATTATAGGTGGCCTGAATGCCACGTGTCACATATGTCTTAACATGCATACACTACACGTACTGCTAAGGCCCAACCCGTTGTAATTGGGTCTCTTTGTTGTGATCTTTAGGAATGAAGTACTTCACAGTACATGCAGCTAGAGAGTTCAGGGGTAGATTGTTTTAAAACTCCATTGCTTCCTGTACAAATCTGTAAAAATGGTAATGATCATAGTGCACTTGTTTACTTTAATGTACTGTAAAATTTTACTGCTTTACTCTCACTTGCGGTCACTGTTTTTCAGTAATGCTGGTAAATATGCACAGTTCACAATTCAGTTATCTATTGCATTACATTCATGGTTATTCACAAATCTAATAGGTACCTCAATAAGATTTTAATGCTAGTGGGCCATTGTTAGGTGATGAAGCTAGAGCTAGGAATCTGAAGAACATTAAACAATCAGTCTGTACTGTGTGAGATCAGCATGGGGCAGAAATATAAAATGTGCAGTCAGATGGTGATGTGTGTGGCCAGCTTTGGGGATGCTGAAAGTGGTGGAAGGTTTTTCAATGCACGAAAAGCAGCATGGAATGGAATAAATTCATATTAGAACAATATTTCACATTTTATATTTGCAGTGTACATTTCATATTGTTTAATATAACTAGCCCATAGAAAAAAAAAACAGAGTTGCTAAGAAAGTATAAGGAGAGTATATAAGGCAACCTAAGAATACCGGTATCTCTTTGTTTTTAGCCCTTCTAAGGTAAAGCCAACAACTTGATTGTATAGTGCAGAGGTCGCCAATCGGTGCACCCCCCCCCCCCCAGAGCCACGGACCAAGTCTCCCGTACGGATTGCAGGCTCAGAGCGGTGAGTGGGTTGTGTCTCCGGACACTCAGATCTGGGATGGGAGAGTGGGCAGGTTCTGGCATCATGACGTCACTATGAGGGAAGTTTCTTCCCCTTTAAATGACACACGGCTCCCCACGCATGTGCGGTCCAGAGCCCATAAGTTCAGTGGTCTGTAGGTCCAAAAAGGTTGGCAATCACTGGCATAGTGCTCAATTCTGTACATGCTGTAGTGATACGATTCTTCAAAAATAATCCACCAATAATGTACACACACTGGATACAATTGTTTGCACGATGCGGGAGGTGACGTGTACCGGAGAAAGTGTACCGCAGAACCATCCACGAGCACTGAACGATCATACACATATTTGATAGCAAATGATCGTCGCCCAAACAAATCTGCCAGGACGATTGTTCGTTTCCAGTGACATTCCTCGTTCATCAGTGTCGTTGTGCACTTTTTTGTTAACGATTATCGAATGATCAGTCGTTAATCGTTCGTTTCCAATGACAACTTTTGCATGCGTGTGCGTAGCCATAGTGTCGCTAGAGTCACAAAAAGCAACTGCTGTGTTGTATAGTACTATAAAAATGCTATTTGAATGCTGGGCCTTGCAGTGCTGTATTTTTTACATGCTGCTATCAGAGCACTGGGATTTGTAGTGCCATATCTTTTAAATGCTGCTTTTGGAACACTCAGACTGCTAAAGTTATATCTGTTTATGTTGCTAATTGAATGCTGGGAACTATAGCGTCTGTTCTATTTTGCTATTGGAAAGCTGAAACTTGTAATGCTGTATCTGTTATATGCTTCTGTTGTGACACTGGGACCTTTAGTGTTGTATCTGAAACTTGTAGTGCCCTATGTGATAAATGCTGGGTCCTGTAGTACAGTTTTGTATGCTACTATTAGAACACTGGGAATTGTAGTGCCACCTCTGTTGCATGCTTCTATTAGAAAGCTGGGATTTGTAGTGCCATCTGTTGTATGTTGCGATTGGAATACTGGGACTTGTGCATTGGAACACTGGGAGTTGAAGTTCCACATATTTTACATTATTTGAACAATTGAAATGCTTGCAGTTGTAGTTCCACTTCCACCATATTCTACTAATTAAATTTTTAATGTGGGAACTAATCCCAATGCACAAAGTTGGATCATCACTCATATCAGATTTCCATATGGTGCCACAAATGTGGTACTCTCTCCGTCGCTTATTATATTTATCTACGCCATCCTTGTCCTTTTTGATCCCTTCAATAAATTTCCCATCTCTGAACAATTTAGATTTTTGGAAACAAAAGATTTAGCCACCATCGCAGTAGAGGGCTAGCGTGCTTTAATATAGAATTTCTTCTGCCACTCCAAAAAAAAAAAAATCAACGCACTTTAATTTCAAGGACAAGGCTTCACAATGTGTGCCCATCACTGCCTATCACAGGCAGCTGGCAGCTATGGCATCATGTCACAATTTGAATGAATGCACAGTGTGGTTGGCCAGTCCTGAGGGTCAATGTGGGAGGCAGATCTTGTGTCTCCTCCTCCCTCCCAGCCCTGTGACATGTACATTGTGAAAGGCTTCTTTCCCTCCCCTCTGCTGGAGCTGCTGCAGTCATGGCTGCTGATGGAATTGATGAGCGCTCCCCTCTAATCTCTCCTAATTCTGGTGTACCCCCCTATGGACAGGACAACAATCTGCAAGGTAAGGGCAGCCCTGCCTCCATCCTGCCTGTGCCCTCCACTTTATATCCCTTGCACAGTGCCTGGATCATACAGATCTGGATTACTGCAGAGCTTTGGGCTATTGCAGCTTTGTTTGGCTGGGATAGAAGTCTGCACATTAATGTCCAGGGCTGATATGCTATGGGGCTCTTCATTAAATGGGAAAAGGTTGTTAGAGCCCATAGTGATTGATCCATGGTGTATTACACACACGTGTTTGTTAGGTATTACCCCTGAGTGAGTTAACTAAACCTGACAAGTACTAATCCTTGTAACAAGATTTGTGTGGCTGCAAGGGAGAGAATCTAAATCATTATATAAAACACATGAATTCACTTATACATTGTATCTGTGCATATATAATGTATAGACAAAAGACTAATACATAACTGATCTGGATTATTGATCTGTTGGTTTAGTATTGGTCTTAATTGGCAATTTGCATCACCAATGACCTTACATGTACAGACAGGACTCAATGCAAAGATGTTTACTGGCAAGGTTGGCACAGCTCGCCATCACCATTGTTTTCCTGTAAGTACATTCGGATGGTCTGTACCTGGCAGGAATTCATGCCCTGTGATGGAACAATACACAAAGAGCTGTCAGTGGTAATGATGGAACTAAATGCTTTTGTGGTTTAAAAATGAAATTGTAATTGCTTAGTGATGGCTCTTGAAAATCCTTGTAAGCAAACTTTGCTTCTTCTATGTGTGGGAATGAAAGGTTGTGACACATTGGGTTGCATCTAGGCAAACCAGTTGATTATACAAATATCCTGAGTTTGAGAGTTTTTCATACCTGGATTACATGGGCCAGGACAATATAGGTGCTTCCAATGGGTTTAAATGGACACAACCATGTGGGAATCATGGAAACTGCCAAAGCTGAAAGATTCTTTTGAAAATGCTGGTTTCCTGGCTAAAGCTTTGGCTGTAACGTCTTCCAAATCATTAATCTGGAATCATACCTCCCAAATGTCCCTGTTTTGGAGGAAATGATCCCTTTTTCAGCCCTCCTCTGCTTTTTTTTTCTTGGGGTTGATATATATACTTATCTAAATTATATTATTTAGCTATTTAAAGTGGCATTTTGCAGTAAATGTTACATTAACAACACCCCTAAGGTATTCCATATATTTTAAAACGTTTATATGAAAGAAGGGTATTTGTGAAAAAATCACATTTTACCAATAATCCTTTGTGTAATGTTCTGCTAAGGGGGCGTGCCGGGGGGTGTGTGTGCCATTTACTTACATACCTAGAGCTAAAAAGTTTATTTATCCTCAATAATATAAAGATGAATGAATCTGGCAATTGTTTACACAATTCTTGTTTTACTGCAGATTATAAACATTAAACAATTTTACATTTTGTTAACATGTAGTAAAATATCTCCACAGCAAACCATCCATAGCTGATTTTAATGTGAAATGGTTTGGTGTCACTTGGTTTTTAAGGCTGTCACACGACGGTTTACAAATCACTAATACCGAGGTCAACAGGGTTTGTAGCTGGTGATTTAATCCATCTCTATTGGCGATTTTTTTTGATGAACCCATGGAGGTGAATAAAAGCATCTAAAAAAGGGGGTGGGTGATATGGCCCTAGGGCTGAATTTACATGCGGTTACAAGGCGTCATGGCATAGCAGAGTACATTTGCAACGCATGGTACTGTGCAATTTACTACAGACAGCCTGGCAAATGTTTTGAGATTTGGATAGCGTGGAGAGGAGTTAGAATGCCTGTTACGCCTGTTGATAACCAATGTCCCTGGAATGAAAATGAGACGAAATCATAAATTTTAGGTTACCGCCAGAATCGTAAATGTAGGGAAACCTTTCCATTGGTACACATGCTTCTGTGATCGGGTACATCCTGCACATTGGAAAGATATCCACTTACTTTCTGTGGAGTCTATAGGACAGGAAGTGAAAGAAAATAACTAATATAATAGAACACATATGGCAAAAAAACACTGACAATGTCTTTAAACCTTAATTTCTGCACAATGGTTAGGGATACGGAGATGAATTGTTTTAAAAATGTTTTTATTGCTTGTTCAGAATATATAAATACTTTATTGCGCATGATCTTGGCACAGGCAACCAACTTCGTTTCTGGAGGCCGGCAGCCTGGCTTATGAGCCTTGATGGAGGGGGAGTGTCTGAACCCCAAATGTTATTGTCTTTCTTGTTCCATCCGTTATTTATTTAAAACACTGCTGGACTCTGATGTCCCTAGGCAAAGGGAACAGACTAAAATAAGATGTGCTGGAGTGAAAAGGCTGGAGACTGTCTGCTCGGTGCATATGGATAATGATACTAATAGAATTTTCCTATGATTATGTTATTTTTAAAATATTTGTTGGTAGCAATATTTTTGCAAAGAAAGCAAAAAGTTAGCAAGTTGTATGCTATTTCAATAATAGTTATTTATATGGCCATTTTATTCTGCCCATGTTTTTCTTTTATTTCAGTGTACTTAGGACACTTCTTTCTTATCCTAGAAAGGTCTCCCTTAAGCCAAATGCAGATGTCTGTTGCTGGAAACGCTTTCATGACAGTGACAGATAAATGAACGAGTGCTGTACACATAGCATGGTTCTGATCTATGATGAGGGGAGGGGGAGGACAAGCAAGCGGACAAGAGTGAACAGTGGTCTTTCCTTACCAATTAATATTTGTTCCACCATGGCACACTGAAGAAAGACTTCAGGAACTCTTTTACACATGTCAGATTATCGCCTGAGATGAGCGCAACTGTTTGTCTCAGGCAATAATTATCTGACGTGTATGTATAAAGTTTTGGGTTGACATATCTGTCATAGGCCGGGTTTAGGGCACCCTTTGGGGAGATCACCTAGCATGTAGCCTTTTCCCACTGCTTTATTCTTTGAAAGCCACCAAGGCACCTGTTCTGTCTGCTCTGCGGTGGTCCTCTTTCCAAGATGTCTTTCACCCTTATGCCAACATGATTCTAAAGCTCAACCTTTTAAACATGGGGGAACCCATGAAATGACTTTAGGGTCTTCAGGGAACCTCTTTCTTTAATTACTATATCCACAGCTTACAGTGTATTAGCATGATGGTCAGTGGGGAGAATGCCTCTTACATTGGTGGCCAATGGGAATAATGCCACCTTAAGGGACAGCTAAAAATGATAATTTTAGTCACTTAAACTGACCTGAGAGGAGAAAACTGCTCATTGCTTAAATAACCTCTAGCAACCTCTGGAGGAACCCTAGAGTTCCATAGAACCACAGTTGATAAACATTGATATAGAACCTTCCTAATTTGTCAATTCTTCCACCCGGACCAGAAAGTGCCATCTATGTGATGCTTCTCACCAGCTCCGTTGTTTTGATTCCATCTGCTCCAGACATATGCATCATACTATGTACTTATTTACATGACAAATTAAAAAAAAAAATGGTAACCTGACTCCAAGTTCAAATTCATTACTAGAAATAGAAATACCATGCCATGAGCGATTTGGAGGCTGTCAACTTGGTGGCTAGTTCTGTAACTGTACTGGTGATCCATCATACTTTCTAATAAATGAGTATGCAGGAAAGTGTTACCTACATACCTCTTCCAGGTAAGTCATTTAGGCATTCTAGTTGGAGAATTGAATTGTTGGCAAGTCAGTACTGATTGCTCCCCAAGACCCCCTTTGACAGGTGTCGCAGGTAAGTGGGTTTCCATTTTTTTATTTTTTAAGATCGAGTAGGGAAAAATAGACACCCCCGTCTAGTTTTTACTGCTATCCACAGCTCCATTTGTGAACTTTCTTATACTATAACATTTTATAGGCAGATAAGGAAAACTTTGCAATAGATGAACAAGCTTAACCTTTATACTTAGTTGTGCTTCCTTTGTGGAGTTCCTGTGTCTATAGCAGGCTAAATCCTACACTTGACACTAAAGAACTACTACTGACACTCACAAGTTAGTATCTACAAGACGGGTGAGAAGCTGCAGTGAAGTTTGTTAAAATAGTAAATAATTACTAATAAATATGTAAATATGTAACTGGCCTAGACAAGATTTTTTTTTTAACAAGGCTGGAGTTTTGATTTCGTTTTCACCTTTAATTTCTGCTAAACACAACAAAAATATGGTAAAAAATGTATTGGCTTCAATCACTGTCCGCAATTCATTTAATCAAGTTCATATTTAAGCTCCCACACTAATGTGACTGCATACCCTAATGTTACCCATTTATTTGCGTGCACACCTAAGAAAAGTCCGTGCAATGTTTTCTGTTTAAAAATTCAACACATTTCAGTGTGTTACTGTGTTTTGTACCAATCTGGGGCATGCGCAGAAGGCGCTTTTTGTCTAATGGTTATAAATGAAAATGCCAATCTCATGGTGGCGCAGTGAGATCAGCAATTTTTTCCCCCATCTATGTTCCTGTAAGTGACGTAGGCAGAGGAAGGGCAAAGAAGATGCTGGTACCCGGCGCTTCCTTCGCAAAGGGACGAAGGAGGATTCCAGGATGAAGCAGGACCCAATCCAGGAAACCTCCTGAGGTATCAACAGATCTGCCGAAGTAAAGGTGATTTTTTTTTTTTGTGTTTTTTTTATGGTTTGCGGTGTGCTTGCAGTTGTGTATATTGGGGTGTCATTCAAAATAAAATAAAAGTACTGAGCATAATCCCAAAGCAAAAAGGGAATTTTACCTTTCTTCCTACATAAATGCTAAGGAGTTTCAGCAGCTGCTACAAATCCGAGTGACTGAGGGTTTACTTTTTACAGAGAATCTTAGAACATTTTAACTTCCGCTAACTATTAACTGGCATTTTCCCCTGTACATATTATTAATATAGATTACAAAGTGATCTAACCGACACTTATATAGAACATTTCAGTTTAATGGCAAACATGTGATCGTCTAACAGCACAATTATAGAACTCCTTGTGCTTAGAGAAAGACTAATGGGTCTTTCTGCCCTCTATAAATCGTGCATATGACATGCAAATTTTCAGCTGAATGTGAATGCATGCTGGTTTTGGGTCTATATTGTCACTCACTTTGTTGCTGAATTCTTCCAGCTCCTCTCTTATGAAAACACAACCACATTTAGCATCATTTTAAGTTTAAATGAAAAGAAACCTGAACTAAGCAAAGGAGACTGCTATTGCTGGCCTAGGAGTCTGGCTGTAGAACTAATCTGTAATGAGTTGGGGCAGCCCGGTGGCCAGAGGTTCGAATCTCAGCCTGGACTCTATCTGCATGGAGTTTGCAGGTTCTCCTCATGTCTGAATGGGTTTCCTCCCACATTCCAAAAACATGCGGTTAGGTTAACTTCCCCCAAAAATTGAAGACCTATGACTATGATGGGGACATTAGATTGTGACCTCCTTCGAGGTACAGTTAGTGACATGACTATAGACTTTGTAAAGCGCTACGTAATATGTCGTTGCTATATAAATATTGTATAGTAATAATAAATAGGCCTCTTTCAGACTTGCACTTAACTGCAGTGTCGTACCTCATTGTCAACTGGGCTCCCAACTGCTTCAGTTCAATTGTATGAGAGCGGTTGGGAAACACTTTGTATATGCAGTTGCATACAGTATTGCAGTACAGTTCTTAGAAGTGACAAGAAGCTTCTGCTGCACAGTTGCTTTCCTCCCTTTGGAAGGAACCACATTACCTCTTGCGTGGTTTGCTGTTCTTAGGTGCATGGGAGCAGTTTCCTGTGCACCTAGGAGCGGTATACTATGAGGTTTGCATCTGGAAGTGTGAAATGGGCATTAATAACCTGGAACAAATATGCAAACTTTTCCCATCTGCATTTGTGTCAAAAAGCACTGTAGACGGGATCAGCATACCAGCCAGTGATAGCAACCCCCATTACATACAGCAATGTTTTTTGTTAAACTTGTTGATCCTTTTATGTTGTGATCTGAATATACAAGCTGACCATGCAGATTGCATTATTGGTGAATGAACTTAGCTATAGTGTGACCAGAGTTTTATCCCAGTAGAATGATCGTAAGAATGGTTTTACCAAACCCCTGAGGACAGGGTCTCATGTTTTTAATGATCACAGGGGAGTTGTCACATGTAAGGGAAGTGCTCCTTCCAGATCCAGTAACAAGGAATATTACAACAGATGTATTCATGCTGTTTAATATCCCAGTGGAATGTGTGCTCTGACTCCTGCATGCATGTATTCAGCTGTATTATGTTGCAGTTTGCCTTGCAGAATGTGCTCTCTAAGCCCATGGCAGCTGTCATTTGTTATTGCATGCTCCAATATTCTTCTGTATGATTCAAAGCAGCCCTGTCACCCAACAGGATTTTAGAGACTGCTAAACATTTTCAAAAATAGCATTTATAGGTATATAAATAGTGTCCGGTTCTTCAGCAGAACTCCAGCCCTACTTTCAATCTCACTCCTTTGTACAGCCTTCCTTCTTACTCTGACTTCATTGAACACAATCAACCTCTCACAGTGTGCATTAGAAGCTGCAGCAGCTCAGATGGAGCTTGCCTTTTTTCATGGATGTAGGACATCAGCATGATCTAGCTCATTCCTTTCCAGCTTTATTGTCCCTGGACCATTCCTATCATGCATTGGATTTCAGTCCTTTCAATCAGGAGGCTCTGCATCAAATATATGGCAATTCATATGTGTGTTACCTTCATCGGTTTGCAAATAATGCCTGCATAGGAACATCAACTCTTTTAGACTGGCACCCACTCATCAGAGCATTTTGATATTTGTAGAACTCCTAAAAGCCAGACTACGTTTTGCATTCGGTTTGAGGGTGTAAAGGTTTAAATCCTGCCTAAAGTATAATTCCGTCAGTAAAATGTGAAATGAGAATCCAGTTCTGTTGGGTAAAGAGCAATACTCTACTGCTCAGTGACATTGTAAGGTTTTCAGCAGTCTGAATTTTAGACTTCTGATCCATAAATATTAAGGTGCTGGTAAACTCTCTTAATATGAGTCCTAAATTGGACTATCTGCTTACTACAGTCCCCATTAACAGTCCCAGTTTTGTAATACAAATGCTCCTGTGTCTCTGATATCCTTCTGGTTTTGTGGTACCCTTCCCAAATGTCTCTCCAAAAAGGAAATATTCTAAAACTAACACCTAAAACTGTGTGGACCTCTGGGAAAACAGTATACAAGCATTGATATAAGAATTCTATTTGTAGATAGGACTTCCCAAAGTATCACAACTATGCAAATTTGAACGTCGAGTTTTAAAATCAGTTTGGAATAGAAAGCTCATTTTAATATAACAGTATAGCAAATGATAAGTTATTTATGTTATATTAATGGACAATTTTACACAAAAACAATGAACCAGATACTTCTCTAAACACTTTAAGAATCAGTCTTGCCTTTGCTTTGACATACTTGCTTTCATGCCAGTGATGTGATCTTCATGATGGTGTATCCTGTGCCAAGTATATAAATATTACGTCTTAAAGAGCAACACGGGCAAAACAGGACTGGTAAGGTGGTGCCACTGGGACAGAAAGTATATGTGAATCTTTCCAATGGGGACACAGACAATGGTAACCATGCTCCTGTTTTAATAGACTAGGGAGTGTTAGAACCACCGCTGACATCATCTTCTATTTACAATGCTAGAAGCGTATTTATTATTATTATATGGCTGAAAACTCAGCAATCCTTTACAACAAAGAAATGTCTGGACAGAAATCCCAAGGAGGACTGAACAACTACAGGGAGGAAATCAGTTCTGGGTGAACTTGTTAAAGTTGTAAATATGGCTTGTTACTAATAATATTACTAAAACATTCCTATGCAATAGGTTTATTAAAGTTCACCAGTGGATTCATACCATATATACAACTAGCACTTTTTGCCTAGAAGGTGTTTGTTTGTTGTCTCAGATTGCTTTATGGGCAACCCTGAAATCTATACATTGAGGTGTGCTTATATGTAAATAGTAACCAGCTCCTGTAATTTTTGGCTTTGATATTGTTCATATTCACACTGATGGTTTTCATTGTGTTTTTCAAGGATTTTTTGTGTGCGCATGATGCATGAGTGACCCTGCTAATTAATTTTTCGGCTAATGAAGTTTTTTTCTGCCAAGTTCCGGCCTCAGGTAACGAAGATTGACTCGGCCAACTAATGCATTTGTGGATGTGTTACAGCAAACTGCAGCTGACAAGTGTAATTCCGGCATGAAATATCTTCGTTAGTCAAGATATCACTGTATATAGCTATATTCATTTTATATTTATTAAATGTCTAAGGTATAACCCATATACCAGACTGTCCATGGACTTTATAATGAAAACAATGAATGCTCCCAATGGTCCCAATTATTGATCCATTTCTGTTGTACTAGAGCAGGGACTGACAAAGTTTTATGGCCACTAGGCCATTTATGGGGTGGACGGGAGCACACTAGGCCGGATCTGCCCTAATAGCTCTGCCCACCGCCATCAGGGAATACCCCCTGAAATGAAATCCCTCTCCTCCTTATGCATTGCGGACGAGAGGGATGTACCTTTAGGGAGCTTTTCTATTTACCGCGACGGACATATCAACGCCGGCCACAATAAATAGGAGAGCAACTGCAAGGGGGCAGCACTGGAGCTCCTGTGGCTCCTAACGCCCCTGGCAGATCCGCCGGAGCCACGGGTTGCTGGCCGGCATTAGGCCGCATCAGCCAGGGGGCGTTAGGCCGGAACGAACTACCGGCTAGGCTGTATCTGGCCTAAAGGCTGGAGTTTGCCGACCCCTGTACTAGAACATCCAGTCACAACTAGGGTTCCTTTAAAAGCTGTAAGAGGTTTCTTATTCTTTGAGACGCCTGCATAATTCTAGAATCACTTGGTAGATCCAGTTGCATGACAAAAAAATTATTTTTAGTAGTCTGTTAAGGGTGGCATTCTAACCAATACTGTGAACTTTCTTCATGTAAGAGGCTTTTCCCTTCAATGACCCCTAAATTATTAATTTTAGCTGGGCTTCCCTGAAAAGTGAAAAATATATCAAGGGTTAATGTACAGTGCTGCGTAATATGTTGGCGCTATATAAATCTTGTTTATTAATAATAATAATAATAATAATAAATAATAATAAAAGGGTTCAAAAGGGTGAGAAAGGCTGTACTAGAGAGTGGGATAATCTTTCTGTGAGTGGGCCCCAATCAGCTTCTTTGCAAAAGAGTGCAGGATTCAGTATCCCATAAGGATGCCATGACTGCAGGTGCTGGAAATGGTTGGAGTTGAGTCAGGAGGGGACATCTTTATGTCCGTCAATCTTGGAGAAATCTGTCCGTCTGTGTCTTGCAAAATATTAAGCTTAAATGTGATTGGTAAGGCAATATAGAAACAATTGAATGTGATTAGTTGAGAAATATAGGAATGCTTGAATGTAATTGGTTAGGTAATATAGGAAAGCTTGAATGTGATTGTTTAGGTATTATACTCTCTTCTTTTATTATTGAATGTTTATTTCATTTAAAGTGTTCTTAAAGCCAATGGTGGCAAGATTATACCTAAAATGTGTTCCTGAGTAATTCTTTCCAGATCTTGTACTGCTTGGAGAAAAAACAAATGTGTATACCTTCTATATGAAGTCTTTTCCCCGCTTTCTCCTTCTCACGTGTGTGACTAATAAAGTGGTTCAGACATTTACTGGAGTCAGGCTGTGAGCTGCTTCTCTGCCTGGGTGAATGTGTCAGTGAATGATATATAGACAAATAGACACATTCATATTCTGCTCTGCACATGACTCTTCTAGGTCTTGGCCTGATGTAGTCTTTTGTTGTCTTTTACCCTAACAATTGAGATCATTTATCGTCTGTAGCAGTCATTTAAATTTGCAATTGGAATGGGCAGTCAATGCATCACAAAGCCATTTTTTAACACGCTTTTGCTTTTTTTCTCAACACCACAATAACAGATCTTTGCACATTTGTCATAAATTATATGTATGTTGTCATGCCATTTAAAATGTTCCAGACTGCAATGAACAGGGAGCCACGCATTATCATTGTGCTAGCAATACTTTTTTAAATATATATATTATTATATAACGAAATACATTGGGGATAGGTTGTTAATCCGCTAAAATTATTAAGATTGTAATTAAACATTCACTGTGCCCAGCTAGTGCCTCCTGGTGCTTGGTGCAAAAAGTACATCAATTCATACATGGTAAAAAGTCAGCTTCACTATACTATCAAAATAAATGAAAACATCGACATATATCCATGCTTCACGCTGCAACCATTTGCATTCACTAACTGACATCCTTACTGATTCTAGGAATTTTTTACTTTGCTGGTAGGGCTTTTTTATCTTACGTCTAGGTGTGAAGCTAAATGTATTTCCCTGTCCCTGGCAGGCTTAATTTCAAATACTTTAACTTAATCAACTACAATTATACAGGGTTTTTTTATTATTGAAGTATAATGCCTTTTGAACAACTGTACTTATAAAACATTAATTTATCTGTGGATTTCTGTTAGCTTTCCTATTGTAACTCCTGCACTTCTATCCTTTCTTTCCTCGTGCATTAGGATCTGCCAGTATGAGCCCCGCTAATGTAAAAGTTGCATGTTCATATTCTGCTTGTTTGTGCCTATACCAGCTTTTCTCAACCATTTTAACACCTGAAATAACTTTTCAAGTTTACAGGGAATCCTTTCTAAAATTACTATATGCACAGTAATTTAGTGTAGTGGTCAATGAGAAGAATGCCTCCTACATTTGTGGCCATTGGAATGAACGTAACCCCTACAGATGCCAAAAAGATCATTGGTTTATTGGAACCCCTGGAAACCACTGGAGAATTCCTAGAGTTCCATGGAACCCTGGTTGAGAAACACTATTCTATATCTGTAATTACAGACCAGGAATAGGGAAAAATCTGCTCCTCAAAGCATGAGGTGGACGCAGGCATCTATTACTCAGAACTGGTAAATAGAATGAAATAAGCTAAAGGGCACTGTTACCATGAGAAGAAAAGGCACATGAGACACCAGAGAGGGAAGTATAATTCCTCCATTGCACAGAACTAGCTTTCAGGTTTATTTTGTTTTTTTATAGACAGTCGTTGAAGCCGTTTCACCACCAAGGGTTTTAAACAAGATTGTGTCTTCAATAGAGCTCCAAGGACTTACTTGGTTTACAGCTCTCAGTTCCTGGTCAACTGTGACCTGGGCTAAAAGATCCCCGGTGTCAACATAAAAAGTGCCTGAAATATTCCTATGATCATTTAGTGTTTTTCAGCCCCTGATAATTGTAATACGATTGAGTAAATATAGGACTTTTAAAAAATACAAATGTCTTGTGAAATAAAGTAAAAAAAAAATCTACAGAACCTTGTCTTCACTGAAAAAACCAACATACTTTAACATATGCACACCTAGGACATAAACACTTGTTGTGTAATGCATATTCAGTAATGCCAGGGGGAGAGGAACAGCCAAGTGGAGTATATTGGAGTGGATAGTGTTATAAATGAGTTTCTTGGAAAGTTCTAAAACTGGTATGTCATGTAGCGAGCATTGTCAGGAGCAGTAATCAGCAATGGCAGCCTACTCGGTTCTTTTGGCACAATGTTCCTCTTGCTTCACTTGTGACAGTGGGCAGGTTGTTGAAAAGACTAAATATCCTTATGATCAATTTCCTTTTCTTACATTTGTATTCTAATAATGAAAAGATGAAATTTGAGATAACACGTCTTTTGTGGCAGATGGATGCTCGGGGCATCGACACCAAGAACCATTTGGTGGATGTCCTCTTGTATCTGGTAATTAGCATCCAACAATTAAGTGGTCACAGTAAAGATAAGTTAGGACATTAAAAGATTTGTCAACAAAACTTGTTTGAATTCAGTTTAATTTGATACAGTAATGAAAGCAGAGATCACAAAATGATCAGAAAACAACCAAGTTCTTTTGCTTTATTTCAATTGCCCTGGCATGGTATGAAATGTGCTCCATTGCTTGTGGGGTAATACACAGTTTCTGTGACAAACTCATTAAAAAATAAGGCTTTATGGAAGCTTAAGTGTATCTTTTTTGCATTTTAATTTTCCAACAGTTCAATTAGCATTCATTTTCTTAAAAACAGGACAACATCCTGGATTTGACCAATATATATGGTGATCTATAAATCATACATATTTCCCAGTGTCTATGTTGCTTTAATTTTATTTTTTCCAACTCTGTGAGCTCTATTTATAATGCATGGAGTATGACATTCCCTCAAACATTCCCTGGTGGAAATATCCCAGGTCCATGTGTTTCAAAGGCATTAATTGATTTCCACCAGGGAATGTTTGAGGGAATGTTAGATTCCCTGTTTTATATATAGAGACCTATAGTTATTCCCCTGCTGCCCTATCTCCATGCCTTAGTTGCCTTGGAGTACATTCTGACTTCAGGGCCACCATAATGCAATACTAGGGATTTATAACCAATTGGGACAGATGTGTCATATAGGTGTAAAGCTAATGCAATGAACTTGTATATTTTCTCCAAAACTAAGGGGAATTAGTCTAGTAAGTAGTCTCTTATTAAAGAGGAAGTAAACTGAAAAATGCCCAAAACAAAAAAAAAATCCACTTGCCTTCAAAGCGCATTTGATGGATCCAGAGGTGTCTTCCATGGAGTCCTGCGTCGTCCTGGTATCAGTCTCTAAGCTGGTGTGCTGGGCACTGGCATCTGCGCATCTTCTTCTGGGATCTTCTTCCTACATCACCTGACCCAGGCGAGAGATCAGGTGATTTAGGTTGAAAAAAAACTTGCCGATCTCACTGCGCATGCGTGCATTCACATAAAGTCTCCTCCTGTGCATGCCAGAGATGCTTGGGCATGCGCAGAAGGAGCACCCAAGAGCCTTCTGGGATGCATGACGTAGGTATTACAGGAAGCTTTGTGCTTCCATTCATTCAATTAAATTAGGGGGGTGGTGCTGCACCTTTTTTTTAAAAAAAAAAATACAAACAGAATTTTTACCTTACATAAAACGGTTGTCTACCCTTTTAGGTAAAGTGAAATTTAAATGGCTGCCTGTATGTATGAGTGGGTAAATAGAAATTATATCTCTATACTGAAATGTTTACTTAAGTGTTTCTCAACCAGTTTGCAAGGGGTTCCTCGAGCAGTGAGCAGTTTATGCCTCTCAGATCAGTTTATTAGTAATTATAGCCGGGATTCCCTGAAGACCTAAAAGTTATTTTTAGGGTTCCCCAAGAAAGGCTGGTCTATCTGAAGTTCTTACGGAAGAAAACACCTAGCTGTGTTTCTTTGCCTTTAAAAAAAAATATTAAGTTTAGTGTCCTCCATAGTCTGTCTTAACTAGGCCTAAGGCTTTGTTCACACTTGCCATGAAGTTGCTGTGCACTTACCACTTCCCCATTCCATGGAACCGATGCATCTGGGTAGAGGCTACATGTAGCTTTTCCTGCAGGCAGCCCCATAGAGAATACATAGGGATGGCAGTGCCACCACCAGCTGTCAAATGTGTAGCTGTGTGAGTGCCCGAGCCACATGGGATCCTTTGGGGAGCCTTGTAGGACTGCTTGATCCCAAAGCAGAGCTGAACCCAGCAGGGAACTCAAGGGCCCAGCCAAAACCCCGAGTATTGGACAGAAAGAAGTATGCATGTTGTAGGATAAAGAAAGGTAAATGTTTTTTTTTTTTTAAAAAGAGCAGTACAGGTTAACAGCTGAATTCCCTCATTACCCATTTTTTAGGGACAGATTACTATGTATTTTTTTTTTTTTTTATGATTACCGCATTTGGAACAGAGTTTGCTTTTCGTGGTTTATAACTATACATGCACTTTGTTGGCTGCTGTGTTGTGAAATCCTGGGAAGCAGAAAACTGGTGCAATTAAGATCTGTTTCTTGCTACAGGCCTAAATCGTTTTTTTTATTTCCAATCCAAAAAGGAAAGGTAAATAGTTTAGCGGTGCGTAATTACTGTGTTTTGTATTATACCTGGCATATTTGTCCTATTTAGCTGATACTGCATTCATTACATTTCTTTCCTGTGGAAGATCTGCCAGCTTCTTTTCTTTACATTTTTCCATGTCACAAAATGTAAAAATTATTTCATCAGTCTATCGCCTAAATCCCCATTGTCTGCTTTCTACCCTGGCTGATGTTAATGTCATGTGAATTGCTGTCAATGTAAAGGACGGTCAAACTTGTGATTTATTCACCCCAATGGAAAGGCCAAAATAAAATGTCACCACCAAGGACATTTCTATGTATACTATCTTGTTAGAATAGAAAGAAAATTGTAAATAGGCATTGGTGCCCAGTAATGATAAACAAGTATGATGGTCAATGGTATACAAGTTAAAAAAGATTAAAGAAGTTACAGTTTACATTTCACATCTGTGCACATTACCAGATTCGCAAATTGCTTTAAATGCTCCTTGTTAAAAAGAGAAAATTATGCTTTGCGACCTAAGCTCAGACAGGAAATATTACATCCATGCTTAAGGTTTCATGTCAGTGGTGACTGCACAAAGTCATGTTTTTAATCAGAGGAAAATTGTCTTTGTCATTATGCTTGTAGTACAAAAAAAAGACCAGCAAGGTTACATCATCTCTAGGGATGGATACAGAAAAGTACTTAATCCTTTGAAAATGTTCATGTTTTATTGTCACAGAACTACGAATGAAAGTGTAACACCCGTATCTTTTATTATAACCAAGAAATAATCACCTTGTTGTATGTGACTATTTGCTATTATATATAGTGTTTCTGCAAAACATTGCTACTCCTCTTGTAGCCATTTGCTAGGCCAGGGAACTGCCACACTGTCTATTAATATATTACTTTTAAAAAAAAAAAATTGTGAACATATGTACAATATATAGCTCAGGTACCGACATTACCATTACTGTTTGATGATATAGTTTTTGAGCTCCAGCTTTTTTGAGAAAAGGAGTGGAAGGGAGCACAGGCAAGGTGAGTGAGTATGTATGTGTGTGTAT
>NC_092862.1:25774075-25775215 GCF_032062135.1 Pyxicephalus adspersus
AGAGCTGCTAAGCTCATTTTATAACCTTTGGGAATGGCATTTTGTAATACACTGGTTTGGAAACAAGCATATTGTGAACATTTGATTTTTGACAGTCATCCATTTCAGGAAGCTGCAGATTGTTGCTAGACAAGCAGATCATTAAAGGTTGTGTTATCTACAGTTTTCATCAACAGAGTCTGCTAATTGTCTATTTTCTGACTTTAGTTACTGCACCAACCTCCTAATTAGATCTGGAATGTTATAAATGTGATTAGCGGGTAGCATTAGGGCTTATTATATATCATCAAGCTTTGTTGTTGTTCTGAGTGCATGTTTACAGCAAATGTTGGCTGTCACTTTTCACAAAATAATTCTTCTTTGCAGCTGAATTACCTCCTCCATACACAGCCATTGCCAGCCCAGATGCCAATGGAGTTCCTGTAATAAATTGCCGTGTGTGCCAATCTCTTATTAATTTGGATGGAAAGCTTCATCAGCATGTCGTGAAATGCACAGTCTGCAATGAGGCCACGGTAAAAAGAATATTTCATATATTCCTCACATTCATTTGGGAATACCTGGGGAGTTGTTTTCTCAAAGTGTGAAACTGAAAATTACATAATAAATCATTTAGAATATGTATTGTAATTTATAACTTTAATATCCAGTAAGTGTGACTAATAAAGACTAATCCCCGATCTTTCAATTGTACAATTAGAAAAGTAAGGGCCAAGTCAGGGCAGCTTTGCAAATTGCTGCTCAGAATCTCTAATGCTAAAAAATATATCGATTTTAATCACAAGAATTGCTATTTACAATAGAACTGAAAAGTGATTTGTAGCCAAGCCTAGCAATTATAGATAAGTCCACAGTATGGATTTAACTCACAGGTGTCAAACTCAAATACACAGTGGGCCAAAATTAAAAACTTAGTCAAAATCACGGGCCAAACTTGAAACTGAAATAGCACTGCTACTACAATTTCCTGTATCAAGAAAACAGTCCAATGCGGGGCCTAATGTTATGAGTGGCTGGAACTCCCTCTTCACTGAAATAGCACCGCTACTACCCTGTTTCCCCGATGATAAGACACTGTCTTATTTTTTTTGGAAGGCCAAAATATGCTCTAGGGCTTATTTTCAGGGGGATGCCTTATTT
>NC_092862.1:25776806-25791591 GCF_032062135.1 Pyxicephalus adspersus
ATCTAATCTATCTATCATCTTTTACAAGCATTGTGTTGGGACAAGAGTCTAGAGTCAGAGTGTGTGTGTCTGATATTTTTTCAGTGCATACTAAAGCAATAAGGAAAAGAGCCCCTAATGTGAAGGTGTATTCTCTCCAGGATTCTCAAAGATTCTACAGTTAGTTCTGAACTGCTCAGAAACACCTGCTTTCCAAAAAAAGATTATCTGTCAATATTCCACAAAATCCAGCATTGGTTTAAGGTAACGTCACCTTTATGATTAAAGTGTATCTCTAGGGAAAACGTTATTATTTTGGTTAGAATAAGAATGCGTTACTGCCCCTGTCAAGTTAGGGTTGATTTCTGTGTCCTGATTGGGGAGGATTTAGTTCACTATTTGTACTGGTGACCATTGTCACTGTTAATCAAAGTGAGGGGAAAGGCAAAATTTTTGATTTGCCTCCAGACAACTGTCTGAAATGGGAATTCATTTCACTTTGGTAGATTTTCAACTTCTTTTTTCACCTTTGGGACAAAAATGAAGGTATGTTTACCCCAGTAGTAAACTGGCAGCAGCAAATACATTGACAGGGATTTTAACTCTGTACTAGTCTTTTTAAACCAAATAAAGTGTTGGCTATACATACACTTTAAGCCCTTTTTGGGTGAAATTTTCTCTTGTTCACTTTTTCAAGCGCGAATTTATGAAAATCCCCAGGTTAAGCCTTGAATACGTCTTGTGTTAGGCAACAATTAATGCTGAGTTTTGTAAATGAGACACTTTCTTGGCTAACTTATTAAAGATGAAAGCTTTCGCGAAGACTCTGATCCCTTCCTCAGGCTTCAACAAGGGATCTAAGTCATCCTGCAAACTTTCATCTTTAATAACTTAAGTTGGTCATTTAAAGAGTGTCACTGTCACGCCAAACTTTCTGATTCACTTTCAGACTGACCACTCTGAAAGCAGCTGTAGTTGTGAACCTTTATCTTCTATGTACAATATAAAGGGTAACTCAGTGGGTAGACAGGTATCCAAGGTGTATTTAAGATTTTCAAATGGGAAAAATGAATGAATAAATGCTGATGTAATTTGGAAACTGTGTATATCATTATTATTAATTTCAGAGTATATAAAGACCTGTGTACTAGACGTGAAAGCTGTCTGCTCACCCTGTAATAACTAAAAATAATATAACTGCATTAGAAGCTTCAATTAAACCAATATGGTTTAGATGTGTATATAATGTATGTATGTATGTATATGTGTGTGTGTGTGTATATATATATATATATATATATATATATATATATATAAAAACACGTGTAAAAAAAAATGCATGATTTTTGCGCTAGTATTAAAGCTTACGGTGGTAACACCTACAAAAAGTGAACCATTAGATGTTAATTTAGCTTTTTGTGCATTTAAACTATTTATAGAAATGATTGCTTTATAATGAGCAAAATGCTTTGTCTACTCTGTCTACTCTATAGCTATGTATAAACTAGGTACAAAAATATAAACTGATAATAATATAAGCTTATCTTTATAGCAGACGTATTATTAATCTGGGCCCTGTATTACTGATACCTGAAGAACAGCCAGCCCAGCCTTCCCTCCCGGTTCAGCCAGAAGGTACCCGAGTAGTTTGTGGTCACTGCGGAAACACTTTTCTGGTAAGTTTCTAATGTACATGTCACCCATGTATGTACAACTGGACATTTTATTCCTAAAAAAAAAGTTATTTGGGGTAATATATACACATGAAATACTGTTTTCTATTTGTTTATGTATGTATGTATATATATGTACATATATGTAAATATATGTAAAAAAAAAAATATATATGTTACGTAATCCATAGCAGGCATGTCCCCTATTTTTTGGGAAAAAATCTCATGTTTATACAGTGAGGCAGCACAAAGAGTAGTTATGGTGTGTAAGCAGTAACCCTTAGCACCAACTAGGCTATAGTATACTATATTTCAATGAGAGGTGGTTCTTGTAGAATTATGGCACAATCAATACTAATAATATCGTCATATTAAATAAACCTGTTTACTTTGATCAAACAATAGGTTCCCCCATTTTGCAAACGTTAACAAATTCAACTGGAAAATTTTGATCAATTTTTAGGTTTAAAACAAATTGAAAAATGAATGAAAAAAAATTTTTTTTAGGAGAATATGGTAAGTGATAACCTCTTATCCTTTGTTAAATTATGTTACTGTTCTTTAGAATTGGTTTTTCATTTTTGTAAATGTATTGTTTTTATATCTAGACCCCTGTTATGCATTCCTGAGGAAGCAGCCTAGTTCTGTGAAACGCGTTGAATATTTTCTCTCAATGAAGGTCTCTCTCTTTGGGATTATTCCTTTCACAATAACGACAAGGAGTCTAAAATTATTAGGGAAAGGGATGCGCAGAAGGGGCTTTCCCTGTGCTCTGCCGATCTCACGCAAGCGCAGTGCAAGATTGATTGATTGACGTAAGCCGAAGCAAGAAAAACAGGCGAGGATTGTGGCGCAGGCTGGATGCTAACCATGGCAATGAAAAAAGAATCTGTGCCATGGGACCAAAGAGAACCTAATCATGGAAAGATTGAGGACTCTGCAGAAGTAAAGAAGTGTCTTTTTTTTTTTCTAAATGAAAGTTTCGCTTTACAGCGTTTCTAACCCCATCACAACGCTATCAAATTAAAAAAAAATGTCTTGTAGTTTTACTTCAAGATGTAAAAGATGTTTTCAGTAAAGGAGGATTATGTGTGTGGATGTGCTTGTGTTGCGTAGATTGGATAAGTGCCCTCACATGAGTATATAGTGATGCTGTTTGTCATTGCTTAGAGCCTGTGTTACGTCAACCAGTGCCTGACCTAATTTCACCAAAGCCTGGGAAATACGTTGTTTTGGGAATACCAGTATGCAGTCCATTTACTTGATGCCAGACAAACGTCATATATCAATGTTTAATAACATCCGAGTGGGATGTCTGTGTCTATATTCTGCTTATGACGTTGAGATAACACTAAATCAACATTGTTGCTAACCAGCTCTTCTTTCTCTCTTGCAGTGGATGGAACTGAGATTCAACACATTGGCAAAGTGCCCACATTGCAAGAAAATGTAAGTTTCTTATATTGAGGATTGCAGAACTCCAGGCGAATGCCTTAAACTGACTTTTAACTTACTTTTAACTTACTTATGCATTCCTTTTGAAATTCATAACTTCATTTTCACGTCAAATGTTCTAATTACCCAAAGTAGTATAGCAGCACTCAGGCTGCTTCAGGAATGAGAGCAATTGGAAACAGTGAACATATCTGAATAAAATATACTAAACTATACTAATAAACTATACTAATATACTAACATCTAGAAATACCCACTATAAATCTCCTGATAGTAGGGGACAACGGTTGTCACAACTGCACGCAACATCCATAACGTAGCAAACATCAGTTACCCAGTTCCACCATTGGACCTTAATGCTATATGAACTGATAAAAATTCTTTTAGTATTTTTTCTGTTTACATGTATTGTTTTATATAAATAAATTGGTTTTAACTGTACAGACTTTGAAAGTACTACTTTGAAGCTTTCTTGTTAAAAAAAAAAAAAAATCTATTTACCTATTGATTCTTGGAACGTGGCTTTGTATCTATGGTAAAGATAGGGGCTTTTTCTTATTCTTGTACATAGTGTTACGGTTGTGTTTATAGGACTGGTCTGTGTGAACAGCAGAGTTATAGGGAGGATTGGTGTTTTGGTGCCAGCAGGGGCTCTTGTAAAGTTTGTTGATACAGGGACGGTCAGTGTTAGGGATGGGGTTATAGATTTAGTAGTATAGGGAAAACTGTATATGCAGTGCTGAAAACTAACAGGAAATAGCCAACTTTTGTTAAACTTTACCTAAAAGTGGGAAAAAAAATCCAGATGAAAAGCAGAAGATGGGTCAGTCACACCCTTCATAAGTGCTGTCCCCTTGCTTATTATACCTGCCAGCCATGCATTACATCAGAGTTCAGAAAACCAGATCCCCATTGCTTGACATCTAAAAATTCAGTAGGTGATTCTGCCCACTTGTATTTTGGATGGTGTTGCTGTTTAAAGTGGAACTCTGATTCACAAATAATGGGCACAATGACAAAGTGTTGTTCTGCCTAAAGGGAATTGCCAACGCTGAACTGAGGAATAGACATCACTGATATCTGGAGAAGGGTAAGTAAAAATTGGAAACATTCCAGAGGGTGGGGAAATGTAAAACAATAAAAAAAAACTGGAGTTCTATTTTAGGCTCACCAGCATTACCTTTTATATGGAAGCTAAAAAATGCAAAAATGGTTGCAATCCTAGCAATGAATGCAGATGCTAGAAAGCACTTACACAGACATATAAAATTGTTTTTCTTGATAAACTCCACCAGATTATATTTCCCCTAATAGGGAAACAGAGCTGAGAGCAGAGAATGTTCCCCTGTACACATTCCATTAGAAAAGCCCAGTCACATCGTAGTCATGTGAACATTCATACCATTAACTGATCACATAGTGGGTATAGTCATATGCCATGTGTTTCCTTATTTTCCTACTTATGTAGGCCAAGCATGCTGAAATCCCACACCGCAGATTGTATAGTAGAGCAGTAGAGTTGTAAAAATAGTTAAAACGCACAAGGTATATTATAAAGTGGGTTTTGTTTCAAATGCTTTTTTAAAATATATGTAAACCCTAAAAGTTGAAAATAAGAACAATAAAAAGACACCACTGTGCAGGAGCCCTGTGTCAAGAAATGTCTTCAAAAAATAAATATACCATGCCTCTGTGTGCTAGAAGTTAGTAATAAGTAGCTAGTAATAACGGACACAGAGCAGGTATTAAACACACCCTACAATCACCTAGTCTAAGAGAAATGTCTGCTAATTATCACCTCCTGGTGCTACTTGATCAATGCATTAAATCGATGCTTTATGACCAGTAAAGAGAACTTTCTACTTTGTCCTTTAGCTGTATTAAATTTAATTATTATGGGTACCACTCGTTTCAGTGAGTTCTGTCCCTGTCCACCAGATCTGCTATTTCTTTCTGACACATACTTTTCTAATATAAACGCCGGCTCTGAATGCATAAACAAGTAGGCACTGTTACCTGTTTCACCATCAGGTAACCCACCCTAAGAAATTAATAAAGCAGTTGCTGAAATATATGACTAGAGATATGAACTGGTTGCAGAAATCTGTATGGTAATTGATACGGGGCCACTTCTAATGGATCCTTGAATGTCTGGCCCACATTTTAATGGATGTACTTTGCTGAGTCCATGCACAATCTGGCACTTCCATCTTGGATCACTGGACTTAGAGCTTAGCTGGCTCCCTTTAGTTACAAGTCTTTGCCTGTGATATATTTAAGTATTTATACACAAAAATAAATGATACAGGTGTAAAGTGTTGGCACGTAGAGATGCCAAAGGCAGCTATAAAAAGCCTGCAAATATGTTTGAATGCTGGACTGTCCATCTGTAATCTTGCTGCCAAGTTCTGCCCCACTCAGTCTTAATGACCAGTCACTAAGAGGGCTCCCTCACTGCCTATCTAAAAGCAGGAAGGCAAGCCTTGGCACTAACAAAAATTTTGGACATTTGTCATAACAGCCTGGTATTTTGTTATATTTACAAGCTTTTAAAGTCCTGTGTCAACATTTGTTTTTAAGTAGGTTTTGCATTCCCAGTCACATGTATGCGAATAAAAAACCCATCTGAATCATTTAAACTGATTAATATTGGTCATTGAATTCTGAATGGGCTCAAGCTGATGTCTTTTATAGAAGCCCATTGACACTGGCCCTAAAGACATTTTTGGACACAAATCTAACAATTGGACAAAGGCAAACAGAACAATTGACTGTGTATCTCTGAGTGATGCTTGTTACTTGGGTGATGATAAAATTATTTTCTTTTCTATTTGGTTTTTCCCTCAGATCATCTGTAGGAAGTGCACTTCCCCGCCGACGCTGTTGTGCTTATATTACAATGGGAATGATCTGCATTTTTATTGGTGTTGGCCTAACTGTAAGTCACTTACCATTTATTTTCCATTCTCGGGGACTTGTGTCTTGTAAATTTGCAGTTCGTTAGAACCATTGTGAGCACCCGCACAATCTATTGCAATAAATTCTAACTACCAATTAGAACTTAGTAAAAGTTATGCATAGAAACTCAAAATATGATTTTGGCTTTGGAATTGGTATTAGGAAAATGAATGTGATTAAACTTTTTACATAGTTATTTAGGTTGAAGAAAGACAAATTATCTCTAAACAAGGCAAATCTTTAAAAGGTGGCTGTAGCCAAGCCTTAGGCTATGTACACTTGTGCAATAATTATCGTTGGAAAGGATCGTGAAAGACTACATGATGCAGGAACGAGTGCTATACATACAGCACCGCTCTGCTCTATGGAGAGGGGAGGGGGAGAACGATGGAGCGGCACCCCGTTGCGCTCTCTTCCCTTCACATTCATTATGATTGTTCACCGCCCATCGTCTGTGGATCCGCCAGGACGGTCGTTTGGACGATGGACAATGAGTGCTCTAGACACGCCAGATTCTCGTCCGATATCGTCCCTAAACCGAATATCGGGTGAGAATAATTGCACGTGTGTACAAAGCCTTAGAAGGCACTATGACCAGTTCTCTAAATGTAGCCATATACATATTGAATAATGATTTATCTGGGTTAGAGCAATCCCGTACCAGTAACTTGGCATTGATTAAATTAAATAAAGCAGTACCAAACCCGTGATACTTGCCTGTCCCCATCCCATTGCAGGGTGCTGTCATCTTCTACCTTCTTATTTTCCCAAATATGATCTTGAGACATCTTGATAGGCTGGGCCGGGATGACATTCAGTCATTCCCGGCACATGCAGGGAAAGCTGGGATTGCTGGGTATTCTGGAAACCAACCCATGCACAGCTCAGCTTTTTTGACCATTTCCTGGAGTGATCAGGCTGGTAGAAGGGATTTTTGCAGAATGGACATTGCCTGTCTCTTTTTGCAATAAAGACCAGCATTTTTCAAAGTGAAACTCTAGTTTCCCTTTAACTGATGCAACCCCAATCCTATCTTGCATTTTGCAAATGACTGAGAATACCATCAAATAGTCATAACCAT
This sequence comes from Pyxicephalus adspersus, assembly GCF_032062135.1. NCBI lineage: Eukaryota > Metazoa > Chordata > Amphibia > Anura > Pyxicephalidae > Pyxicephalus > Pyxicephalus adspersus. The sequence continues at coordinate 25,783,953 of NC_092862.1, forward strand.
TAACAACCATTTAACACCAATTGTTTAAAGGAGTTTTTTCATTGTCTACTCTAATTGTACATATTACACTATATGCAATCACCATCAGAAACGAATGACCTCTCTAAATCAATTGACCAGCAACTTTAAATCAATATACATTAGTTGTATCAAATTACTGATTGATCATGTGGCTACAAATATAATTAAAAGTCATCTTTTTATTGTTGTGTGTCTACTGGAGAGGGTGTCACGAGTATAGGAAAATTATGGGACCATGTATTGCCAGGTGATAAGGGGGGGGGGGGATTCTAAATATTTAGTATTTGCAGAACAACTCTGAAGGCTCCCAGAGAGAAAAGTTGAAGATATTTGTGTACTTTTTTTTTATTTTTTTAATTTAAAATAAATTTTATTACAATAGATGCAGATGTTGAAGTTAAAATAAATGCAAATACTACGGCTGTTAATGTCAAATTATTCTCTGTTCTTTCCCAGGTTGGCACGCAAGATTTTGCCAGGCATTTCCGAGCAACATATGTTTCCTGGGCAGTTGCCTATCTTTTAGGATTAGTTTGTCTTATTCGGGCCTGTTACTGGGGAGCCATAAAAGTTAGCTATCCAGAGCATACCTTTGCATAGATCTGTCTATAATTGAACAATATAGTGTATTATTTATGGTTAATATTTCTGGGTATTAGAGTTCTTAATAACCCTGTGGCTGAATTTACTACAGAATAGTACACTGAAGAACTCTTCAGCCACTAAAATGCTTCTTGGAAATGCCCACCCCTAGCCTTCAGATAGTGATGGTAGCCCAGCACTGCTGTACTTCTGGAATGAGTTGCAAACTACTGCAGTTTGTGTTCTTCGGGTATAACCGCTTGGGGAATCAAAGATGTAATTTGTGACTTAGTAACAAGGAGGTGCAGCCCTGCTGACAGTTGTGCAGGGGTTGGACGTTTCCAGTAATATTCAGGGTTGGACACACTCAGAGGTTTCAACTTATCCTGCTATGCAGCAGGACATGACGAGATCCCGGTCCAGTGTGCTTAATTCTGTGTAATCTATCCATAGTCATTGGGGGAGGGGTAATATTTGGTAAATGATATGTGCTGAATACTCATTGCACTACATAATATGCAAATTAGTTGTCTTTGCTGCTAGATCTCTCTGCTCAGAATATCCTAGCTTTATTTACATGTTCAGACATCTGTCATTTTGCATTGTTAAACATGTCCAGGGGGCTATACTGCAATTGTGCTTTTTTGTCCTATTTTCTGTTTTCATTGTGCCATTTTTTTTTACTGTCAGTCAATCCTGCTGTTTTTACTTGACTAAATCACATTTTAGCAGCTTGCATTAAAGGTGCATTGACATGGGCACCGCTTAAATCAAAAAACGGCTGCAATTGTTGAAGGAAACCTGTGCCGAAAGAAATTTGTAGGTTGTCATTGCCAACTTCTTCTGAAAATGCTTGCTGCCTGGTATCCTGCTGACCCAACACTTTCTGGCCTCTGAACCAAACCACAGTATTCTGATCAGGGGTTGTGACATCACTTGCTGCATGCTTTGTTCAGAACTGTGACCTAAACCAAGGAACCTTTTAGAAGGAGGTTGTCAGTGGACATCCCCATGTTTCTGCCTGTACAGGTTTTCTTAAAAGTATGAAATTCAGGATATTCACAAACATGCAGGGTTAGAAATAAACCTAAACAATGTAAATTTTAGGTATTTTCTCCTAATAGTCAGATACTGTGTTAAATCTGTAATAGAGAATTAAGTTTACAATCACATTTCTACACTGGATAGTAATATTACAACTCAATCATTTCTATTACCAGATATAAGGTAGGAATTATTAATAGTGACTTTGATAAACTTTTTTCAAAAATGCTAACCTAAAACTAATATATATATATTGGTGTCACTGCCCTTTATGAAGCACAGCTGCCCATTTACAGATTTTAAAATACTATGAATAAATTTGAAAAATTGACAAATTTGTACAAATGCGTTATAGGACGCTTTATCTTTGCTCTTGAAGGAAAAAGTAAATATGGTCTCTTCATTTCCAAGCAACATTCTCTCCCGCACTGCTCTGTTCACCCACTAGGGCCATGGTCCTAGTGGGTGTAAGGTTTTGTTGGATCCTACATAGGGCTATGGCCTTTTCCTGCTTCCATGTGACAATTCTGCGCCAATTATGAGGCACCAGGCACCGCCAAATGGAAGAATACAAATAGTCCAGATGCCTGCACCTACACTTAATATGCAGATTTTTTTTTTTAGGTTGGTGACTTACCAGGTATTATAAAAAGCTTTCATGTTACTTTCTTACCGTATTCCTTTTAAGCGGGAGAGGCATTACCATTTAATTAGGAAAGGCCATGATAGCCTGACTTCTCCTTAGACAATATGTGACATACCTATTTTATCTATTTTCATTATTGATCCCTGCAAAATATAAAAAAAAAGGTTTTACTGTGATCCTGAATTGCTACAAAAAAATAACCCTCCAAGGACAGTCATAAACACAATGCACCTTTACATATGAAGCAATACTCATTTACTTGTCATACATCTTGTCTGTGAACATTTGGCTCCATTGCAGTGGAACATGGTCTTTCATGAAGAACATCTTCTATATAACCATATCCGTGTTCATGTATGATATTAAATGTCCATACTTTGGGAATGGGGAGGGGAAACCAAACATGCGCTGTCTATGCCCTTAACTGCAGTGGGATAATTTGTTGTTGGTTCCCTTATACCTTTGCTGCAGCTGGAATCTGCTTACCTGTGAAGTGTCAATTATTTGATATTGTTTTTTTTCTACCAATAAGAAAAGCCATTCTCAATTACTGGAATGTACCGATAAGAATTTGTATGATTTCCTAATAGGGGGTTTGGGGAAGTTTCTTTTATGTTATTTTTGTTGTGTAGTGCCGGATACCCTATACAGGTTTTTGGTAATAGCAGGTGGGTGGGTGGGGGTGATCACAGTTTGTGCATCTGGATACCAGCGGAGGTAGACATATTGTGATACAGAAATATTTTTGACAGAGGAACCTTTTGGACTTCTTTCTTCTGACTGATTTTGGAGATTTCTGACTGCAAAATCCTATTTGCCAATTGAACAACTTTGCCCATGTAGTTCCTCACTTGGAGGTTCTTGAGGTAAAGAATAACTGTTTCCGATACATGTTATGTTGTAAGACGGGGCATCAAAGTACGTAGTCTTCATTACCATCTTGAAGACGCTAAATAATTATTTCAAAAATTATTTTTTTTAATTCATTTTCATGGGGGGCTCAAAATGTACACAATTTACTTTATACCATTACATTTTCACATGTTTATATTGGCAATACTACATTCCCATTAATTTAAGCTGCTGGTCAGGAGTTCTGACCACCACCAAGGGGAGGTCAGGATTTTGAAGCAAACTACTCCTGAGTCTCACTGGGTGAAGGTCATGTTAGATCTGTGGGTACTTTTTAAATAAGTCATATTAGGTTCAGGGTTACCTTATTTTTACAATTTTCTTATGTTATGTTGTGGGTACCCTAGTCCTACATGGCAGTGTTAAGATTTTGAACATGAATTTGAGCAGAGAGGAAACAAAAAGTCCGAAATAACAAAAAGGAGTTATATCTTTATTGCAGAGCTGGTTCCTCATAAAGGTAGTTTACAATAAAAAGAAGAGTTTTGACTGAATAAAAGTTATGCTGTCTTGAATGTTATTTCAGTGCACATATATCTGCCTCCATGTTGTCTAGACAGGTGCACTTTATACCTTACTTATATCCTGGCCAAAACCAAGAATCATATGCAGTATTACAGCCTGTGATTTTTCTTGAACATTAGAAAACCAGTGTGCAGATTCTGTATTATGCTTATGTACGTGGAGTCACACATATTCCGTTCAAGAGCCATAGTGTAACATTTAGAATTTGCAGAAACTATATACTATGTATGTGGTTGTTTCACTCAATCTAGCCATTTAATCTGGATAGCAAAATACAAAGAATTATGATCATTTGGCCATTTATTGAGGGTGCCAGAGCACAACAATTGTATTTCCTATAATATGTTACTTGTTTGTATAATAAATGTACATTACTATTAGCCTGTTTAGGATTATCTTGTATCTTTTAAAATACTATAAATAAAGGTTATTATAGAAATTGTGTGTTTTATGATGATTTATATGTTAATATTTGTATTTCTAGCTGTTACAAGCAGGAGTCATCTTTCTTTTTTCAAAGATCAAATGAGCAGAGCATTCCAGTTCTAAAGCCTTAATCTATTCTAATGTTTTTCACAAGGGCCCCAGGCAGTTTTATAAATAGTGTTATGAATGGCCCTGGATCACTCATGTGTAATCAGGTTCATTGCTTTACTTCTTCTCCACTGCAAGATATCTTCAGCCTTCATTTAACTGGAAAATTGAGAAAAAACTGTGAGTGAGGAGCTTATTGATTCAGCATCAACACACGCTTTTTTTTAGTGTGCCCATGCAAAGACAGTAGTTCTGACCTTACTATGCCAGTGCATAAATCAGGAATGCCTGGTCCCGAGAAGAGGTTAAGAGAAAAGAGTACACACCGCAGCATTGTATGATGGCCTAAAAACACCATTGAAAGGGAAATATAAAAAACACATGGGGGCCACATAGTAAGGGAGGTGAATGCTCAGATGGGCAGGAGACTAAGCTAACTGCTTAAAAAACTATGGGCGAACCCAAAAGTAATAAACATCTATAAGCAAAAAATGTTAAGTGGTTTAGATGCACAGTGTGGTTGGAAGCATTAAGGAATATGTAGCAAGTAATACAAGTTTTAATTGCTGGCAATGAATCAAGAACAAATAAATATTGTCTTTCACAAAAGCATTCAGAGGATCTGCTAACAGCAGAAGACAAAGGAACATTGACCCTTTCAATGCATTTGATAAAAGTCTACAAGCCGAGGACAAGCACAGCATTGAGTGTCATCTCCTGGCACCAACAGCAGACCTCTAGTTTCTTTGCACCTTTCCTCAGGTCACACTCTACCCAGACCACTTTACTTTTCCTCCATAGCTATACAGCATTTTTCACGGACTGGCCCCTTTTAATCATGCATAGGAGGGCCCTCTTTCGAGATACTGCACCAAACCTAGGGCTTGGTCTACACGGATGTTTTCCCCAGTGTATAACCTGAGGCTTTAAAAGCCCATGTTTGAAATTCCAGTGAGCTAATCCAGGACGTTTCCTTAAGGCACAATGATGAGCGTTATCTATAACGTTGCTTGCAACGTTTAAAAAATTAAAACGCGGGGTTAACACTGAAAGACGCCCAAAATTGCGGGTAAACGCTTCTATTGATTGCAAAGGTGCTTTTTCCCGCGTTTATAGGCACTTGAAACAAAAACGCAGTGAAAACCCGGCATAGATGTATTAAAGGCAAGCTTTAAAACGCTAATAAAAGTGCGTATGAATGCAGTAGGAACGTTTTCTTGCATTTTTAAAAACGTCCATGTAGACTCGGCCTAAAACATTTTACAGTGCAGGCTCCATATAGTGGCCTTGCATGCTTGCCTTTTCAAAGGCCCACAATATGTATTTCAGATATGGGTGATATGAGTGGATTCATCAAAATTTCTGATTTGGAAGCTGAGGTGGTCACTATTTCCTCATTGTTTGGATTACTTTTGCCATGGACCTGGACTAATCAAAGGAATTATGTCAGGATAAAAAAACTATAAAACAGCTTTGTTTCATTTTTTTGGTGATTTACTGACCTATAAAAAGTTTGTCTATTATATTGTTCGGTGTCAAAGGATGATGATGACGGCAACAACTGTGTAGCATGCGTCATCATAACTGGAGTTAGTAATACCATGTCTCATATCTCTGCCCTGACAGGATCCTATAAAGTGCATGTTCCAATCTAAATCCCAAACTGCACTACAGTTGTGAGCTGCACCCAGACACCAGTATTTGCATAACTGCACAGACAAGAATTTCCTAGAAATACGCATTGGTGGCTGCTATTGTTTACTTTGATCAATGGGCTCTCCTCCTCCTTGACATTACAGCTTTTGTTATATCAAAGATGTTATCTCCTGTGGCCACTTTCCATCGGCATGCATGGGCAGTTTTTATCACTGGAAATGATCTTTCATGATCATTTCTAAAAACCAAGAGTGAGAGATGATCGAACGAGTGCTGTACACACCTCGCTGTGCTCTACTTCATTGACTTGTACAGCGGTTGGTCATGGATCCATGACACATGTCAGATTCTTGCCTGAGACTAGCACAAAAGACATTTGTAAATGTAAGTTTCCTGATGATGGACTATGCCTGTGGAAGGCCTATGGTAATCCTGACACCAGTGACAAAATAATTTACAGACCATTCACTCTACATCCAAATACACATGTTGGCCTTTTATTGTTAGTGGTACACCAACGTACATTCACAACCCATCTGTTTGGCAGCATCCCACAAGATATTATGCTACCATGCAAAAACTGGAGCAGGCTAATGCATTGGTAGTCCAATCAGCTGACATAAAGACATCATAGCATCAAATAATATATATACCAAAAAAACTTTTTAATGTGCATTACCCTATTTCTCAGGGACTCTGGCAGACGTGTGTGTTGCAATGCAGCGTTGACTTCTGAGTGATGTAGTCCGTGTGTTCATTCCCCTTAGATTATAGGCTACTACACGTGAAAGAAGAGATTTGGGGTGATATTATTTCTGCCTTTAGTAATGACATTACCATATAAGTAGATTTGGGGTGATATTATTTTCTGATTGAGTTTGCAGCAACAAATGGTGGAAACAATCTGGGAATATGATAACCGCAGGCACAGGCTCTCTGTGATTGGCTGGCCTCCTGCTCACCTCGCTTTCCTATTGGCTGGGGCTACACATGCACTTGACAGAGAAGTGGATCTCTCGTGCTGAGGCCAAAGCACTGTCATGGCTGCCGGGACGGGAGCGGGTTTGTTTGCCCTCCAGCAGTGTAAAGGTAAAGTATTTTCCACACTTTTCTTGCTATTTTCGGGCCTAGCTATTGGAAGCTGTGACTTTATATAATGTATACACGGTTCTGTACACCGAGAGAGGGCTGCCGCCAATTTCTGTCAGGGAGCCCGTACTTGTTTATGCTGCGCGGTAATTTATCCCTCAGCCGGGCTGCACTGCGCAGAGGTGGCGGTGGCCTCACTCACAGCTGATCGCTCCGGCCTCTGAGAAACGGCAGCTTCTAGCTCTGCACCAATCGTGGCTCGAGCTTGAATTAGCTGCCTGACACTTGGGCTGTGATTGGCTAACATTCCGAGAGGGCGGGGCCTGAGAATTCTTGGAGCATAAAGAATTAGTGAGGTGTCATCCTGATAACGGATCTTCAGCGGATTTCCTACCGTGTCTTGTCTCCTAATGGTGCCTGTGGCTGGGTATGGCTCATCCAATATGGGGCAGGGGCTGGTTGTCCTGGCTATCACTAGGAAAGAATGTGGCATTCTGGCATTTAGGGGGCAGGAATGGGTCATCCTGGTGATCAAGGGGCACAAGTGGGTCATACTGGTGATCAGGGGGCAGGAATGGGTCATCCTGGTGATCAGGGGGCAGGAGGGTCATCCTGGTGATCAGGGGGCAG
>NC_092862.1:25791777-25839135 GCF_032062135.1 Pyxicephalus adspersus
CCAGGCAGTCAGGGAGCACAAGTGGGTCATCTTAGCAGTCGTGGGGCAGGAATGAGTTAACATGGAATTCAGGGGGCAGGAGTGGGTCATTGTGGTAGTCAGGAGACAGTAATGGATTATCCTGGCAGTAAGGAGCAGGCGTGGGTCATTCTGGTTTAGGTACAGGGGTTTGTCATGCTTACCGGTTCACCATTTTGCATGCTGAACTCTAATGTATACACGGTTCTGTACAGCGAGAGAGGGCTGCCGCCTATTTCTGTCAGGGAGCCGGTACTTGTTCACTCTGTGCGGTATTTTATCCCTCAGCCGGGCTGCACTGTGCAGATTTCTTTTCCCAGGCATTAAAGGCTGAGTTTCTATGTTATGTTAGCTTACACTTTGCAAGCCCTTACACACCCCTGTCCCTGACCCAGGCAATCCCTATACAGGTAGCCCCGGGCTGAATTTGTATGTAGGTCGGAATAGGTACAATATTTTATTATATGCAATTAGGACAGATGTTTGTCTCAACATTTTTTTAGACTGCATGGTGTCAGTTATTGTATAAAATCATAACTGTGAGTTAATCACAAACAAAGCAAAAGAAAAACTTTATGGAGCCTAGACATTCATTAACTTCTGGAGCAAGCTGTGCTTTAATATGCAAAAAGAAAGCACTGCAGAGTTTGTCTTGATTATTAAAGAGTTACAAGAGCTTTCAGAAGAGCTCACTCTCAGCTGTGTTTAGTCAAAGATTTCTTCTGCAAGTCATGCAAACCACCCATCCCCCCTCCAAGCCTCTGTTCTGCATAGGAGGGAGCAGGGAAGCACCATTCTTATCTAGGAGATGTCCATATGTCGAATGTCCTCTAGCATAGAGATAATTCTCAAATATTCTGATATGATACCCTCTGTCTAGTGCTACCCAGTGCTCATTGTACTATTGCACTATTGTATTATTGCACCATTGTATCCCCCCACTTAGTGTACATTATGTATGCCATTATTACATAGTAAAAATACTCTTTGTCGCTATATCTAATGCCGAAAAACTCCTCTAGTCTTCTTTATTCGATTCCTAAGTTTGTTTTCTGGGGTAGGCAATACTATATAAAGTATCTATTTAGTCCTTGAACCTAAGTGAAGGATCTTCCCACCTGAAATATTTTTGCAGTTTCTTTCTGATTTTGAACATGAAGGAACATTTGAAATAGGTTTCATGGAACCACTAAATAATGAATGTACCTACAGCTCATGGGACATTATTGCTAGCAGTAAGTTGAAACATGAACTAAATAGGAAGTCATGTCAGGTACTTTACATGTTTGACACATTGGTGGTCAGTAGTGAAAAGGCCTCCTCACATTGGTGTTCGTTGGGAAAATGCAACACTGGTGCTTAAGGGGAAGAATTTTCCTTATATTGTTGGCTTGGGGAGATTGGAACGTTTTCTTACATGTAGCTTGAAGGTTTATTTGTGGCTCATCAACTCCTAGCAACCTTTGGAGAAAACCTGGTTGTGCCTTATAAGTCTGATTTTTCTGTCCCTCACTTTTTAATATTAATTCTTTCACTTGGTGTTGCTCAGTCTCGAGCTGTCCTCCTCCCGCCAATCTGTGCAAAGCCTTTTGTAATTAGGGTATTTATTCGTAAAACCCTAGCAGTGGGCAGTAAGTTGAATGTCAGTGACAGTTGTGGAAGAACAATCAGAGACACGACGGAGTTGACACCAGAAGGAGAGGTCTGCCAAACCTTTAAAGGTTGGATTTGGATGATAGCCACCTAGTCATGAGGGCCACTGTCAGGTATTTATTGCTGTCAAGAGTCCCCATTTGTATGAGTCATTTGCTCATTGACCTGAACCCCATTGTCACTGGAGAGGAAAATAGGTAAAATCCAAAACGTTGTTTTCCACAAAAACAGAGAATATAGGTAAGATCTGCCAGTAGAGACACTCATTTACATGACATTTGTCTAAGAGGAGGTATTCTTCAGATTGGAAGAATATTCTTTCAGCACTTGTTGAATCAACAGGAGGTAAGGGTAAATCTTCTTAATGATGCCAAAATATAGTGGTTTTAATCCCTTCTAAACCTATCAACAATTAAAAAGAATGTTGTTTGCCTTAAGGCGGACCTGTCATGACATATTAACATTATATAAAAGGGTGGATAACATAGGGTTCAGGCTGCTCCGATTTTGTAATCACGATGTAAAAAAGTTCTAATTTCATGTATGCAAGGATGGTGGCACACATTGGTTCCTCCACTCCTGAACAAAGAAAGAATCTAGGACAGCAGCGCGGGACCAAATGAAATCTGATTGTGGAGGGATAAAGGGCTCTGCGGAAGAAAGGCTAAGTGTCCTTTTTTGAATTAATATTCTGCTTTAAGATATTACATCTTAATAGTTGCAGTACCTGGAGTTCTGCTTTAACCATTTACATTATTTTTCAGTCTGCTAAACCCTCATCTCCATCTCTCACCTTTTTTTTCTTTGACATATACAGAGAGCAGTGATGCTTGAATGTCACAGCAATTGCTGCAATGTGTTGAATGTGCAGACCATGATTGACAATTTCTCCATCTCTATGGTGGTGTCCAATGGGAGGATAACGGGGCTGTGAGAACAGACTGGAACTGGAGGTTTTTACTCACTGATTTTGCAGAATATTTCTTTATGTTTTTGGCAATGTAGAACTATGGCCTCCGAATAATTAAAAAAAAAACTATGTAAGTTTACCTGTTTTCTCTTAATTCCCTTCCAAAGTCCCACAAATACCTATTCGTCTCCCCAGTAAAGTCTATGTATTGCAGCTGTGACGATGATGGAGCAGGAGTCTCTCCAATGTAGGGACATCAATAGATTTTACATTTTGTCTGTTATGTGTAGGCTAATAACCTCTTTCCCGATAGTGGCAGACACATGTACACACATTACATGTTCATAAACATTTCAGATCTTCTCCACAGTCCCCCAGCGGTGCATTTCACTGATCACCGTGTAAGGGGGCACTTTTCACTGACCACTAGTTTATTGGTTTTTCTGGCCACAAATATTTTTTTTTCTGATTAACTGAAATTCATTCTGTTGTGTCGAGCAGCCCTGGGTGTCAAATAAGTTAAAGCAGACCTCATCAACATTTTTACTTTACATAAAAGGGCAGATAATGCTTATATTTAAAGTAAAAATTGTATTTATTAGTTTAAAGTGCAACATCCTTTTCTAAAAAAAAAGCAGTACCGCCCCTTTAAGTCTAGGCTGCCCTGGCGATCAACACTGAATGGGAGCGCTGAGCCTCCCGAGATATCTAGGTAACGCATCCTGAGAGGCTCTGATTACTCTTTCTGTGCATTCCCAAGATCGGGCATGCGCAGTAGGGGCATTTTTACCACTAAGGGGTAAGAAATGCATATACTGTGAGATCAGCTCTCTTTTTTTTTCTCCTTTTCCAACAGGCTACGTCACCCAATCTCACAATTGCACACTGCAAGATCGGGTGACCTAGCAAGAAGACCCGAAGAGAATATTGAAGATGGATGAAAAGCTGGGATGAAGAAGAATTCTATGACAACGTGGGACAGGATCAAGGGATGGTCCACCACCATCGAGGTATCTGTGGAATCGAAGGTAACGTAAGGTAGTGTGATTTTTTTTTTCACTTAAGTTCTGCTTTAAACATATCGCATTCCTTATTCTTTTATTTCTATATCTACAACCTACTGTTTAATTTAGGATCCTTTTTTGGAGCTGAGATACTGTAATGAAACTAATTTCAAGGATTCCTCTGTATTAAAGTTTGAGAAAAGAGGATTGATGGATATGATGGCAGCATATTCTGCCGTTGTATTTATTAGGGAGTGCTCCATGACGTCAGCCACAGCCCGGGGGAGGAACACTAATAGCTGGGGCGATCAGAGATATCAACAGGGGAGAGTAATGGTGGTAAGTTCTCCAAATTTCTGCAAGAATTACTAATTGAAATGCTCATTCCATAATCCTGCTAAGTAGTGTTCAATGCGCTCAAAAGTATACAAAACTAAAAGGTGTAGACAGAAGGATTATCTGTGCACTCAGTGCTGTCATATCATTGGGCCTATCTGTACTAAATTTACACATAATATTATTTTAGTGTGATTTTTTTTGGTTGAAATTATCCTTACATTTTTTTACAATGCACCTTTTTACCTATGCAGAATGGCTGTGATTCTAAGCATTGGTTGCTTGACACCTGCTAGTCGTGGATTTTCTCCTTTGCATTTTACAAACAACTGGAGTTTGCTTGGATGTAGACAGAAAGTGGGGAATCTGCTCATACGTCTTGATTATACATATACTTGGCAGTATGACTGTTCCACTGTGTGAAAAAAAAAATCTGCACATTTATAAAAAAAAAATCCCAAAGTAAATATTCGAGGTTTAAGTCATACAGGTTCTACCTAAATAGGTTTTAATCCTCAGTACCTAATATCTCTTTTTCAAATTGCATTGATTTGAAGTGATGATAAATTTCTATCGGGTGTACTTTATTTTTTTTTACTTGAATATATATATATATATATATATGTGGGAACCCCCTAAATCTAATGTTTTATTGTTGCAATGACTTGCAGAGATTATGTCTCGTTGTCACTAGCCAGTTATGGCTGAATAAGCAAAGTTTTTTTATCGTTTGGAATAGCCGTGGGTATTTTTCTGCCACATTAACTTCCAAAGGCTGCAGGACAGAATCTCTGGAAGAGGCAGCAACACATTCCAAACACTATTTTTTCCCCTCTTAACCCATTAATAGTGTTTTCAGTTATAAAACGTTATTGAGTGGATTTAAATCATGGTAATGTTCCTGTAGTATCCAATGCAATGATCCGTTCATTGATTATAATACCCATGGATGTGGACATGGGACACGAACTGGCACCATCATTTTTGAAGGAATTGTAGATTTTTATGAAGAATACCACTGCTGACCTTTCCTTCTGGAAACTTTAGTTGCTTGGCAGTTGTTCTGGTCCAGTGAAGGTGACCAGCCTTTTGTATGTGGCCATTTGGCCCTCTTATGTTTTTATGCTGACATCATCAAACCTGCACTGCAAACACCACACAATTATTTGAATGATTACCAGCCAACTAAATAGGCAGCATCCACGTCATCAGACTGGGACGTGGGTGCTCTCCAAAGTAACCTCACACTCAGCTGTAAAACAGATTGGAGGCCTTGCGTTCTGGACAATGGACGAATGTAAGTATAACTGGATCATAGAAACGTAATTTTGTAAAAATGTCTGGGAGATGAGGGCTTGATTTCATGCTTAATTGCAACCCTTTTACAATCAGACATTTCCTATGTTCTTGTTTCCTTGTTTTTTTTTTTTTTTTTTGGTAAGTTTCTATATAGTAAGTCCAGTACAGTAATGAACAGCACATGACCCGGTGTAATTTCTAGTCAATTACACCGGACAGTCCTATTCAGTAAAGTCAGCACATGCTGTTTGTTTGAATGCTCTTGTATTTACTGGGATTTATTTGTGCTTTTTGTGTTAGAGGTGTATGTTGTTGGCCAAAGTTCTGTGCAGCCTATATAGCCTAAACCTAAATCTAAACCCAGACAATGGAATGTTTATAAAACTTCTTAGTCCCTATATATGGTGCTTGCATTAGTATTACCCATGGTGACAGATACAGTGTATTGTTTTCATAGGCAACACTGTGTACATGGAGTCTAATGGATTTTATACAAGATGATCTTTTTACAAGTACAATAATAACTACAATTATTTTGATACATATTAATTCCCTTGATTATTTGTGTTCTTTAATATTTTTTCTATTTGGAAGAATTTTTGCAGCTCTACCCAACTATGTAAAACTAGAAGTACACATAAAAAAATCAGTCAAAAATAGAATCATTATAAAAATATTTTGCTTGATTGTTCAACATAGCAAAACAAAAGTTTGGATTTTTCCATCAGGACCATATAAAAATGAATTACTAATTAAGCCATTTGTTTAGTGCATTGGATTTCTGAAAGATCAGAGTCATCAAACGATCATTTCATTGAGACGATTGTAATTCAATGCAAAGTCATAGCTTCCTTTATTAGACCACAAACCCCCACCTTTCCCATGCCTACTCCCATGTTCCCATCATCTGTCTGGTCCTGGGTAATCCCTATGTACGTTCTGTGTCTGTGTGTTTTTGGAACCTTCACAAGGTTTTTAAGGTTCTCCTTTCAACCACATGCAGTGTTTTGGGTCTAGAGAATGGTTTCCCTGCATTCTAGAATTAAAGCAAAAACCTCACATGCTCCCCACATACCTGAAAGTACCAGAGGGCTCCTACAAAACAACAACTAAATATTCTTGATCTGCATGTCAAGCCTTTATATTTGTTTTTACTGGAGACTGTTGTAAATAATCTGTGTGTGTAAAAGCTGTGATGGTGCCTTCCTACCTTTCTGTGTATTTTATTTTTTCAGGCGCATTAAGTTTGTTGATCAAAAATGAGAATAACTTAACCAACACTAACGGGTATTGCTTTAAACAAATTTAGACCAAAGAAATTGTGAAGTTGTCAAAAAATTCTGCAAATATTTTAAATTACATGTATGTTGTATCCAAATCAAAGATTACTGTAAAAAAAGTGCAGAAAAGGGTGTACCAAGCAACAGTTTAAAACTTCTCAAAAGATGTTCTTAACATCTTCTATAGAAACAAGATATCCCCTTTGCATCACAAACCCCAAATGTCTTTGTACTCAACCTCCACCAAGTAGACCAGGGGTGTCAAACTCAAATACACAGAGTGCCAAAATTTAAAACTTAGACAAAGTCACGGGCAAACCTTGAAATTTATTGAAAATATTGAGGAAAATTTTCCTTCTCATTCGATATAAACCCTTTTCGTATGGAAACAAAGAGGTTTTGCTTCACATTCAATCTGGAACAAGCAAACCTATTTTTTTTAATTTTATTTAGGAAAAAATCTTATGCCTCTTTCTCTATTTGTAGCCTTCTGAGTTAAATTTCAATGGTAACCTTTTTGCACAGGCTAACAATAATAATAACAACACTATTCTTCTATGAAAATCCAACTATTCCAGTCCATGCCTTGGAGTATCAAGGAAAAGTACAGCTGAGGGGGCTGTAAATCTTATAAGTGGCCCGCTGCTGAAACTCCCTGTTCATTGAAATAGCGCCGCTACTAACATTCCCGGAATAAATTGCGTTTATTAAACAGTCCAATGCGGGGCCACTCATAAGAGAGCCCGCTGGTCTATAGACTTGAGTGATGCCAGAAATTGTAGTAGCGGTGTTGTTTCAATGCAGTGGAGGTCCAGCTTCAGTTCATATTTAGGATACCTTTGGGGGCCAAAAAAAAAGGACGTTGGGGGCCAGATTTCATCCCGGGCCAGAGTTTGACACCCCTGAAGTAGAAAATAGGACACTTACTAGAAGAATAGTAGAATAGAAGTTCAATCACATGTAGATATCTGCAGCTTACACCTTCTATATGAGTATCTGTCTGTTCCATATTGTTTTTTCCTGATGCTCCTTTTTACCTTATGGAGCAGTGTGAATTATCTTTTACATGCAGGTATTGTAGACCATGTGACTTCTTCAACTTTCCTCCTTACTATGGAGTGCTAAATGTCTGGTTTAGCCCTGTTTAAGCTTTGATCATTTTGACTTCCATGGGGCTTTCTATCTTTCTTTTGTCAGATTTCCAGAGCAATAAGAGAGCAGTGAAAATGATTATGATTATTATGATTAAGTGATGGTCATGGAAAATTAAGTGAACCTATTTGAAAACACAAGTTCATTTTAGGAATTAATATTTGAAATTCTACATACTCACTTAAACTGATCAACACATTAAAATAGGTGTTTTGATAGATGGCTTAGTGACTGTAATTTTTGTTTTTCCAGGTTGGAGCCAACTTCACGGCAATGAAATGGAAGTAAGGAAATTAATACGCAAATCTCTTCAGCCAGCAAGGCCCATTCGCCGTGGTGCATCTGACAAAGGCAAGTAGTTTAAGTTTTAGTTGTTAGCTATATGCATGAATATTCTGTACCATCCCTTCCTTTTGTATGAAATAACTCTTTAAATATATTTACATTGAATTAATGAAAACTTTTTTTCCTTAACACTGCAAAAAAATTATCCTTGCTGGCAATTACTAAATAAGTGACAGAGGTTTCCTGATTTTTCCTGGAGAACATTCTTTCCCTTGTTCTCCTTTTAAAATGCCTGGGCACATGGTCACCTTGTTTGTTGTAAATGAAAGCATTGCATCTCCAATTTCCATTTAGCTTTCTGGACAAATCTAAACCAAATAAAGGCCACAGCAGTACAGTTAGTGTTAACTGAACTTCCGTTCTGTGCAGACTTTTAGGAAAGGAATAGCCAATCACCAAAGCATTCTAGTGCCAGGAAGAAATATAAAAAAATGTTGCCAGTGTAGAATCTTTAATTTAATTGCTTTCTGAAATAGAAAAGCATTTACTATTCTAGTTGGATGCTGCTGAAAGTTCATTATATCTTTTAGGATAAATGTTTCCACTCAAGATTCAATCCCACTTGAAAAGTGCGAGTTTTGGGTAAAAGTCTTGGGTGAAAATATTTATAAACAGACACCATTGAGCAGTTGAACAGAACTGGTAAAATTGGCGAGGATATCTTGCTACTGTAATTCTGAAGAGATATCTGAATGAAGGTTGTATTAGTTCCAACCTGGCAAAAATAACTAAAGTGGATATGATCTGTACAAATCTATCATATGTTAGAGCACAGTGGCTCAGAGGTTAGCACTCTGACCTTTGCAGGGCTAGGTCCCAGGTTGAAGCTCAGCTAGGACAGTGTCTGCATGGAGTTTGCACGTTCTCTCCTTGTTAGCGTGGGTTTCCCTTGGGTACTCCGGTTTCCTTCTACATTCCAAAAACATGCAGTTAGGTTATTGACTTTTCCCCAAAATTAACCTTAGACTGTGTTAATGACATTTGGCTATGGTAGGTACATTAGATTGTGAGCCCCTTTGAGGAACAGTTAGTGACATGATTATGGACTTTGTACAGTGCTGCATAGTATGTTGGTGCTATATAAATACTGTGTAATAATAATAATGTTAAGATATGTGAAATTACCTAATTTACACCGCCTGTGGGTGTTAAATATCCATGTCATACACCATGCAGCAAAAATACAACTAGCTGCAGCCTGAAAAGTCTGAAATCAACCCCAATAAAACACCTGACCACAATAAAATGCAATAAAACACTTCAATAGTGGGAGAATTCTAACAACATAACATGAGTTTTTTTGTGTTAGATGACCCCAAATAATGTCACAAACATTAGTATAACCAAGATCATTTGGATATACTTAAAAATGCCCTGATTGTCACTTTTCTTCAACTGTTGTTCTGTCTCATTTGTATTGTCATCTGTGGTTAAGTTTTAGGGGGCAGCTGCTGAGTGCTGAGGTTTTGAATGGCTCACAGCAAAATAGCAATCTATTATCTTCAGGAAGACAAAATACATTGGTGTGCTGAATTTCAGTCATTTTTCCAGTAAATTTGTATAACTAAAACCTGAGGTTTTCTTTGCAGCACCCCTGCTGATGGTAAATTTTCGGGCTGAAGTTATGGATTGCTGTAAAGAAGAGATAAAAGATCACTACAGTTTGGTATGTTTTTGTTTCATTGAACTTGTATTGAAATACGTGTACACAAAAACGTTCCCATTCTGGAACTGGCTTGTTTTCACTTGTATATAATGAGAAAAGTGGAGATATTAGGTATATAACTGTCTGTAATCATGATTAAACTCTATTCAACCAGGTAAAATATACATAGAGATGATTTCACATATCAAACTGTTAGTAAGTGGCCAGGTTTAGTGGATCCTAGGTGAGCTCTCTGCTTGCAAGATGAAGATGATTTATTTTAACTTTTTATCTTTAACTATATGGATTCCTTTCCTTTTAGGATTTCCTATCTGGCTCTGTGGCCACTGCAGTGCCTAGTCCACAAGTGGCTTTCTAAAAAATTTCTATTCCGGATTGGGAGAGAAATTCTGTCTGTAAGAGACCAAACTCAGGAGCATAAATGTGCTGTCTCTGACGCAGTGCAGAAAGGTCACCTAAATATTAAAGTGGAACTAAAGTTAACATTGGCAATTTAGTTAGGTGGTTATTGCAGAAAGGGACAGGCGATGCAATAACTGTTTTTACCTGCCTGATTGTCGCCAAGCTGTCAAATTTTGATTAGCTTCCCTTGTCAGCTCTGGCAATGAATAAACTCCTGCATGCCTATACTTGAGTTACGTCATACCAGCAATCAAGATGGCAAAGATCATCCTAAGGAAAGGAAGAAAATGTAAGATAGCAGTGTCCTGCAATGGCACGGACATAGGTGAGTAGTCACTGATTTAGTTCTGCTTTAATTGTTTAGGTTGTTCTGCTCCTGCATAGTAAGAGAAAGTCTACATTAAGCATGCTGCAAAATATTATTGGGCACTTCATCCTAAAACCAACACATGCTGAGCATACAACCTTGTCTTTGCTGATAGGTGTAATCCTTATACCCCATATTGTAAACAATGTTAATTGTATTGAATTGCAATTCCTTGGGCAGATAAAATGATAAATAGTTGTGTATATACCTATGTATGTTCTGTATCTATCAGTTTTATTCAGTGCTCATTTTTCTGTACTAGTGGTGCTCTATTGGCCAGCTGAATGGTATACTGAAGGATCCTGTGATTCCAAGATCACCTGAAACTCCAAAAAAGGCACAAACAAAAATCAAACAAGGTAAACAATCTCTGTCTATGTGAAAGGTTACATAGTTACATAGTTAGGTTGAAAAAAGACATTAGTCCATCAAGTTCAAACACTAGGGAAATAAACATATTTAATACCCAGATATATTCTGTACTTCTAGAAAAGCAAAGAATATAACTGGGTAGCTGTATATTTTTTTTTTATTCTGCTTTTATCTTTGCAGCCTAAAAGGCTAAAAAACTCACTTTGTTATTTGTCATCTAAAAGAAATCTTTTATCAAGCAAAAGCACCTGTGTGAGAAACGTCTGATAGATCTTGGCAACATACTTGTTCTGAGGTTGTGAAGTTGTACCTGTATAGATTCACTGCAAATGATTCCACTATTCCAATGTTTGATTGTTAGGCTTCTTCACATCCTTCTTTTTTTTTTTATGGCATGTCGTCTTTAAATTAGGATATACAAATGAGCCAATGTATTCTGCCGATCATGGAACAAAGCCCAACTGTGTACTCAGATCATCCTATTAGACATACGCCTGTGGCATACTACCATAAGGTCTAAAATCAGTGAAGCTGGGTGATCCAGCAAACCTGGAATGGATGTCTTCAAAGTCATTTGCTGTTTGCTAGCAAATGTTTTAAATCCTGGACTTGATCCATTACAGGTTTGCTGGATCGCCCAGCTTCACTGATAAAAGTGGATTCTCTCTAGCCTTGGAAAGCCTTAATAAATCAGGCCCTATGTCTTTGATTGAATGTCATACCAAGGGGTCTGTTTATTACGTTTTTCATACAACTTTCACACAGGTTTTGCACATTTTTATAATTTTTTGGGGGAAAAATATGTGAATCAGTAATAAAAGATGTATGATTTTTTACATTTTTTAATGAGCATGGTCTTTTCGGAGTAAAAACAAAGTAAAAGAAAAGTTATCCTAATGTGAACATGTCCTTGCATGACAAAGAATCATGTCTACGCATGACAAAGAATCAAGGTCACTTTATTTTTTGCAGATGAATACTGATCTTGCCTTCACTTTTCTGCTGCTGCAGTTGTCCAGCAAGTTTGAAGCAAACTGACATATACAGTAGTCCTAGATTTCTGGAATTGGCTGGTCAGGCATCAAGTTGTGCCACAGGGAGCTGGTATTAAAACTTGGCAGGGCACAAGTTCACATTATAGCCATATTAATTTCCAAGGTATCTACAGTTTTTTGGGTGGGCAGAGGCTGGTAGAGTTTGATCATCTACTTGGGGACAATAACCAGAGCTGTCCTAATCCCGTTACGATAAATTAGCAGAGTTAGGGTTTTATTCCTTAAAGCGTACATAAACTCAGAATTTGTACTTTACATAAAAAGGTAGACATAAAAGTTTTTTTTTTATAAAAAGGGTGCAGCACTGCCACCCTAATTCGCGACCGCCTAGGCAATCAAGAATCAAGCCGAGTCAAGGCAGAGCCTCCCTAAATACCTATGTCACGCATCCTGGGAGGCTTCTGGTTGCGCATGCCTGAGCATCTCGGGCATGCGCAGAAGGATCCCTTTTTATCAATAGGGGAAAAAATTACGTCACCTGGTCTCGCGTCTCCACAGTGCTTGATTGGGTGACGTTGGAAGAAGAACATGGAAGAAGAGAAGATGGCAGTGCCAAAGACGAATACCAGGATGGCGCGGGACCCGATGGAAGAAACCTCCCGACAGACAGGCTGATCTGTAGGATAGAAGGTAAGTGTGATTTTATTGTTTTGGGTTTACTTCCGCATTAAGTGGGGCAAGTATCACAACTGATTGGCTTGAAGTTAAACGCAAATCCCCTGGGACACATAGTTAGAAATAACCTTCCATATACCTGCCTGATGTGTGCTGGGGTCATGCATACAAAATACAGATTCTGGGACAGTGGAGGCGGGTTGAATGATAGATGTAACGTATCACTAAAATCCTTTGGTATGAAAGACCACGCTGGGTAGAAAAATTTCCATAATGTGCTCACCTGAACAAATATTTCTGTTTTTTTTTTTTTTTACCGATTTAATATGTTCAATTATGAGCTTCTGATCAGCATACAGTTTTATACAGTCAGGGCGAGAAGTGAATAAAGCCAGCTAATTCAGCAGGTATCAATGGCAGCCATATTTCTTTCATAACTGATCAGCTTCTGTATGATGTTCTCTGTAAAATTATTGAATATTCCTCTTATGCTCAGCTAGCTGACAGCTGTGTTTATCCACAGACAGGATCACCTACAGCCGAGATTTCCTCATTCAGCTCTCAAGCCTGTCTGTGTCCAGACAGAAGCCAAAATATTTGCCGGACCACCCAGTTGTTCTTGATCGTCCAGTAAGTGACTGCCCTGCTCTGTTTGTTTTATAGGCAAAGCATTTATATATCTAATGCTAAAATGTGTATGAAAAATCACAGGTTTCAAAAGTTTTTGGGTCACTGATCATGAAAACTTTGCAGAGTTTTTACCTTATTGACTACATGCTTGTTCTGGATCAGTGACTCAAATATATATTGGAGACAGAAACACAGAAATGCAAGAAGCTGTACATCTGAACCTTGAATCTGAAAGTTCATATTAAAGCCAGGGGCAACCAGGCAGTTAGCATTTTCAGTGGAAGCTTACATATATCTCACAAATCAGGTTTTCTTTCTTGATGCTGAAAGTTGTAGGCTCATATTTTTAACCTCCAACAAAATTTGTACTTGCCCGTTTACTAATTACAATTGTAATATTGTGCATCACTTACACAGAACAAGCATGCTGCAAGAAAAGTCACAATTCCTGTTCTTGTTTTCTTGTTTTGGGTCAATAATAATAATATATTTTTAGGCTAGATAATGCATTCTTGATACAAGTTTCTTTTACGCCTTTTTTTGTATTATATATTGCAGTTACAAATATATACTTATGTACTGTACACAATATTGCAGGCAGATCTCCCTGGTCATAATGGCCCATCTACTGTTATCTTGTTCTTTTTCCAGTGCAGCAGCTTTTTTCCTTTGGCCATTCGGTTGACACTAATGACCACACTTCCACCCATGCACATGAATTTTACATGGGAATTATTTCCATGTTACACTATAACACAACATTTCCTGTGATTTGACAGCAGATGGCAGCAAAGTGTAATGAATGAAGCGGTAAATCCCGGACTTTACTGCACAGGTTCTTCTATAGGGATTTACTGAATAACCTAATGTGAAAATGAAAGAGAGCAGCTCAGGGTTGTATAAAATCAGGAGTCTAATTATATTGATTGCAACTCCTCACTGCTTAGCTCAATGTTTTATTTAAAGCTTTATGTAACTCTTTTTTTGCCTGTCCTTTGGTTTACACAGCTCACATGTAGACATTGCATGTAGAAGCAAGGAATTCCTGCTGCCATTACTCCCAACATATAACATGTCATCCCACATGTCATAATAAGTTATTAAGGTGCAACTGTTACTGGATCTTATCTGAACTAGAACAAGATTAATGGTGTTACAGCCCAGCTACTTCTTTGCTAAATGGAAACTTGTGACATTAAGAGGTTTGTTGGACTGTGTGTATTAACCTTGTTTCTCCCATGTTATACCATGTATTCATGGTATGAATCACTGATCTCTTGAACCTCTTTAGGAATTTTTGAGCTATAGCAGGGGTCTGATGTATAAATGTGCTTTGTGTTTGTGGGTAAATGTGCCTAATGAGCCTAGAGGTTTGGTTTAGCTCATCTCTACACCTCTAGTGTTTGTCAGGGTTAAGGTTTCGGCGTTAGAACTGCGGTGCTCTCAAGGCATTTCCCTTTTAGCATATTTAGAGAACCTCCAGTTAAAAGCAGTCAGTGCACACTCTGTGGTACAATATCTCGCTGGTTGCCCAAATGTCAGAGCTCTTCATTCTCACCCTAAATCAGCAGACCTCAGCACTGGAATAATTTCATCACCTGGAGACAGACAATTGTACTTCAGTACCCTTCTGCTAGGTAGCCTTCCTTGCCCTGTTGTACTCCAGGCAGTTACAGCCTTGTACTGTATTCCAGGAGGACAGGTCAGTTGAATGCCTCATGAGACAAAATTGCCAGCTGGTGAGGACCAGGTAGGTCAGCCATTCAACTTTAAAATCACGTTTTTCCTTCTCACCATTTGAAAAAACTCCTACAATAAATTTCAACCCCCAGGAAGTCAAATGCATCCTTTGCAGGATCTTAATCATCTGAAGACTTTCATCTCCCAGTCACAATCCTGGAAGTTTTGATGATGATGTAGATTCTGCTGGAACATTGTTTCAGATCACCTGTTCCTAATCCAGTGGGACAATGCCATGGTGGTGGAATGCATTAATCAGTGAGCAGGAACTGAAGATATTGCTACAGCTAGAGAGCTAGTGTGGATCTTATTCTGGTTAGAACATTACATTCTAGCCCAGTGGTCGACAACCTTTTTTGACCTCGCAGACCACAAAATTCATATAATATTCATAATATGGTGCCTGATGAGGACTGTGAAGGCTCTGATACATTGATCAGCTCACGGTTAAGTGGAGTATTACTATTTGTTACCATTATCATTAATTGTATTATCTTTGGTATTACTAATGAAATGCAAAATAATTGTTTGCTTTTTCTCACTCATATGGGTTTGTTTTATTTGAATCTACGACCAAACAAGAAATGATAGTTATCAAAGTCAAACTATTTGATGCCATGAAATATAACAGTTAAAAAAATACACAGTTAAGGTCCTACTTACCTAAAAGAGCATCTGAGAAATAAACAAATAAAATAAAACAATTGGATGAGAATCGGTATTCGCGAAGCGGGGTGACTGTTGTAATGGTGGAAACAATACTGAAGTGTACGACCCAGCACTGGTTGCCTCATAAAACTTAAACTACACTGACGTCCCTTTTCTTTCCGTCTCTAGTAAAGTTTGTGTATTTTGTGCAATATAAAGGCAAAAATTGTAATTCAGAATATAAGAATTTATTAGAATTTTATTTTTGTTTTATTATTAGTAAAACATAAAAATTGCAAATAATGTCCACATTTTTCTGTGGACCACCATAATTTTCTTGCGGACCACCGGTTGGCGACCGCTGTTCTAGTCCAATAACCATATTTATCTCAGAGATGGAAAGTTGGCAGACTGGTTTTCTTGGTTGGTGTCAGTTGGACCCCCACACCAGGAAGTGTTTTATGGTCTCTGTCACAGTTGGAGGATGAAAGAGGTGGTCCCATGACACTCTGGTTTAGTTACATGATAAATAGGTTTGTCTCCTGGTACAGGATTTTTTCCTCTTCAAATCCTTCCTTCCCATCTGATTAGTAGAATCAAGAGGGGATTGTTTTTCAGGTCCTAATGGGGCTTTGCCACAGGAATATTTTGCACTTTCCTGTATAGAGGTCTAGTATTTGGTTATTTGGAAAAAAAGTGTAAGAATCGGAGCAACTTTCTAAAGGGACAAATTGTTATTGCTAAACAACTATGTCAGAGTATCTGCAAAATAACAGGTTTGGTGTCTCCATTATGCAGTGGTTTGTACTTACCAAAATTAGTCCATGGAAGGAAAACTGGTCATAGAGGCCAAAGGCTCCCTGATAAAGATGAATGTATGAAGGATTGTCCATCTGGTTTGATTGTACATAAGCTTCATACCAGCAGACTCGTCAGGGTGCCCATTCTTACCTTGCTCACAGCACAAGTCACCTACAGTTTGTACATGTGTGTGAGAACTGGACCATGGAACAGTGATAGGAGATGACCTGGTCTGATAGATCAAATTTTCTTGAGGATCATGAGGATGGCTGCTGCATGTGTATCATTGATATGGGAAAGAGGTGGCAGCAGGAAGATGGTTGGTAGAGGTGATTTAAAGGATGTGATTTTGCTGCATAATTGTGCCAGGTACTGTAGGATACCTTTATAGTTTTTGTGGCGTCCAAGCCATGACAATTCAATGCTGTTTTGAATGCACAACAGAGACCTACACAATGTTATGCAGGTGATTTAATACTTTGGCAGATCGGTGTGTAGTGTACATTCCCTTTATTTCCCTGCAATAACAACTTATCAGCTTGTTTTTGGGCTTGCATTAAAGCCAATGCTTTTAAATACTTATGGTGGGAAGTAAAACATTGCTTTGAAGATGTGACCTTATTTTCAGACCTATTAATTATTATTATCCCTCATAAAGTATAAGGATTAGCAGAGTTTTTCTTTACATCTCTTTATTCCTCCTCCAGATTCTTAAAATGCCCAGGTAAATAAATCAAACACAAGTCTACTAATCTCATTTATGATTCTCAGATAGAGATTTTCCACATGGAATCAAAGATTAAGCACTGTACTAAAAATAACAAAGCATATTGAGCAGCAACATGTACACATAAAATAACAGATGTAAATTAGAAAAATGTTAGAGAAGGCACAGGCTAAATGTCCTCTGCAGGTTGCTCATTTAGAGGTATCCAGAGCAAGCAAACACAATGGGCAGTTTAACCTCTTGTTGGTGATCACTTCATTTAAAAAGGATTAAAGAATACCTCCATCTATTAAAAAAGAAAATGCTCAAAAAAGGTTTACACAAACAGCTATCCATTGCCAAATGCTGGGTAATGTAACTCTTCTACATATGTGAAGGAATTATATAACAGTAGCTGCCCTATATTGAAAGAGGAGTAATGCAGGACCCTGAAAGTGACTGCAAGATGTGGAACTGAGCAGACACTGAAACCTGGACCTGTCAATAATGGAGTACACACCAAAAGGTGTGCCATAATGTGTGTTTATGCTGTATGCTGTAGCAAAAGCCCATCCTACCAGAGAAAGACTTTAATGTGACTTATTTTCGGGTGTGGTGTTTATCTTGTTCATCTTTCCTTCTATATCCTTTCTAACACCGGATACTAAATGTGAAGCAGGGCCCTTCTTCCCTATAACTACCAGAGTAGTCTTGGTNTGAATTGTATACCTGAAATATCGCTTTGGGAAAAGCAAGCAGGTCAGACACAGAAGCAGAACGTTACATTTCAGGGAAGTTCCGCATTCTGTTGATGTGCTTTAATATAATATAATATAATAATATATGTATAAGGAAGTGACTTTTGCATTTCTGGGAATTTTTCACAGCTTTCTAATACATTTCTATGTATGTAATTCTATGTGTGATATTTAACTAAATGAAAGTCAATGAAAAATTATGTAAATAAGAATAAAAGATTGTTTCATTATATACTGTAGTTGTTTAAAAATGTGTAGATGATGACCTTATGGTTGAGATAAATTCTAAACTTGTCACTGAAAGCTGTAGATATTTGTGGAATACTTGGAACTTCGGCACTGGAATTGGGGGGATTTATTCAGGTCAGGCAATCATCAATGGTAGGTACTGTTTCTGGAAGAGATCCACGGGTAGAAGTGGGTTCCATATGCTGGCAAAGGCACTGATTGGCTACCTCTACCCAATCCTCTGCCTCACCCTGCTTCTTAATCCCCCCTTTTTTTAAGATAAAGCAGCTTCAGTGGTTTTGAGGAAGTTTGAATTGACCTCAATGTAAGTATTCTAGTAGTGTTTTTATTTGTGTAGGTAGTGGTGGGACAGTAGAAACATCTGTTGACATTTACTAAAAAATGCAATAAGGGTTTGGACTGGGTTGACATTTAATAGGGGTGTTCTACTTGTCAATGAATCCTTTCTTTACATTTTCTACACTTCTGAAGAACTTTGTGATTTTTCCTAAAATGCTTGTATGTTTTATTAACAAAACTCCTTTTCTTTTTTTGTAGCTGCCTAAACTCTGTGAGAATGGTCCTTTGTCATCAACCAATGTCCCTGCATAGAAAGCAGATGTGGACATTCAGTTACAAACTCTGAAACCTATGAAAAGGAGTCAAACTGTATGTGATTTGGTTAATATAGCTCAGGTTTCCAATAAAGAGAAATTCTGTTACTGTTGACTTTGAAGAAGGTTTTTTTTTCTCACAGCGGTTCCATGATGGCACTTAGGATTGCTTTTGTTTATTGTCTGTATATTTAATAATGTATGATGTAAACTATTTTTGGACTTTGTGGTGTATCCAGTAGTTTTCTTTACTTCCCATGATTGATTCTATCATCTAAACAGCGCTAGAACAAAGTCATTGGGCCTGGGACCAGGGAAGAGAACAAACATTTACTGCTAAATCTGCATGAAGCAACCTTCATTGTGACTTTGATATATTTGTATTATATATCAGACTAATATCCCCAAAAGGCCATTTTCTGAGGACATCCATTAGGTAATTACTGATTCATTAATATTTTTAAAACCAAAATCCTAACCAAAACGATTTTGCGGAAAGAGCACTCTGTTAATTTATTGTCATCTGTAAACCTATTGTAAAGACAGGTAGGATGGGAAATCTGTCCAAGCAAAAACACATTTTAATAGAGAGTTGTCATTGTGTTTATTTTCCTGTTCTAGTGACAACCACCTCCCATTTTTATGTACTCAGGACAGGAAGTGAAAAATAATTTCTCCAACAGAGTCATGAACAGCTATTAAACAGAAATCACTGGAAACCATAAAGGAAATCTATCTGTGTTACCTATTAAAATCACTGCTGTGGGTATATAGTGCAGATCAGATCTAAAAAACCTTTTTGAAAGTTGGGGAACTTTTTGGAAGGAGATTTACCTTTATACAGTTTCTTGGTTGCTCTGGATATTACTTTAAACAGTTTTCTTATATATGCTAACTTTTGTGTGTCTTTTTTTCTGTATGCTGTTGGCATGTCAAACTTTTTTGTAATTGTATTTGTGTGTTTCAAATTTTATTTTAAGTTACATTTGTGAGAAAGAAAACGAACACTCACGGCTTTCACTGTTGAAGGAAGATCCCCAGTTGAAACACAATTTAGTAATAAATTTACAGTGTGACTACCTTTATATATGTGTATGCTTATTGTCATTTGCAATGATTGTGAGAAACTTTTAGTAAGGATGTATAGAGGCGGCCATTGCTGATTCCTCTTAAAATACTTGTTTCCAAGCTGTCGAGCAGATCCAATGCCTGCATGTTTGTTCAAGCAGGCACTTCAGTTGTCTCATTTGTACTACCATTATACACCAGTTAGTATATGCTAGCAATTTTGCTTAGGTGAACTGCAGCAAAAGTAGAGGGACAGGGTGTATGATAAAGATTTTTTTATTGTATACGTCATGCACACACATGAAGTCTGGTTCAAAGTCCTACATTAAAAATTGTGACCAGGCAGGATCCTTCTGCGAAAATAATCTTACCTGCCTAATTTTCCAATATGCTCACCTACCCCCATGCCATTGCTTGTGTGACTATCTTCACCTGTTCCTTCTCTGGGTTCCTGACCCTGCCCATAGAAGCAATTATTCCAACATTTCTGAAGTGACAAGATTTGCTAAACCTTAGTGTAAAACTTTAATGGTAAGCACATATAGGAGTTACTTGGCATTTAGTGTCATTTAGTGTCAAGACATTTAGTGTCAAAAAATGTGACATTGAGGGTCTAGTCATATGTGCTTACTGCTGTGCGATGCAACCACATTACATCTAGCACTGGACTGGAGTGCTGTTCATTCTAAATGCATAGTGCAACCACAACACACTGTGTCCTGCATCAGAAAAACATACATGCTTGATTGTTATTTGTCCATTTTCATAGATTGGCAGCTTATTATCACGAAAATAAAGTATGAATGTTAGTGGAGGTTGAAGTTTACATATACTGGATGTCCTAAGAGACAGTGTGCCAACCTTTTAAATATACGTAAGATATGTAAAGAACAAAGGAAAAGAAGAGTTTTTTGGCAAACAAAAAAGTATTGTATTCAATGATACATCTCATAAATAGCAATACATCAATTATCAGTTCTGGTAAACCACCATGGGTTTGTGGTCCCGTGTGGTGAAGTTCAGGCCCTAGGGGGTGCAATACATACAACGTCTAACATTATGCGCACAAGTAAATCCATAGATTGTTATAGTACAGGAACACATATCAGTTCATATTACCCGTTTTACGTGATGCGTTTCGCAGGGGTAGCGGCAGTTATGCAAATTTGTACGCATGCAGTTATAATATCTAAGTGTAACGGCAGTTCCGCGAATTTGTAGGCATGCAGTTATATAATCTAAGTGTGTAAACATATACAATGTAAATGATATTGAACAGTTTTGGGTCCAAACATACAGGATATTCTTTTAATTATCAATGGTCAAAACAGATTTTTCATATAATGAAAAAAGGGGTGATGATATTCTTACTGAATGTATCAAAGAAACATACACATCATAATTATAATAACGATTTTCATAATAAATTTTCACAAATATTGTGAATTGTAAAAGTGACTTACATGGTCTGTTGTGCAGCTTGGTTCAACTGATGTTATAAGTTTAGGAAAGTCCTAAACATTTAGGGCCAATATAGCAATTTTTTTGAATGAAAGTTCACTTCAAATATGTGCTCAAGGCAGGTAGGCTCAAGCACCATAAATATATATAAATATATATCCTATGGTGCTTGAGCCTAAAAAGAATATCCTGTATATTTGGACCCAAAACTGTTCAATATAATTTACATTCTATATGTTTACACACTTAGATTATATAACTTCATGCCTACAAATTTGCGGAACTGCCGTTACTCCTGAAGAAGTCATTAACAGGTGAAACGTGTCGGGTAAAACGGTTATTATGTTGTCCTGTACTATAACAAGCTAAGGATTTACTTGTGCGCATAATGTTAGATGTTGTATGTATAGCGCCCCCTAGAACCTGAACTTCACCACACCGGGACCACAACACCCATGGTGGTTCACCAGAACTAATAATTGATATATTGCTATATGAGATCATTGAATACAACTTTTTTGTTTGCCAAAAAACCCTTCCTCTCCTTTGTTCTTTACATAGCCTATTAACGTGAATAGGCATCCTTAAAGCATTGCGCGTTAACAGATAGGGCCTTATCTTTACAAGCTCTCCAAGACTGGAGGAGATAGATTATCATGAATAAACCTGGGGGATCCAACAAACCTGGAAATAATTTTTTATAAATCCTTTGCTATTAGGTAGCAAATGTTTTCAATCCTGGACCTGATAGGATAGGTTAGCCGGATAACCCAAATTCTACCATGATAGTCGATTATCCAGAGCTTTAATAAATCATGCTTGTTATATAACACACATTACCAAATCACAGAAGCATGAACAGATGTAATAGGCTTTTACCTTTTTAGTAGACTTTGGAGAGTTGGACATCAACTAACATTTCCTTTCATGGCTCAGGTAGTGAGCTTGTGCTAAAGCTAATAATTCTGCATGAGTGCCATGGCATCTACGGGGATGGAAAGTGCACAAGTTATGGATGTTAAACACACCCCTGCTGTATAGCAAATGTGAGATTATATGGTTTGTGGAATCTAGCAAACACATGTAAAAAGTATTAAGGTTACTCAAGGCCCAATTTCCTCAATAACTGCATGATTTACTTTTTAGTGGACTGATCCTTTACACTGAATAAACACCCTCATAATTCCATTTTTTAAGATTTTTTTTTTATTTAAAGATTACTTAACATACGCATAGAGCAACACAAATACAAATCAGAGACACGTAAACATTTATTAAGGTTTGGCACAAGAAAGTAACTTACATTTCCCTTTATATCATGGTCAGCATTATTCATTATTCATATTTCACTTCTGAAATGAACTGCCAATATCATTACTACACTGTCAATCCATGGTAAGACTTATTGCTGGTTGGGCAATTGCTTTAAGATAATTGTATTAATGTTTGTTACTCTCTTTCATTTCGGATTTATGATGCATTTTATTTTCACAGATTTTCAGATTTCTTACAATGTAATGTTGTTTAGTTATGTTTTGCCATATTTCTGTAGAGGGACATAAATACCTTGAGGTTGTCTTTAAGATATTAATTCATATATGGTAATTCCTTTATTCCCTTTAGCAATAGTCAACTGGTGGGCCATAGGCTTGCAATCAGTGGTATGTTGCACAGCAAGAACACAAATGAGCAATATTGTCTATGAGTGGTAAGCTTCTGATTAGACATCACCGCTTCAAACATCATTCAGTATACCAGCAACCAGGATACTAAAGGTGAGGAGACAGATATTTCCCAGGGTTAACTAAAATCAGTGCTCAAGTTTTACTTATAGTTGTTATGCAGAGATTACTACAGACCTGTGACATGACAAAGAGAGCAATAATGAGTTTACAACAGCTTTAATCCACAGGTACTGATGGTGGTATAGGTCGGGGGTCAGGTACATATGTGGAACATTTTCCAATTTGTGTTTGCTTTAAAGCCCTATCTAGAGAACTATTGTACCAAACATCCATATACTGCCACATTTATGGATGTGGCAGTGATGATCTCACTTTGGATAATATATTTATATCCTGTTAGGTGCAAAAGTGCCTATAAAACCTGTAGCATTATTGCTGCAACTAAACAGCTTTTATTGGAAGCTGACATTTACAGCCACAATTAACTGAAGGTCATTCTAAACCCTGCAGGTGGCAATCCAACTGCAGCCACCACCACTGAACCACCTTACATTGCCTTAATGAATAACGCAATTAGGAGATTGTAAAAGTGGTTCACTGGTGGTAGCTGCAGTTGGATTTCTTGGGAAACATAGTATTTCTTCTGATTCTTTTGATTTCTAAGCCAATAATTGTGTTTTATGTGTTGCAAAGTATCCTAATGGTGCTGAATGACGGCTCTGGGTGTAGTGATGTAACTTGGTTTGTGCATGTATATTGGTGAGTATGAAGGACACCAGCCAGACTGCAACCCCTGCCAGGTAAGGTGCCAGACCATGGATTGCCAGATTTTGCTTGGAGCTGTAAGAATTTGTTCATATTTCACAATAAATGTGTCACCAGATATTTGGCTAATGCTAACATGTTAAAACTATCACTGGTATTACTAAATAGAATTTATGATAAGTGTAGTATTCTGCCAAATACAAATTGCACATATCTTGTAGCAAAATACAGGTTTCTCAATAGAAGTCCTTAGTACTGGAACAGCTATGCAGCAATTATATTGCTTTAATAAGAGTAAAGTGCTTATATAAATTACTATCAGAGGTGGACACAGAGAACTTTCATTCCTAATCTAGAATATCACTGTCAGCAAATTCAGTTTGGGAATTTTAGCTACACTAAATATTTGTTTTATTTTTAGTAATTTGCTTAACTGAAAGAACCATGTGGGATACCATTGCTGACTACCTAAATATTCCAATAACCTGACGATCCATTGGATTCAATTTTCTGAGTTACTGGCCTAGAACAATTATGCAGCCTTTGTGTTCTTACTTTATTGCTGCATAGCTGTTCCAGGTTGGCAGCTAAAATGATTGAAACAGACACTGCCAAGCAGCTAGTATTTTCATAGTGCAGTTTTCCTGTAAAGCAAATTTAAACCTAAAGAACAAAAGTTACCAAGAGGTACAGCTAATTACCAAAAGAGAAATGCAAAGTGTCCTAGCTGGTGGTCTTTTTGTTTTAGGCCTATACTGCACATGCGCTGCGTAGTCTAAAGCTCAGCCACATACAGAGCCAGCTGCCAGGGACAATAAAACTCCCGCACGTACATCAATATTGGCCATTCAGTCTCCAAAGAGGATTACTGTGGAGTGAGCAGTGAAAATGGTGGCTTCTTGGAATGCAGTAGTGACAAGATCCAGGACCTGTTAACAGGTAATTCTGTGCTATGATTGTCAAGAATGCTGTGCACATTGTTATTATTGTTATTACCATTCACCAATGTATACAGTTCAGCTTAAAGTTTTAAATATCTGCTCATGTTTTTGTCCTAAAGCATTCAAGCACAATAGCTCAGCTTTTCTTTTTAGTATGAATGAAGTACTCGTACACATGAGATGGCAGTTGTACATACCAATTACGGGATAAATAACTTGAGAAGTATTTTTATCTATATAAAAGGAAAGTATTTTCTTTTCAGTGTTTCACTGTAAAAAGTTTAGCGAATGTTTTATATTAAACATGTGCACACGCAGGCAGCCAGCCATGTTTGTATATTGCATTTGCAGAATCTGTTTCCTACTTTGTGCTATTTCATGATAGTTGTGCTTTATTTTGTTTTCTCACATTAGGAATATAAGGACTGAAAACAGTTGGCTCCTATGGTGGCTGATCTGTTATTTCGACAGCTGTAAATATATATATATATTTATTTATATATATATTATATATATTATTTATATTTATAATATATATATATTATTTATATATATGTCATATAAAAATAACTTTAGAGTAAAAAAGATGCTTGCTGCAAATGGAGTCAAAATTCCATTTAAACAATCCATGTCAACAACATAAGAAATTGCAGGTGAAGGGAGAAGTAAATCAGTTTGATTTTTTTCTTTTCATCAACAATTTTGTATGACTTTCAATGTTTCACTGGGCTTGCTAACACATTTTACCTTCACTTCTACCCATCTCCTCTTCTGGAAGTGTCTCATTACTGTCTGTGCTGGTCAAACTCCTCCACTTCTCTTCTCACTACATACCCTTTAAAGCTGGGGGATGCAATGGAGCATACTATAGAGTTACACTTTCAGGGCCATTTCAGACTTCCTGCTGACTTCAGCATTCAACCTTGCTCCCATTTAACTTCATTGGACAGCTTGGAAACCAATTTGTGCACACATTTTCATGTGGCTGCAGTTGCATTAGATTGAAGTGTAGTTACTGAAAGTGACAAGTTGTTTCTGCAGCTGACCACGTAATTGTTGAAAAGGGGCAAATGAGAGCATATAACAGTCTGGGGTCTTAATCTGTAGCTGTTGAAATTACATCCAAGATGGCAGCACCCAGCACCAGTCCCAGTGTTTTTGGATATCTATGTAAGAAATGCTTTTACAAATAAATACTGTTCATAAAATATATTAAATGCACATACAGTCTAATGGAAAGTTTGTTGCTGAGATACATGGTCTGGCAACATTAGTTTGGTAGTGCATTAGGTAATCCACATACACCTCATGTAGCATATATGCCATTTCTGTAGCAGGTGGCATATGATGCTCCAGGGTGACATTACCTCAGACAAATACAGTCTTTACATATTGAAACAGCTAAAGCTTTAAATATTGAACAATCATTTTTTTATGTGTATGGGTACATCAATTTTCCAGAGTCAGCAGTCACATGCACATATGGGTAAGATGGTCAAAAAACAGCTTTCATTGAATATACCCATGATGACCCTGCATGTGTATGAACCGATTAGATGTATTTCAATAGATATTACCAAACACTTCAAATGTAATAAACAAAACATTCTAGTCTATCTGAATGACTTATTACTTTTCTTTATGACATTATAACATACTGTCCCCTCTGTTCATTAACCAATATCATAAGTGTGCCATAACCGTAGTAGATTTTAGCATGGAGATTCAGCTGTTGTTGCTAAAAACTAACAATCATGACAGTAAATACAGTAATATTTGTTATAGCTTGGTGAGCCTTGTATTTGATAAGGTTTTAAGGTGTTATTGGCACACTTTAGTATAACATACAAATAACAAGGTGTCTGAGCACCATACACAGCTTAAGATATTTTATTGACAGCTTTTCATAGTTGGCAGCTTTTCTGAGGTTGACAGAAAAAACTATATGAAGCATCATGAAATAGACAAATAATACTTGTGTCCGGTTACTGTCCAAAAGATACACAAAGGGGGCTATGCTAGGTTTTCTTCTTTTATATGTAATGTCAAACAGTATCAACACGTCTGCAGAGCAGGTGAATGCGTATTCAGTTGTTATTAAGGACCCACCATGAAGCTGGAGAAGAAGTAAAGCAGGTTAGAATATAAAAGAAAAATGTAAACAAATTAGTGCTGTAATCAGGTAAAAGGTAAGATACTTCCTGTTTTTATCTATAAGGGTATTGGAAATCACCAATATGTTATGTGACCATGCAAATGTTTAACATCACTGCATGGGTAAAACCCAATATTGCTTTTTATGAACCCATGCTACATAGATGACCATACATTAATAGATATGTATTGCAATGAATAAACAGAGATTGGGTATATTAGTGTGACACAAAATGACAAATATTGATGAACAGGTAGATCTTGTGGCTTGTGATATGACAAGCCAAAAGCAAAATGCTGCCTGCTTCGAAAAGTTTTCTTAAAGTGGGTGACATTTTGTAAAGTTGCATTGTAAACCGTGCCTACCAAAAAATATGTTTTAATTTGACTTTGTAAGACCCCATTGACTGCACACTGATAGTGTTGTGATTAACCCTCCTTTAGTGCACAGCTAGTGCCCCAACCTTTTGAAAGTCTCTATGTGCATAGGTGGGAGGGGAAACACCTCTCTGGAACCAGATGTGATAATGCCCAGGCCCATTCATATGCCATACAGACACTGAATATTGCTATATATTAAAAGGGGCAGAGATGTGCCTATCTGTATATTTTAAGAATTATTATATTTATATTAACATTTTAAGGGGGTTTAAGAGCTAAGGCAATTCGGTCCCAGAAAAATGTCGGCATATTTATAAAGCAATGATCTAAGAACAGAGGCCTGACCTTTCCAAATTCAGGTAAATTTTAATAGAATCAAACAACCCTATTTTTCTAACTAAAATTAGCTCATACTGTCCCCTAAAAACCACCAGCTAATAGTAACACTCACCACTATTTACCTTGACAAGTCCAATATTTACATGAATTACAAACTTTTAACTAATGCAAGTATAGGGCTGTAAGGTCAGACTGTTTCTGTGAGCCTGTTACTGTACACGGTGAGCTGCCCTAAACAAAACTGGCAAATGTATGGATATGTAAAACATCTATGTTCTCTGAATAAACTGGAAGCTTTTATTACAACACAGTGAAGTTGTTTAACTAAAGGATTAGAGCAAACGTATCTTGAAAGTAATTTTCACTTGATTTAGTAAGAGGAGGAAACAAGTTGAAAATTATACCAAAATAAACAAAGTAAAATAATGATTTTTGCCTGCACCTGACTGAATGGTTGAAATCAGCACAACTCTACTACATTCCCTGAAATTTCTCTAGGCAATGCAAGATTTCATTTAGTTTAGTGAATGAAGTGACATTGTGCTGACCTCATTCAATTATTGTGGCACTTTGGCACATGAGATTACACTCACATACTTCCATGTTGGTAACATGTATGTTAACACACAACATGCCAACCCACAAACCATAGTGCAGTGCTTTTTATTTTTAATAGCAAAATGATGCCAGTCCCCAATGCACCACCATGGACCCGTGTTTTTCTTCATGGCAACACAATAGAAAAATTACAGATGCAGCTCTTGTAAAATGTCTCTTGCTGTGTGCATTCTTATTGGGCTGCCTTATTGCAAAACATGTTTGCATGAATTCACTAATGCACCACAAAGGTCTGAATGATAAGGATAACAGCTCTGGAGCATGTGATTGGAAAAAACTATTAGAAGACAGCAATGACAGCTCCATGGTTCTGGTGAGTTCTACACTTTGATGTATAGAAATGGCCCTTATAACTCTATTGAGTTGAGCTATGATTTTTTATGGTCCAGCCCTTGCATGCATTGAAAATATTATTGCTTCCATTTATCTAAAGGTGTATGGTTTAGTGGTTTAGCCTTTGACTATAAAGATGATAAAGTGAGACAATAGAAAGTTACTGCTGCTCAGACATGATTCATGTATATCACAGAGCGGAGCTGCAATGGCCTATACATATAATATTCTTCATGAATGTATTGATGATAATTATACAAACCAGGCACGAGCATCGTAGTCATCAGCTCTGGTGTTTCTAGGAAATCAACGTTACTCCGCTGAAATGTCTTGCTGTAATTAGCTTGAAGATGGCTGTGTAAATATTTCATCAGTTAGTATGTAAAAATGAAAAGTTTAAAGTGGAGAAAAAAAAAAGTTGCATAGGTTGTCATAACATTTATCATGTTGTAATATCAATCAGTGCAGCTTACAGCTCCTGGAAGAGCTTAGACACAAACTGATTTTTCATCATTATTTGCAAGTCATTATTTGAATAGCTATAGGCACAACTCCTAGCCAACAGAAGTAGGATATAGCAGAGGCTTTATTTCCTTCTAAAGGCAATGAAAAAATTGCCAGAACTTGACAAATATACAGGCCCATTAAGATAAAAACCTGGTTACCTTCTGATTATTGGAAAAACTTTTTTTTGAACTGGTAAAAAAATATAAAAAACAAAATAAACTTTGTAATTTGAATTGAATTTACTTACTTTTTCCATATATTACTATTCTCCCAAAACTCATAAATGATGTATCTGGACTCGTTGGAAAGTTTCTGAATGGACACGCTACGGAAAACAGATTAAAGCTTGTTATACTTTGAATGCAAAAAAACATTCTGGTGTTTACTAGACCTGCTCACCCTTCTCTCTCAACACTAGTGCCTGACTTTATAAAGCAACATCAGGTATTCGTGCACCATAAGGAACTTGTGCATAGTACATGCACAGCATTCCAGCCCTCTGCAATACTGCTATTCTGTCAATTGGGGCACTGAGATGGCACCACTAGCCATTTGTCCATTCTAATATAAATCCAACTATGCTGCATTGGTTTCCTTGTGGATTACCTGGCACTGCTTTCTAAAGGAGCACGCAAGCCTTTTCAAGAAGAAAGCACAGTCAAATGGAATCAAATAACTATACACTATACATTTCCAAAAAATGAAAATGCAGGAGCAAAAAAAAAAAAAAATATTGTATATGATAGGACATGGCTACAACAGCATAACTTACAGAAAAGCTAATTTTCAGGAAAATTGGAAAGTACATTAGCAAAAACATTTGTGGTCAATATTACTTTGATGTATATTTATTAAACAAATCTGACATTCACCGAAACATTCTCTGGTGAAAAGTGACTTACTGACATTCAACATTGCAACATGTGATCCTATAAGATTCTCCACCAGAGAATGTTTCATTGAATGTCAGATTTATTGCTTTATAAATAGAACCCTATGACTGTGATCTTGCATTGACAGGCAATAGCCTTTGATCGGCCAGTGGCAAATATGGGGATGCCTGAAGAGAGGAAATATGGCATGATTGCCACTCTTTAGAGAGTAATGTTTTTAACAATATTTAATTTAAATAAGGGCTTTAAGTGCATACACCACATGGCAATATCCACAATCTATCATTTTGATCAGAATGCTAACCTTGGAAAAATAATCCTATCCAAAGCACACATAAAAGATGAATAGAATGGTTTACTTAACCGCTGAAATTAATTATGAGATATGTTAAATCAGTGTTATAACATTGTATTATATATTATCGCAGTCAAAACAGTACCCGCAAGGCACAACACAAAGCATTTGGCACCAATCTAGGCACAGACTGGTGATTATTACACTAAACCTCTTTCCTCAAAACTGAGCTACTGTCCATAAACAATTATGCAGATCAGAAAAGTCAGAGTAAAGTTAGGTATTCTTATTTAAATGTTTTTCTGCATCAGCTGTTCAAAATATTAAAGCCAAAGAAGAAGAATAACAGCCCAGTAAATACCATCTTCAAAAGGAAAGGCCATTAATGGCAGCCCTCGTGTTATTTTTATGACAGGTTACCTTTAGGTTACAAGTATATACAATCAGAATTTAGGCGTTAAATATTATATTACATTTAAAAAGCCTAGTCTAGGTTATTGGTTATATTGAATAGATATTTTGCATTGAATAGATACATTGAATAGATATTTGTGAGGTTAAGAGTTAAAGCTAAAAGTATAAAAGACATCCCCCTCTTTCGACCCATACAGCAGTTATCTGTCCTGAGTCCATATGTCCTGAGATGCGGTGGGTTGCACAAACTCCAACCTTTATAAAGTTTTTGTACAGACATCTTATGGCGATTTGGTCAACACTTTTGGCTGGTCCACGTGTAAAACAAGCTTACTTTCCTTGATAATGAATCTACAACTATATTTTCTTGACTGAGATATACTTAGAATTAATATAACATGGGGCGGCAGACCATGCCATTCCATTGGTATCCAGTATTGTCTGGCTAGGTAATAATTTGTTTAGGCACACAACATAATGTTTGGTAATAAACAATAATGCACATTTGTAATCTTCCATAGATAATTTTTGGTCAAGCATGGCACAGTTTAGTAGTGGAAGTGGCTTTAAAATTAAGTTTGAGAGTTGGGAAAGGTGTCTTACAATATTGTAATAGATTTCCCATCATGTACAGGTATTGTCCTGTTGTGCAGCCCCAAGGGTTATTGGGGACACTTATAGAAGTTCCTCAAACTGAATTTGTTTCTCATCCATGGTAGGAGCAGACATAAGTGTAGGGATAGACTTGAGTTTTTTATTTTAGAACTTTAAAACTACAAAGCAAGGCTGCAAACCACTGTTGAGCATGTCCTGGCTGTGATACAAAGAATTACATAACACGACACAAGGCCAAGATTTACACCACATACTTACTGTAGACAGCCTGACTGAGCCGAAACAGATTCTACGTAGTGTTTCAGAGAAAGGCGAAACTCTTCTAGTTCCTCTATTAGCACAGTCAACTGACGCTGAACAATCATTATGTGCTGCGGAATTCAAAGAGATTGACATAATTTGACAATCAGACAAAGAAAGACCAATTAATCATGCATAGTTTGTTAGAACAGACTCAAATGGAAGATAAAAGGATCCTAAGATAATTTGCATGCCTCTCGCTGACATATATATATTTGGAGCCGGAAATTCTTTGGTGCTTGAAGGATCAGCAACATTCGTACTGATTTTAAATTAACTCTAATCCAGCCAACACACCGATCCTAATTTTTTCTGTAATGTATTCAATCTTCTTTTCTTTTATCCTTTACCTTAAGGTCTTGTACATACAGGCTCTACAAATTAAAGATTGAGTGCCAATCAGGGTCATTTTCTGCTGGGCTTTAAAAAAAATCCATTGATGGAATGGCTGGAAGGGGGAGCTTTAAAGCAATATATCGTTTAGTGAAAGATGGCATAGAATGGGGCACAAGGCTGAAACATAACTTTTTGTACTTTATTCTAGTTTAACTTAATGGTGCCTGGTGCTCTGGTGTATCCGGCCCCATACTTCTGTGGTCAATTACAGTTTTCATTTGACTTCTAATTTATCCATTTGCCTTGATTGCATTGACATTTTAACCTTTTACATGTTTAAGTATATTTATATGTGAATTAATAAACTCTATATTTTACCTGCATTTAATGGTGGTATAGAAAATTCTTACATTAAATATTCTGTTCACTTTCTGGTAGACACACAAACAATAGGCGAGAGGAAATTCTACAAGGAACAAGTGTCCCTTCTATTTTACCTCTTTTCCTATTCTGTTGGTAACATTAAGTTTTGGATATGTCTTCACTAACATAATCACCCAGTAAAAATGTGTATTTCTACCTTGATATGACAATCAAGTGACAATGTGTCTTTTCCCTCACCTCTGTATCCAAAACTGAAAACATTTTCTATTTAGATACACAAGACAGGGGTGTCCAAAGAGGGCCAGATTTAGGGAGATGAAAATGTGTGGGGGCCGATCATTCAGCATGTACTCAGGGTTAATGTGGGTGTGGTCTGCGCGGGGGTCCAGTGTCAGTGCGGGGGTCCAGTGTCAGTGTGGGCTCCGTGCAGAGCATGTTTTTGGAATCAGAGTGAGCGTGGTCCGTGCGGTCCCACACAGCACACACCTACTATACTGACGTAGGGGATTCCCTGTGCACACATGGGGACTCCCATCCTGCTGATTATGCCGAGAAGCGGGCCGATAATTGCAAGGCGGTTGATCAACTCTAATGAAATATAAAATAGTTTTTTGTACGCGTGTATTTTTTTCTGTGATCAACAGTGCTGGCTGGCTGCATAATATTGATTTTATGTCAGAGGCTGCGGGCTGGTGGAAATCTGAACATGGGCCACAATTGGCCCCCGTACCGGACTTGGACATGCCTGCTTTAAGACCTCTAAGGTCCAGGGTCCAAATTCTATGTAGCGTTTCTATTTTAATGGCCTATGCTGTTATAGCAGGGCAGTTTTTATATTTTTTTCCTAATTTAGGATTTTGTTAAAGATATCATTAATAAACACCACTAACTTTGTAATTTAATATATGTGCAGGTTTAGAAATTGTTTGAGTAGCTTGTACTATCCCAAGAATCGATACAATATCAGGCATGGCCTGTGAAAGTTGAAATATTCCTGTAACGCCAGCAAAGGACAAATCAGAGGTTTTATTAAGTCCTTGGAGGTTCCTGGAATGCATGCAAGCACCCTCTATGACTATTTCTTCACCTAACCACATACTAAAATGTTGGTTGTCATAATTTTGTTCTTTACTAAATGATGTATCATTGGGTTAGGTACCTTGGTACTGGGAATGTCAAAGTAAAATCAGTAATGCGAATGATGATGATAATAATCTGAT
The DNA here is from genome assembly GCF_032062135.1 of Pyxicephalus adspersus. NCBI lineage: Eukaryota > Metazoa > Chordata > Amphibia > Anura > Pyxicephalidae > Pyxicephalus > Pyxicephalus adspersus. The sequence continues at coordinate 25,825,086 of NC_092862.1, forward strand.
ATATTAATGTGATATAATAATTTGATAATAATTCTTAATGATAATAATGATATTATTCAATAATATATAGTAATATGATAATAATGGTAAAAATATGATGATAATTATAATGATGGGAATATGGAATAAACGATAAGATCTGACCAACTGCTGAAGCTATGTCAGGGAGTACAGTGGGTAGCTGAACCTGCAGTTACTGCATTCTATTATTATCGTACAAATGTGGGCTAAACCTTTAATGGCAATAGGCCCCTCGCAGTAATGGTCACCACTTGCCCTGTGTATGCATTGGCCCTTTAAACACGGCTTCTGTTGAAATCTTTACCTTGCATTTAGCTTTAGGCATAATTATGTAACAGGCAGAACACGGAGGTTGTTCTGTATGTCACCAGGTTAATACACTTTACTCCCCGGTGTTAAAGCTTCTCTTAGCATCTCACATTCAGCAATGACTGGTAGCCAGCAGAGATATGGCTTTGAAAACAAAGAGAGTCCGTAAGATCACAGGGATACCAGTGCAATAAAATCAAATAAATAATAAATCCACAGAGCTGGGAGATGTTGTAAAAACAAGATTGGCCTTTCAATTATTTATATTCTTTTTTTCTAGCAGATGCTAGAAACACATTCTAGTATTATGGGTTCTGGAGTTTATATGTGAACCGAATAAAAATATATCAGCATCTATCTCTTTGAGGATATCTTCATAAAAGTCCCTTAGAGACAAATAAAATAGTAAATGTCAGAAAGAATCAGTAGTTTGCCCTGGGTAGCTTAATATTCAGTATTTATTGTGACTCATGTCCCCATTATTCCGTATGACAACTGTGTAATGCCACATGTAAAATGGATAGGAAATAAATGAAAATATTCAAAGAGCTCTATGATGTTCATAAAAAAGACCAACTTTTACAAGCATATGTCTAATGCAAAGTAATAAACAGCTTGCACACATAAAAGCTTGTTAATTTCTAACCACACCCAAAAAACATTTTTTGATGAATTAAGGCTGATCCAATGGCCCTGATTTATTAAAGCTCTCCAATGCTGGAGAGGATACATTTTCATTGGTAATACTGGGTGATCCAGCAAACCAGGAATGGATCTGGTCCAGGATTCCAATCATTTGCTAGCAAATAGAAAATTACTTTGAAGCAAACTATTCCATGTTTGCTGGATCACCCAGCTTCACTGATGAAAGTTTATCCTCTCCAGCCTTGAAGAGCTTTAAAAAATCAGATCAAGTGTGTGCTGCCATATTTGTTACCAACACTGACAGCCACTTTATTCCAAAATCTGGTATTTGCAGAATCTTGCTAATGTGGTCATTTAGAACTATATTAGAGAAGGCAGGAGAGTACAAAAAAACCTCATACCAGGAGTACCACAACTAACCAGCAATGGGTGAGGAGGTGGGTGCTGAGGAAGGGGGTGCTAGGCATCTCAAGGTAACTGGTGCGGAATAGTTGATTTAGTTCGAGCTGAGAACAGGTTTGCTTTAAATTCAGTAAAGTACGAAGCACAACTGCATTCAGATATTTGGGTGAAAAATATGTTGACATTTGAACAGTAATATATTTAAGGAACAAAACATCAAAGGTGAAGCAGAGAGAAACAGCTGGAACACAGGTACTGAAAAGGTCACGGATCTCCTGCTACTTTTCCTTCTCCTGAGAGTTTATATCTTCCATCTAATGGTCTTGGCTATTCATTTACACTGCACAAAGGCCACTGCAGGAAGATCAGACAATGTTTTTATTTATACAATTCTTTCTGCAGGCACTTGATCACAGCAAACTGTGAAGTATTCTTTAAGTTAATTTCGGAAGGTTAGTATTTAAATATGTTAATAGACCGATGGAGGCAAAATAAAATCATCAATATTTTTATATATATATTCATCATCTGTGAGTAGCAGTATAATATGAGTAGTTAGTGCAGAACAGAATAAAACTGATAGTGACAGCAGGGAATAATGGGACATGGGTAGGAAAAAAAGGTAGAGGGAAAGGTTTCATTGCTTGGGAAGTAGACAAAAGAAATGCTAGATCTCTTAAAGTAAGAGACATTCCCAGTCCGGAACTATACAGAGGAAATTATTTTCCTAAGGTGGCTCTCCAGTGGTGGTTGAAGGTTGGCTCTTTGCTTGAGTAGGGACCACAAAGTGTGTAAGATTTAAAGTGCCAAAAGCAATAACCTATAAAGTTCAGATTCAACTGAAATCAGATTCTTATATAAATAAAAGCAAACATATCTCAAGGGTTCACCTTCTTCATCAATGCTTGGCACTATTTGTGTGCAATGTGTGCACTGGGCTCAAAGATATGAGGAAATTCTTAGTGGGTAGGTGGGTGGTAATTATTATGATTGCTCCAAATGCCAGATGTGCCTAGCTTTTGCAGTTTTCCATCATTTACTATCTGGTAAAACATTGTGAGCAGAACAAGAAGAAGAAAATCGACCTAAGGTATCCCTTGATAGATAAAGGTTCTAATCCAGTCTCAAAAATTTTAACATGGAGGAACCCTTGAAATAACTCTCAGGTCTTCCAGGAACCCCTAATATCATTACTATTTCCACAGCTGACAGTACATTAGCTTGGTGGTCAGTGTCTCTTTGCTGGCAATTGGGGAGAATGTCACCCTTCCAGATCGTCAAAAATACATTGGTGTCAGTAAAACGGACAAATTTTTTATTGCTCAAGGAACCCCCAAGGACTTCTGTAGGAAACCTGGTTGAGAAACACTGTTCTAATCCTTCCTCATTTTATCCAAAACTTGAAAAGTGTTCAGGTGTAACACCAGTCTAAATGTTTTTGTTAGTTTAGGACTGCATGGGTAAAGGTACGAACCATGTCAAGTCTTATTGTTTCCTGAGAACTTGGGGACATTTTTCCTCACTTTTGACTCAGTGGCAATGTTATCACACGGACAGGAAAGAGGAAGAGGAGAAAATCACCTTCACTTCCTACACCATTCCCCTCCATATACAAACACATGCACACTTTCCAGAAGAATGAAAAACATAATGCAAAATAAAGAGAAGGTTCTGTTTAAGCCCTTAAAACCCTAATTAGCCCAAAATAATTATTCTTGCCTTAGCTATTAGTTCTTTGTTTTTTTTTTATTTTTAACTTTTAATATTCATTTGTATTTGTCATCTTTTTTGCTGTAACTTCTTTCACCATTTTATATGCATGCATTTTCAAAAAAACTTTGTACCAGAAACATTATTTTAGTGTCATTTTTAGTGTCATGGAACAAACTATACAATAGAGGTATGCCTGTAAAAAAAATGTAATATTTACAATTAAACTACACTGATTCAAAGAATATTTTTATAGTTCATACAGAAAATAAAATCATTTTCACAGATTAAAACCTCTGAAAAAATGAGCTGAAATGGTTAAGTGACAAATATTTTTCACTATAAACAAACATTTCATTAAAGATGAAACAGAAACTGTGAAAAAAAAATCCTTTCTAAAAATAAAAACATAGTGTATAGTATAAAAATAAATATAGTGTATATTCATAGATCATCATGATGTAGAACTAGCTGTAGTGAAGAGACCATGGCTCTGTAGAGATCATTCTGCTTTTTTGGCAATTATTATACAAAAATCATATATTCAAATATTCAAACCGTCTAATGTTTTATATTTTCTGTACAATTAAAAAAATGATAAAATACTTCAGTTAAAATAAAATTGTTCTGTTGATTGTTGCATAAGCTTCACAGGCTTTTACTGGTGAGGTTTTAGCACTTAGTCTGGAAAATAATCAATTACTTACAGATTTTGTGCTGCCTTCTAAGATCTCTTCCTCCAGGGGCTCCATCTTCAGGTCCTTTACAAAAGGAACAAGAACAGTGAATAGCAGCTAGAGCTAGAGGATTCCGAATGGCTGATATTATATTTATATTAATTATTTGGCCAAAAATATTGGGTAACTATTTTCAATCAGGTATAACATCCAATGCTTATCTGCAGAATTATTTTGTATGTAAATCCCTTACTGACAGGTTTCTGAAACTCGACCTGATTAAAATAGGACTCATCATCTTCTTCTGCTCACTTTCCAAATGTCCTCCAGACATTTTTCTAACGCCCCTCAGGCACGTTGTCCTGGCGTCCTTTGATTGTCCTGGCGTCCTTTGATTCCGCCCTCTCCATCACCCTCAATATTCAGAAAATGTCCAGGTCCTGTCACTTTCTGCAGCCAGACTCATCCATCCTTCCCACGGCTCTGCTTCTGCTGCCATGCTTTGTAGTTCTGTGAATCCCCTGTGCTTTGCCTTCAAATCCATCCACAGTTCTTGTCCCACCTTTCTGCCCTGGTAAAAAAATACTCCCCCAGCCGCTCTTTTCGCTCCTCCAATGACCTACTAATGACTTCCTCACTCATAACCTCATCACATGCACAGCTCCAAGACTTTTCTAGAACTGCCCTCAACTCTCTAGAACGGTCTTCCTCATCCTATTCGGCTTTTCATTTACAAGAGCACTCAAAACCCTTCTTTTCATATATGCCTACCTGTCTTGTTCTGTATCTTAAACACATTCTTATAGGTAATTTCCAACCCCTTATGCTTGAAAGGTTTAAACTAGTACTACCCCTTCTCACATGCTTCACTGCATCTGGCTTATAACTCATTATAACTAGTTTTACAGAATATTTGCACATATTTACAGTGAGTTGCTTTTTAGCCAAATTTGGTGTGTTTTTAAGCTAGGGATTTATTTGTCTATTCTTTGCATTTCCTTGTTCTCTGCTCCCTCTTCTTCTCAACATGCTAATAATAACTTTAAATAAAATATCTCATTTTTTTTACCAACCTTACTTTAGACCCTGTAATCTCATCACTAGATGTCAATGCTTCTTTATATCATGCAGACAAACCAACAATGCTTAGATTTGATGGCTGCATTAGTTTTTATTTTCAACAAGGACAGAAAATAGCTTTTGTTACTGCCAGGAAGGTTCTTGTCACTGTTTGTGCATTGAACAAATCCATCAAACAAAATTATTGACGCCCCAGTGTGTTGTTACACAGTAGTATAAAAAATGTGAATGTTATGTGGATGCCATGTAGAAATCCTTCATAGCTGGTCATTAATAGCCTAATCAGTGATGTCAAGGGACCCCTGTGGAAAATATATATTTTCCCAAAACAATAACAAAAAATTAAAAATCTACTGTGTGTATGCACCCGATTCATGTAATGGAGAGAAAGACAGGAAGACCGGTATGTGGTCCAGCTTCATTTCATACAATTGAGAAGTGAGCGAAAAAAATGTTAAAATAAATCCATAAAAAGGAAATAATCCAGCCAATAAGGACTGGTAGGCTAAAATACATCACAATTTCGAGTGGTTTAGATATACTTTGGGTCTTAGGTGAGCTCAGTAACACAACATCTTCCACTATGGCAAGAAGGAAATGCCTTTTACTCAAAATAATGTTATTTGCTAATGCTGACTAGATGAACAGAATTCTAAATTCTGTTGGCAGGTAAAACAGCTCCTATATATGTATATCTCCTTTGTATTTAACAGTTTCCCCGCAGTCCAAACATCTGAAGATCCAAAGCACACACCACGTTCATTTTAGCTCAATATTAACAAGGAAGATGGAGTCGTGGCTCTTGCAAAGAAAATAAATAAATGCATAATAAATAAAGAATCATTTCAATACCTTCTTTTCCAGCCTGTCAATTAGTTTCTGAAGTCTGTTTATCTGGGTCATCCACTGGTTGTCTTCGTCTAACAAGCCTACAGGAAGAATAAATAAATAATCGAATGGAAAATATTCAGGATTTTTGTCTTATGTAGGGAGGAATGGCTGTTTAGTGCAAGGAGACCCTGCAGGAAAACATTTTAAAGGCTGTCATGCTTCAGCAGGTAATTCTGTGTTCAACATTTATTTAGTCATTGCGATTTATTACATAACAGACTTAAATAATGGTGGAAGAGTTTATAGTAATATTGGTAGAAACACAGCAAACACATCTGTTCCTGGTCTCTAAGGCTCAGTGGAGGTTGAGCTGCAATCCCTTAGACTCTGTATGTTCCTTCTATGCTTGTACAGGTTTCTGATCATTTACATTTATCCTGTTTGAAACAGCAAAATACATGCCAGGTGCACGCCAGGTTTACTGGTAAGGTGTGCTGGGGTTCAACAGTGCGCCAAACCTTATTATAAGCATTACCATGGGGTGCTGCCCTGCTAAGATGTGAATCAACAAGGATCATGCAGAGCACTTTAATTACACTTTAGTGATATGATAACTGTAATTGAATGTAGACGTTGCAATTTAAATAATCTTTCTTATGCAGTCATATACAGTGTTTATTAAAAATAATACCAATGTTAAACTGAGGACTGTTAGGTGAAAAACTGTTATTTCTCTGAAGTCTTCGACTGGATCGTTTCCCCGTCCATGGGATTGATAGCACATGTGGCTTTGTAGGTCCTTGCCTGGAAATTAACAAGAGACGGGAAACAAAAGATGGAGAATGTTGGTTTTGGCTTTGTGAGTGGATTGATTTGATTTCAACATACAGCTATACATTGTTCATATTACATGTCAAAGGTATATGTGTTCCCTTTATCCAATGTACACAATGCTAGGATTGAGCTATAACGCATGTTCATACTGTGAAAGATAAAGACGTAAGAAGAGAAACATATTGTGCAGTCTACATCTCCCATCAAGCTATTCAATTCATGAGCATTAGGTGCCATTGGTAAAAGCTGGAAGTAGCCCACACACCTGTGGTTCTAAATGTTCTTTAATGTGCAGACTTTTTTAAAGTAACTCTGTGATTTGGTAATGCAGTGTTCACTTGTGGCCCTATTAACAGCACATATTTTCGTTATAATAGTTCTTAGGTCACCTGGCTTCCTTTTTAGCCCTCAGGAGTGCTAGAGGTAGCATGCGACTCACCCATCCTATTCCCACATTACAGCATTGGTACTTTGTGATTACCCATTGCCACCAATAATATTACCAGCAGTGTAAGATGACCAGGAATCACCTGGCATCATATCACGTGCCAAAGTCCAATAAAGTCTAATAATTACTTATCCATACATGGGTACAGGGCCATATTCCTGCCGAAGAAGGTTAAAATTAGTTTGACTAATTGGCATGTGTTTGAACCTAAAAGTTTTAGTAGTGTTCTGAGTAGACTTCTGTCTTCTGGTATTGTTTGGCATGAGTGCTCAGCCACCATGGCATACAGATGACTTAATAATATCTGTAGTAGTTCCAAGATTCACACCACAGATGTAACCCAACATCATCAGCACAATGTTTGGGTAAAATACACAGCACCTGAGCATGTTGTAGACTCTAAATGCATCTCAAAATTTTCTAATATAACTGGAGTGTGTTTTTAATATACGATGATGGAATTACTTTTTTAATCCTACCATAAAGGATTAAAAATACCGCAGAAAGTCGAACACTTTGAAATCTATCAGAGACTTTCTGTGTTTTCAGTTTTATGTGTTTTCTTACTTCTTGGGGTCTATCTTTTGTATTTAGTTCATTGTGTAATGTAATTTTAAGCTGTAATTGATTTGTACACAAAAGCAGTTTATGATTTTCACAGTTAGATAATGGTGAAAAGTTTCAGAAAATGAAAAGCCTGATGATTGGAAAAATTTACAGGCTTAGTGTTCTTAGCGTGTTTATTTTTTATGTTTTGAATCTTTTCTTCTTATCCTGAGAGGTATTAATTCTAACTTGTTGTAATTAACAATGCACAGTGCAGACACTACATGGTACATGCAAGTTAACCTGCAAAGAAATGGTGCATTGTATGTTACATAATCCTTGTACACGCTGGTTAGTCTGAAAAGGCTTTGGGCTGTTTTCTGTTACATAATCTTTTTACACGGTGGCTAGTCTACAACCATGGTGTTACATATTACCTAAAAAAATATCTGAGGAGTTAAAAGGATGACTCATTGGCTTGACTGACAGTAGGCTTTTCATTTTCTGAAATTTTCCACCATCTAACTGTGAAAATCGTAAACTGCTTTTGTGTACAAATCAATTACAGCTTAAAATTACTTTACACAATGAACTAAATACAAAAGATAGATAAAAATACACAGTGACTGATTTTGGGCACGATTATTAAGAGAATTTGTGCAAGGGATTAAAGGTTTATTAAAGGTAGGTTTTAAGGTTTTTAGCACATTTGTAGACTGACCATTTAAGGGAGCTTGGTATAGAGATAATTGTAGATTAGCTGCTGGAGGGAACATGTATAGAGGTTTTTGTAGATGTATAGGGGTATTAGCACTAGAGGGAGCAGCCTGTAAAGAAATAAAGTGGAACTAAACTAAACAAAAATAAAATAAATCACACTTCCTCTTAATTCCACAGATTGTGCTGGAGAAGTCCTCCATCAGGTCCCACGCCATCCTTCGTCCCAGCGGAGGAAGGACTGGCTCTATCTTCCTTCTTCTGGCTACATCACCTGATCTTGCACTGTGCAGACACAAGATTAGGTGGCATACCCTGCTGTAAAGGCAGGCTATGCACATGCAGATGCACATCGGCATCTCCTTCCCCTCAGTGTAGGAAAATGTGTAGGAGCAGCCGAAGACGTAGGTATCCCGGGAGGCTCTGCGCTCCCATTCAGTCTTGATCGCCACAGGGATAAAAACAGAAGGGAATGGGCTTCATCTTTTTTTTTTGAAGGGTGTTGCAGTAAAAAAAAAAATTATATTTTTACTTTATATAAAATGTCTATTAGGATCTCTAGAGGCTTATCCATACATTTTACCATATGGATTAGACTTTCTCAACCAGTGTTCCGTGGAACTCCAAGGTTCCCCCTGATATTGTGGGAGGTTCCTTGCACTGTAGCTGAATAAATTCTACTGATGATGCCTGCATAGTTCCGGGGACAACGCTACTTGGTAAAACTTGGTGATGATGTTTTTAGTTGTCTATAAAGGTATTATTCTTGTCACCACTGTAAGGAAGCATTCTTTCCACTATTTTTTCCCATTGACTCCCAAAAAATTGGTTTGAATAGGGGTTCCCTAGGACCTGAAAATTATTTTATGGGTTCTTCAGGGAAAAAAGGTTGGTATTACTCTAGAGAGTGCCCAAAACCACCAAGGCCTATTTATTTCCTAACAGCTAGTTAGAGGCAGTCAAGTACCAATGGTATCTCTAGTGACATGAAGCAGCATTACTATTTTTGCAATCATGGATTAAAGCTGGTTGCTGGAGAAACTATCACTTCCTATGATGTGGGCTGAAATGCACAATTTGAATGATAAAACGTATACATTACCAGACACTAAAATCTGGGATATTTTGTGTTCTTGTATTTTTGCCAAATGCAGGATCCCTGGGTGGATAGGATCATAATACCCTTGAAATACATTTATAAAATATTACAGTGTCTCCGGCAGGTATTTTAATATACATATATTTTAAGCTACAGAGGCAAAACTTCCCCAGAATGCATTTAATAATTGGATAATTTTAACATATTTTTGTATTTATCAGGAGCAGCATGCTGTAGAATACATAGCAGCACCTGCCAGTGCCACAAACTCTGCCATTTACAATGAAGTGCTAGTGGCATTAGCATACATGATTGCTTTTAATCAGACTGAAACATTTTGTTGTCATTTACTAAATTGCAAATCACTTAGCTTTTAGTTAGTTGGTGTGTTAAGAGTATTTATGATTTTATAACACTTACTGGAGTACACAGCGTGCTGAAAATGTACAGTATTTGCACTTATTTATGGCACTGTAATGCTTTGTTGCACAGTATACTGGAACTCTAAGATAAGATAGATATTATCTGCACACCAAGGTAAAGACACCAGACTGCCACAGTTGACAATTGCTTTGTCATGTGGTTGTGCCAGGGTGAGTGCAGATGAGGTTGTGATGCTGTTCTTCCTCCAGAGAAGGAAAAGCAAACTGCACAGCCAGAAGCCGAAAGGTTTATCTAAGACCTTTGGTTGACCACAGCAGTCTGCCACAGGCTCAACAGCAATCCAAACTGCTTCCTTCAAACCGAATGGGATCAATTAGGAACCACTTTCTGCAGGCAGTTGGATTGGGGTTGCAACTGTTGAACACAACATGCTGCTTTCTGGCCGTCCTTGAGAGGTCAACCACTTCCATTGACTGAAATGCGACTTTCTTTACTCACTGCTCACAACAGTTGGAAGATGGTTTGGGTTACTGCTGGAGAACTGAAAAAGATCTTCCTTAAATAATAAACCACAGCAAAGTACAACATCAACCACGAGGTTTAACCTGTAGTTGACACAACAACTGCAAAGTTAAACCACACATGAATGTTGAGGGTTTAATGGAGGTAGGTAACAGTAGTGGTTTGCAGCACCAAGTTTGAAAGGGGCCTTATTGTCACTTTCAAAAACAGCACTTCGCAAGCAAACATATGAACAAAATTATACCTATCTGCTCCTATTCAGCTGAATGGCAGTGGTTGTGAGCACAATTGAACTTGTGGTAGAATGCTGTTCTCAGCCAAAAGTCTGAAATGGCCATAATGTATCCTAATCACACAATACAGTGCATCATTTTCTGGGGTTGTGTAGGGACCCCATTCATTAAGGACTGTGCACTGAATGGATATTAAGGTATATTCAAGGTTTTTAGTTTATTTAAATATTATTTGATTAACTTACCAATTGATTACCATTATCATCATTGTTATTATTATTATTTCATAAGTGGCCAATAGAAACTTATAATATATAAAATATATAATAAAATATATAATATATAATAAAATATATAATAAATGTAGTATTTAGTTTTATTTTTATTATCATTATTATTATTATTTTTTATTATTACATTACAATGTACTATAACATTACCACTTTCTACTATGGTGTGTGTCTTTTAGGCACACACATTAGACTTACAATATATATCCACTTGATCAACCATTACCCTTCATTTATCTTTCTTATCCTCACTACATGTATGACCAATATTTACACATATTTACAACTTCTAGTACTGGAATTGATGTGCCCCATCCATCAATCACCTGTGATTCTGACTCCTCTGAATACTCCCTAATATACTTAATAACTGTATAGTACCAGACGACATGTTCCTGATTCCTCTATCAGACAATATGTTCATGATTCCTTCACAAATACCACCATCATAAGCTTTTGATCTATTACCTAGTGTATTAGTCTTTATAGCAAAAAATGTACTTTGCAAGGTTATTTCAATGTAATGTCATATAGCAATACCTCATATGTCATATAGCAATACCTAGCAATACCTCCATCTCCTCTTATTAATATGAATATTAGTGTATTGCAAATTATGCTTTATCTTTTAAAAGCCAACACATATTAATAAGAATTGTACATTGTTTTTTATGTGTTTATTAAGGCTTTATGCACTTTACACTTATATATACATATTTATTCTGTATACAGTCATTGTTGGATGTCCCAAAGTCCCCCGAGGACGCCTCTATGGGCGAAACGCGTCAGGACACGACATCTATCTTTTCTCCAACTCCTATACGCCTAATTCTGCGTCCAAACGTAGGAGTCAATGTCTAGCCTTTTGCACCCTCCTATGCCAATTAGCCTAGGGATTTATTGAGAGTCTGTAATTTATATACTTGCTGTGTGATTCAACATTGTATAACATTGTCTAAATTTATGTTGTTTAAAACACTGCTGCATCAAAAATACCCCACTTCTTCTCAGTCTGTTTATTTGTAATCACTGAATAGATATAAATAACATCACCAGTTACAAGTTTTCCCACCTACCTTGTGTGAACTACAAAAGAACTATTCATTAATAAAAGTTTGAAACAAAAAATAGCCAAGCAGCTTGCATTTAAGTCATCAGCAATGGCAGCCTTTGTGGTTTTCTCACTGGGCTTCCTTTAGGGCAGGTTTAGATCCGCTTTAGGATCAAGCCTCGTCAGCCTGTCACTTAAAAAAAAAAAACAGCATCTGCATATTTGACAGCAGGCTTGTACTAGTACCACTCACTGCCATCTCATTCATACTCTATGGAGCTGCCGCCCGGAGAAGCCGCATGCAGCGTCTCCCCAGAGCCAGCAGTTTCAATAGCATGGGGAAGCAGTAAATGTACCGCAACCTCATGACCAGTGTGAAAATAGCCTTAAAGATCTGTAGCCGTAAAGAAAACAGGACTGGCATACCACCTCCCAATTCTCCCCAACCCCTGCTATTTACCTACTTTGTTGCACAGCCATGGCCAGGTCTGGTGTTTACAATGATTTTAATGGGGGACATACTAAGACTCTCCAGCCATGCAGGGATGGTAATCTCAGTTATTGATAAATGCCGGATTGGGCCCCAAAGTTTGGTTACGCACCCAACACAGCTTAGCTCGGCAGTTATGAATGAGCCCTTAGGAATGTTTTTATCAAACGTAAATAAATCAAGTTTTATTTTTTGAGCTTCTGGTTTCTAATGTGTCAGGTAGACGCAGATATAGCTATAAACTGTAAAATATTGAAGGATTTCTGGACTGGAGCACATTTATCTTCACTCCATAATGTACATTTGCAGACAGACAAAAAAAAAGTTGTGCACATTTCAAGCAAAGAACAGATGGATTTGCGCAACCGCAGATCTGAACCCAAGCGATTACCAGGTGTGCGCTATATGACCCGGTACATTTTGAAGCTTCTCCAAACCCACCTCTCCTGGCGTGTCTGCTCCTCTGTAGTTTCCATGGCACATTCTAATGAGTTCTGGAGAGACTGCAGCTGGTTCAGTGTTTCCTTCAGCAAAAAGCGTGTCACAAACTGTTCCAGTTTTGAGGCATTCTGATATTGCTGAAACAAAGCAGAAGTATCACGTGTGATGAATCTTTTATAAAATGAAATGTTCTGGGTTTTCAGAACCTCTGCTTCCCTTGCACCCAGGCACTTGTCAAGATAAATGTATAATTAGAACTAAAATGAACAGGACCAAAAAAAACACAAATGGAAAAATCGCTTAGCTGAGATTCTGAAGAGGAAACAAAATTTCCAAACTACGTTATTGGATCTCATAATGAGACTTCAAACGTTGAGGACCAGCTGAAGGAGCATTTCAACCTATTATTTAGCATTTATATAATGACCTTGGCTATTTCAGTGAATTACTTTTACAAATATAATGGCAACCAATATAATCTGAACAAATTAAAGGAAAAAAACAAATAACACCAAACACGTAAATTAATAAAGTGAAATGGAATCTATAATCACAGTCCTTACATTAGGAATTAATATAGAGCAACAAGTACACAATTATATTATATATTATATAAAAAGTAAAAGCTATCAGTAATAAGCTTTTTTTTATACCAGTGTTTCCTAACCAGGGTTCTTCCAGAGGTTTCTTTGGGATCCTTCAGCAATGACAGTTTGTACCGCTCAGGTCAGTTTAAGTGACACCAATGATCTTTTTGGCTATCTTTAATGGTGACATTCCTTCCAAAGGCCATCAATGTAGGAAACCTTCTTCCCACTGACCACCACACTAATAAACTGCAATTATTGTTAGGGTTTTCTTGAAGACCTGGAAGTAATTTCAAGGGTTCCATGTTAAAAAGATCAAGAAACACTGGTTTATAGTCAATATGTGTAGCAGTTTCTGGTGGCTTTCACTATTTATGGCTGAATACTAGACCACAGCGGAGAGCTGCAAAGTTAGTACATTGTGTATCATGGATGTGGGTCTATACATTTGTAGTCTCAGCTCTCTAAAGCACTCTGGAGTGGCTACAAAGGAAAACATACCCAATGGACCATCAAATGTAGCCACAGATATTAGGGATATGCAGTTTTCCTGCAAATTATTTATATGGACATGTTTTTACAGTAATAGAAGGAAGGACTGTATTATTACATAAACCAAATATGATTTTTTTGTTTCTGACATTAGTAACACTTTAAGAGGAATTCATTATGGTTAAAGGTATACAAGGGCTTTACAATCATGGATAAATATTTTCTGAACATATTCATTACA